>NC_135972.1:19121975-19435010 GCF_053455715.1 Rhinoraja longicauda | reverse complement strand
GTTAATGATGAATGCGTCCAGCTGTGATAGTGGAGTCAAGAGCGTTTCATTGTCATACGTACCGACCACAGACAATGACATTATTACTTGCTGCAACTTAACAGGCCCATTAATACAATAACACTCAGATTATTATTAATAAATTATTATACATTCAGTAGACTACTGATGGATCACTGTGGATGGCTTGATTGTAATCATCTTTTTGCTGACTGGATAGCACGCCACAAAGAGCTTTAACCGTTTACCATTAAACCACACTAAGTTAGACTTGGTAACCATAACAGTGCAAAGCAATAGTCTGTAGTGCGACCAAAACAAGGTGAATGAATGAATAAATGAATGATACTTTATTCCATAATAATAATAATAATAATATTCATTTATTGTCATTGCAACGAGTACAACGAAATTAAAAAAATAGCCAATCCTGACGGTGCGTACAAACATATATGCAATAAATGCAAAAACAAATAAATACATAAATACAATTAAATACAATTATATTAAGTACAAGATTTTTTAACGGTGTTGCCTAGTGCAAAGGTAGTGTTCAGTTCTCGTATGGCCCTGGGGTAAAAACTGTTCTTAAGTCTGTTTGTTCGGGATTTGATCGACCTGAAACGTCGACCAGAGGGCAGATGAACAAACAGACGGTGGCCGGGGTGGGATGGATCTTTTATTATTTTGCCTGCTCTACTGAGGCAGCGTAGGCTGAACAGGTGCTCCAGGGAGGGCAGTGAGCAGCCGATGATCTTCTGGGCCGTCGTGATGACCCTCTGAAGGGCCTTCCTGTCCTTTTCTGAGCAGCTGGCATACCATGTGGTTATACAGTATGCCAGCACACTCTCGATGGAGCAGCGATAGAAGGACAACATGAGCTTCTCCTGCAGGTTGGTTTTCCTGAGGATCCTCAGGAAGTGGAGTCTCTGCTGTGCCTTCTTTACTGTGGTGATGGTGTTGGTAGACCAGGTAAGATCCTCTGCGATGTGCGTACCCAGGAACCTGAAAGCTGGTACCCTTTCCACACAGACCCCATTGATGTAGAGTGGGTCGTAATCTCCACTGGTTTTTCTAAAGTCAATTATAAGTTCCTTTGTTTTGGAGGAGTTCAGGACCAGATTGTTCACTGAACACCATGCTGCCAGCCATTGGATTTCATCCCTATAGGCTGTCTCATCTCCTTCTGAGATGAGTCCAACCACAGTCGTGTCATCCGCGAACTTGATGATGGTGTTGGTGGGATGGGTGGGGGCGCAGTCGTGAGTGTAGAGGGAGTAAAGGATGGGGCTCAACACACAGCCCTGTGGTGAGCCGGTGCTCAGTGTAATGGTGGAGGAGAGGTGAGGGCCTATTTTGACAGTCTGGGGGCGGTTGGTCAGGAAGTCCTTGATCCATTGGCAGATGGTTTGGGAAAATCCAAGGTCGGAAAGTTTGGTGACCAGTCTGCTCGGGATGACCGTGTTAAAGGCAGAGCTGAAGTCGAGGAAGAGCATCCTCACATAGCTCCCCTGGTGTTCAAGGTGGGTCAGTGCAGTGTGAAGATGCTGATCTGACAAACTAATACCAATTTATCTCCAATTTCAATCAACTGTGTTTGGCAGGATGGGGTGAGAGTGTTTGTATGCTGTTCACCTTCTGTGATTGGGTCTGTGCTGCAAGAACATAACTTTTGAGCAGTTTTATTAAAGTTATGCTGCTGTTGGGCAGCCAGAGGTAATACAGATGGAGGAATTATACCGATATCTTTGACCAAATCTGCATCATCGGACCAGCCTGATCCGTGACACCACCAGCGTTGGAGAGCAGGGCGCCACAGGCAGGAAGGTGAGATGATATTGTCGCTGACTAGCGATGCTGCCATCCTGAACAGTCTTCATCATTTAAACATCGGCACACCTGCTTCTCATTCAGTTTGTTTGTCCGAGTTTTTTTAAACCTGCCATCTGGTGTTTGGGGAGTGAGGAGGTTTTATCGCCGGTCGTAATTGACAAGGACACATCAAAGGCCATGGACAGACAGCAGCTCAGAGCCCATAGCAGTTGGCATCACGAAAGGCGACGTGGCTGCAGATACAGAGCTCACGCTTCAGACTCTGTGAACCTCGTGCCTCCTGGCTGTAATTGCAGGAATCCTGAGGGAGATCACATTGCATCGCAACATCAAACCCAACTCCCAATTAACCCTCCACATCTGCGCATAGCTTGTAGAGAACGGCTGTCGGCGGTGATGTCCGCAGGTTGTGGTCAGTGGACGAGCACGCTGAATTAAATTGAATACTTTATTGTCACATGTGTCAAGTCACAGTGAAATTCTTTGCTTGCATACCCAAGGTATGCAAATAGTCACCCATAAAGGGCGCTTACAAAGTACCCCCTTTGTCCTCCACCCCCCCCCCCCCCCCCATGTCAGGTCCCCATTGTTCTTCCTCCTCCCTCACGGTGGTCGCCCCACACCAGGTCCTCATTTGTTCCTTCCCTTGGCAACAGTGATCTCACTATACGTGGTCTGTCCTCGTCCGTCGGTTGGCACCATCGGTTTATTACTGTCACGTGGACAGAGATACAGTGAACCACTTTTTTTCCCTGTGCTATCCAGTCACATCATTCTTTACACGAGTACAGTCAAGCCACACACAAGTACAACGGAATAGTGCAAAGAGAAAAATACCAGCGTGCACAATATGGTGTTATAGTGTTACAGTTACAGAGAAAGTGCCTGGTTTTACTGCAGGGCAGAAAATAAGTCTGAGATTGTGAGACCTGCTTCACAGTCCCCTGGATTTATTCTAGACACTGATAAAGAAAACTCTCTGTTCCAAACATTAACAGGCCCTTGGAGACTCATCTGCGTGTGAGCATTAATGTGGCATCTTGCTGCATTGCCTGGTTTTACTGTGGTACTGTGATGACACTGGTCTCAATCAACACCGATGGAATCACATCACAATCGAAGGCTGAGGTCTGTGCATATTGCAGATTGGAAACACATCTGTCTGAGGACATTTGCAGATGTTTCCAGGGATATTTCATTCAGTAACCTCGCTAATTCTCTGCCTCTGTGAATGTACAGAATCTCTTGTTGCATATTAACCTCTTGCCATCCAATTCCAATTGTACTGCCTCCATCACAGTGAGGGGGTGTTTGGAGTCACTGTGATGGACGTTTGTGTTGGGGTTATATGTCTTGTGTTCTTTTTTTCTATGACTGCTATGTAGTTTCGTTCGGTACTTCGGTGCCGAACGACAAATAAAGCTCTGTTATACCTGTTATACCTGTTATACTGAACCAAATCTGTTCACATTGTTTTCCTAACCACGCTTGTTTTAGATTAGTTTGTCACAGGTTACCTCACAACCCAATGGTATGAATATTGCATTCTCCACTTTCAAGTAACACTCCTCTTCTCCCACCACTCTCTTTCCACTGCCCCCATCCTGGAATGTACCCATTTCTCCCATCATCCCAGTTACCCTGCTCATTTTCTCTACTCTCTGCACTCATCTCCTAACCACGAGTCCCCCATTTCCCTTTTATCCCTCTCTTCCCCCTCTCCGCCTGTCCCCTCTCACCCAAACCCCTCCCTGTGACTTTACATTTCCCTCCTTCTCTTCACTTCTTCTCTGACACCCTTGTCTCCTTTTCACCCCCCAACCTTTGTCACTTGCTCCACCCACCTGCTGATCATGTATAAAATCATGAGAGGAATACATCCCTTTGTTATTACATCTTCCACACCCAACAATGGACTATTGTGGGCTTTCTAGGCTATGGCTTGCCCCCACCTTTCTTCTTTAGCTTTCTACCCGCTCCGATTTCACCAGTCTGAAGAAGGATTCCGACCCAAAATGTCATCTGTCCATTCCATCCACAGATGCTGCCTGACCCGCTGAGTTCCTGCAACACTTTGTGTTTTGCTCAAGGTTCTAGCATCTATATCTTTAGGTCTAGCGGACCATAGTTGCTGAGGTTAGTGTTGTGCAGTGTTCAAGAGCCTGATGGTTGCTGGGAAGATGCTGTTCTTAAACCTGGTGGTCACTGTTTTCAGACTCCGGTACCTTCTTCCCTTTGGTAATAGTGAAGGACTACCATGCCCAGGCATCCAAGTGCTCAGCCAGACGTGTGATCTATCTCAGATCCCCCTGAGATTCCACCATCACAGGAGCCCGACTCCCACAAACGCGAGAAACGGCTGGGAGCGCCGGACACAGTGAAGGTCACGGAGCCACATAACATCAGTAGTTCAGAAGACCTGCCCTGTGCCACCAATACAGTGCCAACACTGGCATTGTCCAACCACGTGGAAGGTCAACCAAGTATAAGCTGTTCAGAGAAAGCATGACAAGTACAACCCAGCCAATTACTGATCCATCTGTCCACTCTCAATCATCAGTGGCATTGTTGTTAACAGCAGCATCACCTGGTAGTTATCCCTCCTCTTAGACAGTCCCTCGGGGTGAATGACACCTCAATTTCATTCTCATTTCTGTGGGTTCTTGAGTCGAACAGGTTAAAACAATTGGGAAAAGAGAGAGTCCATCTGAAACAGACAGACATATATATATATAAACAGACATATATATATATCTAATAGACATATATATATATATATATCCCTGTGTTGTAAAATGCTCCAATCAGAGCTAATTTGGATCAATTAAGGGTCCTTAATTATGTGATTTTTTTGTTTAATTACGCTATTTGTTAGGTTCCAATTGTGAAGTAGTATTATGTTACAAAACAGCCAAAGTGTGTGGGAAGATTAACAAAACAAAAACCCTCAAAGATGTGAAAATTTAAATGTGTGATTAAGTGAATAAATATAAAATAAAGTGCAATGCAGACCGACAATTAAGTTTAGTTTAGTTTAGAAATACAGTGCAGAAACAGGCCCTTTGGCCCACCGAGTCTGTGCCAACCAGCAATCGTCATACACTAGCACTATCCTACACACTAGGGACAATTTACAATTTTACCAAAGCCAATTAACCTACAAACCTGTACATCCTTGAAGTGTGGGAGGAAACTGGAGCACGCGGAGAAAAAATACACGCATGCACAGGGAGAACTTACAAACTACATACAGACAGCACCCATAATCAGGATCAAACTCGGGTCTCTGGCGCTGTAAGGCAGCAACTCTACTGCCCAGCCACTGTGCCATCCATGCCATGCAACGTTTGGCTGAGTTATCTCACAAAGCTACAGGAGGTCTCTCCATTAAATCTCTTTCCCCTGAGGAAAGATGGAAGAAGGGTCTTGCTGCACCACCTTTGTGTTTGGGAACCACATGTGAAGTGGCCAGCACTGGCCTCATGGACCACACATGGAGCCGGCTGATCCACCAGGTTCAACTGGGTGTGCAGGATGACATAGAACGTAGAGCAGTACAGCACAAGAACAGGCCCTTCGTCCCACAATGTCTGTGCCGAACATGATGCCAGGACCATCACCTACCGACATGCACATAGCCCTCCATTCCATGCATATCCATATGCCTATCGTAGTGCAGGTACATAGTTCCTTGAAAGTAGTATCACAGATAGGGTAGTCAAGGAGGCTTTTGACAAATTGGCCTTCAACAGTCAGTATTGAGTATAGAAATTGAGAGGTTATGTTACAGTTGTACAAGGCATTGGTGAGGCCACATTTGGAATATTGTATTCAGTTTTGGTCACCCTGTTATAGGAAAGATGTTGTTAAGGTAGAAAGGGTGCAGAGAAGATTTACGAGGATGTTGTCTGAGCTATAGGGAGCGGTTGAGCAGGCTAGGACTTTATTCCTTGCAGCGCAGGAGGATGAGGGATGATCTTTTGAGGTACAGAAAATCAGGAGGGGATTAGATAGGGTAGGTGGTATTCTACCCAGAGTCGGGAATCAAGAACCAGAGGACATAGGTTTAAGATGAGGGGGGAAAGACATAATAGGAACCTGAGGAAACTTTTTTCAGACAGAGAGTGATGGGTATATGGAACGAGCTGCCAGAGGAGAGGGTTGAAGCAGGGACTATCACAATGTTTAAAAGACATTTGGACAGGTACATGGATAGGATATATTTAGAAGGATATGGGCCAAACTCGTCAAGTGAAGATGGAGCATGTCAGTCATTGTGGGCAAGTTGAACCGAATGCCTGTATGACTCTGAAATCTTTCCTTTCTCACCTTAAACCTATGCCCTCCGGTTCTTGATTCCCCTACCCGGGGTAAAGACTCTGTGCATTAACAACTGAAACAGAGTAACCTCAGTGTCTGGGTTTGGGGGAGTGAAGCATACGTGCCTCGAGTGACTAAATCAAAAGGATTTTTTTGACCCTCACAGCCAAGGCAAGCATTTAACCCCATCCCTAACTGCTACCATGATACCTGGTGAAGGTGCTTACACAGTGCTGGCAGGGAGGGAGATACAAACGCGATTTAGCGCATACCACCATTTTCAAGAACAGTTTTTGCCTGCTGTTATGAGACTCTTGAATCAAGCTCACATGTGCTGGAGATGAACTCCTGACCTCAGACCCGCACACCCTCAGCATAGGAGCACTGCAAGACTGCATACTCTCCCCTCTCCTTTACTCTCTCTACACCAATGACTGCACCGCCACAGACTCCTGTCGAGCTCCGCAAGTTTGCAGATGACACTACCCTGATTGGACTGATCCAGGATGGGGAGGAATCTGCCTACAGATGGGAAGTGACACAGCTGGCGTCCAGGTGCCATCGCAACAACCTGGAGCTCAATGCTCTCAAGAGAGTGGAACTAATTGTAGACTTTCGAAGAGATCCCCCTCCCCTCCCCCCAATCACCATCAACAACACCATAGTCACATCTGTGGAGTCATTTAAGTTCCTTGGAACCATCATCTCCAGGGACCTTAAATGGAGATCCTCCGTCGACTCCACAGTAAAAACGGTCCAACAGAGGATGTACTTCCTGCGGCAACTGAAGAAACACAATCTGCCACGGGCAATGATGGTTCAATTCTATACCGCTAACATTGAGTCCGTCCTCACCTTCTCCATCATGGTCTGGTTTGGCTCAGCCACCAAGCACGACATCCGGAGGCTGCAACGGATCGTTTGCACAGCTCAGAAGGTTGTTGGCTGCAACCTTCCCCCCATTGACGAACTGTGCACTGCAAGGGCCAGGAAGCGAGCGGGCAAGATCATCTCTGACCCCTCTCACCCTGGCCACAAACTCTTCGAAGCACTTCCATCTAGAAGGCGACTCCGGACTGTCAAAGCAGCCACAGCCAGACATAAAAACAGCCTTTTTCCCCACGAGTGATAGTTCTACTCAATAACCAAAGTCTGTAGTCTCTTTTTTGCTCTGGTTTATTTTCACCCACATGTTTAGACCGTAATGTGTATCCTTATTGTTTTGATGTGTTTATGCTTTATTCTTAATTGTTAACTGTATGTTTGTGTTGTCATTTGTGAGCGGAGCACCAAGGCACGTTCCTTGTATATGCATACTTGGCCAATAAACTTATTCATTCATTCATTCATGCATTCACCTTCCAATCTACTTCATTGCAGCCTTTGCGCTTTTTCTTTATCTGCACATTCTCTGTGGCTGTAACACTATATTCTGAACCCTGGTTCCTTTCTCTTTTCCACAACCGGTTGTTCTCATGTATGGTATGATTTACCTGGACAGCACGCAAAACATAGTTCTTCACTGTATCTCCTTACGTGTAACAATACTAACACTCTCTTTTAATACCAGCATGGTGGCATGGAGCAACCTTCCAGCAGAGAATAATCCCTACACTTCGAATGAAAGTGAGAAATGATCTAAAATCACGCGAACAGTTTCTCGTCCCTGCCAGCTGGAATCAACCCTATGATTTCAGTGTGTCTACCTCCCTGCTGCTCATTCTGCCCACCCCATCACTTACTCGGTCTCTCTACAGACCCACAGCACAATTTCCCTTCCATTCCCTGCACAGGATCTCACAGATGCGTCAACACGCAGATCAGTTTATAATAACTGGCATGCACTGTAAATCCATTCAGCCACTCGGGAGATGTGCAATCTAATAACCCTAACATGCTATTAAATTCAATACTGCAACATTCTGGAAGGCAAAATAAACATTAAAATATCATTTTGAATGATTGCAATTGCAAATTCGCAGCCCAGCAATATTTGAGCACGGGATATGCCAGCAGTAGAAATGTTTTTAAAACGTTATAAAGAGGAGACGCAATTTCATTGGGCAGTGCCACGCAAACCACAGCCTGGTTTCGGAATAATGGAGGGAGAAGTAATCTCCATCTAACTGGCCCTGCAAATTAACAGCAGGAGTGTGGATGACAATGTTATGGGGTGTGCAGGGAGTCATAGAGTCATACAGTGTGGAAACAGGCCCTTCAGCCCAATTTGCTCACGCCAAACAACATGCCCATCTGCCCTAGTTCCACCAGCCTGTGTTTGGCCTATATCCTTCTCAATCTATCCTATCCATGTACATGTCCAAATGTATTTTAAACATTGTGAAAGGGAAGCCATTCGGGTCATGAATATATGCAAGCCCACAGAATTTTTGATTCCATGAAAAATTATTTCTACTGATACTCAAGTTAGTGCAGTGCATCTGTTTTCTCCAGAGATGCTGCTTTACCTGCTGAGTTACTCCGACATTTAGTGTCAGATGCACAAGTACGGTGAGGTACAATGAAAATCTTGCTTACAGCAGCATCACAGACACATCGACTCAGACAGCACGCATAATTTATACCTAAATTCTACAAGATAGTGAAAAGAAAAAGATTGTGCAAAACAAGATACCAGTGTAAAAACACAATTAGAAAACAGTCCAATGATAGCACAAGCAGTGGTCCGTAGTGTTCAGTTGCCGAGCTAGGATTAGGGTTGTGCGGGTCGGTTCATGAATCTGATGGTTGTAGGAAAGTAGCTGTTCTTGAACCTGGTGCTGTGGGACTTCAGGCTTCTGTAGCGTCTGCCCGACATTCGTAGTGAGAAGTGGCACGGCCCGGATGGTGGGGATCCTCGATGACAGATGCCACCTTCCTGAGGCAGCGCCTGGTGTAGATGCTCTCGGTGATGGGGAGGGCTGTGCCTGTGATGGACCAGGCTGTGTCCACCACTCTCTGCAGCCTCTTGCATTCCTGTGCACTGGGATTGCTGTACCACGTCATGGTACATTCATGATTTCATACAGTCAAAGAGTCGTACAGCATGACAACAGGCCCTTTAGCCCAGCTGGTCCATGTGACCAACATGCCCCATCTAAACCAGTCCCATTTGCCTGCGTTTGGCCCACTAAATATTTCCTATCCATGTACCTGTCCCAATGTCTTTCAAATTATGTTATTGTACCTGCCTCAACTACCTCCTCTGGCAGCTCGTTCCATACACCCACCACCCTCTGTGAGAAAATGTTGGTCCCCAGGTTCCTATTAAATCTTTCCCTTCTCACCTTGAACCTATGTCCTCTGGTTGTTTCTGGTTCTTGTAGAAACAAGGATCTGCAGATGCTGGTTTACACAGAAGGGCACAATGTGCTGGAGTAACTTAGCAGGTCAGGCAGTTTCTCTGGAGAACATGGATTGATGACCTTTCAGGCAGGACATGGATTGGTAACATTTCGGGCTGAAAGATCATCTATCCATGTTCTCCAGAGATGCTGCCTGACCTTCTGAGTTACTCCAGCACTCTGGGCATTCAACTTATCTATTCTTCTGAAGATAGACACAAAATGCTGGAGTAACTCAGCGGGTCAGGCAGCATCTCCGGCGAAAAGGAACAGGTGACGTTTCGGGTGGAATCCCTTCTTCAGACTGAGAGTCAGAGGAGAGGGAAACTAGAGGCATGAAAAGGTTCAAAACATATCAGAGCTAACATTGATGATCCCAAGGAAAGATGGAGCCCACAATGGTCCATTGTTGGCTGCGGAAGAGGTGATAAAAAAGGGACATATTCCTCTGATGATTTTATGCGCCTCTATAAGATCACCTCTCAGCCTTCTGTGTTGCAAGGAGTAAAGTTCAACCGTTCATCTGTGTACTGGGCCCAGGACGGTCATCGCAGATGTTGATGTCCATGAATATGTAGCTGCCAACTCTCTCCACTGAAGATAGACACAAAATGCTGGAGTAACTCGGCGGGACAGGCAGCATCTCTGGATAGAAGCAATGAGTGACATTTCGGATCGAGACCTCTCCATTGCCGAGCCACCAACGAAACCTGGCGCCCGGCCTCTCCACCTCTCCCTTCCACGTGGTATTAACGCATGGAACAGGAACGGACGCAAGCCACCTTTCTTTCCAGGTGAGACAGAGGTTCACCTGCACCTCCTCCAACCTCATCTATTGCATCCGCTGCTCTAGATGTCAACTTATCTATATCGGCGAAACCAAGCGCAGGCTCGGCGATCGCTTCGCTGAACACCTGCGCTCAGTCCGCATTAACGCAACTGATCTCCCGGTGGCCCAGCACTTTAACTCCCCCTCCCATTCCCAGTCTGACCTCTCTGTCATGGGCCTCCTCCAGTGCCATAGTGAGGCCCGCCGGAAATTGGAGGAGCAGCACCTCATATTTCGCCTGGGCAGTTTGCAGCCCGGTGGTATGAACGTCGACTTCTCCAACTTCAGATAGCTCCTCTGTCCCTCCCTTCCCCTCCTCCTTCCCAGAGCTCCCTCTATCTTCCTGTCTCCACCTATATCCTTCCTTTGTCCCACCCCCGACATCAGTCTGAAGAAGGGTCTCGACCCGAAACGTCACCCATTCCTTCTCTCCCGAGATGCTGCCTGACCTGCTGAGTTACTCCAGCATTTTGTGAACAAGCCACCCATTATCCAGAGGAGGGAGAAAGCAGGTGTTTGGATGTCATTTGTGAGAAGAGACCAAGTGCATCGATTGCCTGCGAGATGCAGTCGGCACGTGAGCGACTTGCACTGTCGGGGAAGCTTGTGAAGTGCCGATGATAAAGAGAAGCTCGTCGCAGCTCGCACCATACTGACTCACACAACTCGTGAATAACAAACGGGATGTGACAGCACTCAGATAACTTGTTCCGTCTCCATTATCTGCAGGGTTATCAGCCATAATGAATATGTGCATGTATTCCTTTCAAACTTGCACACATCCATAATTTACATATCAGGATGAGCACAGTATGCGGTCTAACCTTTCTTTGAGTGACAGAAGCAGTAATTAGTTTGAAAGCATCTCTACGTAATTACTGAAGAAGCATTTGTGAAAGAGCCTGCATTTGAAGCAGCTTTGCGCACTCACGATTCAGACTCACAAACTGTCCAAACACAACCTCAGACTCGGCGATTTTAAATAACTTTGCGCTTCCAGAAGCCTCCATCCTGAGGCGACTGCCAATCTGCGACAACCTCGCCCTCAACAGAACCCAACGGTAAATAACACAGATAGTGGGACAGGCAGCAACTCTGGAGAGAAGGAATGGGTGACGTTTCCTGGAGGTGAAAGGGAGACAAAAAGGTGTTAGATAAGGAGAGGGGAGGAGAGTGAGATGTAAAGCTAGAGGGAAGGATACAGGGGCAAAGAGGGGAGATAAAAGGGAGATATTAGACTGGGGATGGGAGATGAGTGCAGTGGGGAACAGGAGCAGGGTGACTGGAGTGGTGGGGGGTGGGGGGGGGGGGTGGGGGGGAGTAGTGGGAAAGGGTCTTTCTTTCAATTAGCTTGCCCGCAGGATATCGGTGTCACAGACAATTCCAACATTTATTGGACATCTCCAATTACTCCTGAATAGTGATGGTAGCTACGAATTGATTTGGTCTGGAGTCACATTTAGATCAGAGGGGATGCGGTCTCCCTGAGCCAGCAGTGGGGAGCCGGCCAGCCAGCGTATCTGAGGCAGGTGTGGAGCCAGCACAACACCACGAGGAGTCAGTTAGTCCAACGGCCCTGCAGGTCGTGGAGAAGATGCAGGGGCCAGGAGTGGCATTAAGGGTGGGACGGGCTGTCGCTATTGGGGAAAGCAACACCCTATGCTGTGTGAGGCCGGGGAGCTGGAGGTGACAGGAATATGGAAATAACTGCAAAAGACAAGCTAAATATTTACTCAAGCAGTAACAAGCACGCTGACAGATTAATTTACCACCTACAGATTGAGCGGTTCACACCGAGACTCCGGCAACTACTGAGAGGCTGCAGTGGGTTGTAGAATTCAATTGCAATAGTCGGGTAATAAACCTCCGCAGATGGTGGAAAACCGAGGTAAAATTCTACAAACAGCAGATCTGGCTGTAAGGGCGGAGAGAGCAACAAATACAATAACATTGATTCCTTTCCTGGTCTTGTATTCACATAGTCATACACAATGGGAACAAGTCCTTAAGCCCAACTTGCCCATGCTGACCAAGATGCCCCATCTAAACTAGTCCCATTCGCCCACATTTCTCATCCACGTACCTGTCCATGTGTGTTTTAAATGTTGCTAGACCAAGTGGACCCGTTGGGCCCAAACCTCTCCTGCATTGGTGCAGCACCCTCTCCTCCCCCACTTCCCCCTCCCCTCTCCCCTCCTCCCTTCCCCCTCCCCCCTCCCCTCCCTCCTTCCCCTCCCCTCCCTCCTTCCCCCTCTCTCCTCCCCACCCCCCTCCCTCCACCCCCTCTCCCTCCCTCGCTCCCTCCCTCGGAAATAGATTTAAACTTAATAATGTGAATAACTTAAAAAACATAACACCGATTTCAATGAAACTTCTTCCATTAGCACCAAAGGGACAACGGTGATTAAGGTGGGCCTAAAATTGTTGCGCTATCGTGTACCGTTTTGGCTGTAGTTCAGGAACAAACAAACGAGAGTTTTAGTATATAGATTATTGTACCTGCCTCAACTAGGATAGGAAAGGCTTAGAGGGTTAAGAACCAAACACGGAAAAATGCAACTAGCTTAGATGGGGCATCTAGGTTGGCATGGATGAGTTGGACCAAAGGGCCTGGTTTTGTGCTGTATGACTCGACCTCCTCTGGCAGCTCGTTCCACATATTCACCATCCTCTGTGTGAAAAAGTTGCCCCTTGGGTTTCTATTAAATCTTCCTCCCCTCACCTTAAACCTATGCCCGCTGTATGTTAATTCCCCAATTCTGGGTAAAAGACTCTGGACATTAACCCTTTCTATTCCCTTCATGAATTTATACACCTCTACAAGATCACTCATCAGCCTCCTGTGCCTCAAGGAATAAAATCCGAGCCTGCCCAACCTCCCCCTAAAGCTCAGGCCCTCGAGTCCTGGCAACATTATTGTTAATCTTCTCTGCACTCTTTCCAGCTTAATGGCATCTTTCCTATAGCAGAACACTACCTTACTTAAGGAAGCAGATGCCTGATACGGGGTAGCTGCAGAGAAGGTTCACCAGATCGACTTCTTGTTTAAAGGAATGAGATGCAATCCTGTTGAAACATATAGGATTCTGAAGGTGAATGACACGTTAGAGACTGGTGGGATGTCAAGAGGCACATGTACTGGCAATGGAACAACAAAATTCTTACTTGCTGCAGCTTAACAGGCTCGTAAACACATTAACACACTGACAAGTATATAACAATCCATAATATGATAAATTTATAATCAGTAATATCAGGTATCCATAACCGTGCAAAACCAAAGTCCGTAGTGCAACCAAATAAAATGTCCATAGTAAATCATAGTTGCTGATGTTAGTGTTGTGCAGGGTTCAAGAGCCTTATGTTCTTGAACCTGGAAGTCACGGGTTTCAGGCCTTCTTCCCGATGGTAGTGGCATGAAGAGAGTGTAACCAGGGTGGTGTGGGTCTTTGATGATGCTGGTTGCCTTTTTGAGGCAACGCTTCCTGTAGATCCCTTCGATGTTGGGGAGGTCAGTACCCATGATGGACCGGGCAATGTCTATCACTCCGCATAATCTCCTTCGCTCCGAATGTCTCCTCAAGGGGGAGTGTATGGGGCGATCATTTCTGAATAAGTTCATAATTGTTGGAGCAGAACTAGGCCATTCGGCCCATCAAATCCACTCCACCATTCAATTATGGCTGATCTATCTTTCCCTCGCAGTCTTTCTGCCCCATTCTCATGCCTTCCCACCATAACCCCTGACACCCGTACTAATCAAGAATCTATCAATCTCCGCCTTAAAAATCTCCATTGACTTGGCCTCCACAGCTGTCTGTGGCAATGAATTCCACAGATTCACCACCCTCTGACTAAAGAAATTCTTCCTCAGCTTCCTTTCTAAAGGTACGTTCTTTTATTCTGAGGCTATGGGCTCTGGTCCTAGACTCTCCCACTAGTGGTAACATCCTCTCCACATCCATTCTATCCAAGCCTTTCACCGGTAAGTTTCAATGAGGTCCCTCCTCATCCTTCTAAACTCCAGCGAGGACAGGCCCAGTGCTGTCACACACTCATGTGTCACCCAGTGAAAATGGAGATGGGGAGCAGAAACGCAGAACAAGCAGCAATGCGGAGCTGGAACCAAGATGAGATCTGCCACCATTGTACTGAATGGCATGGGTTTGAGGGACTGATTGGCCTTCTCTGCTCTTATTCCTTCAGCTCCACTGTTCTTGTCATGCAGTGTCATATGTACTTTATAAGATCCACAAACTATTTGAAGGTGGAACAGTTGAGCCCTCCTTGTGTTCAAACCAATATTTACAATATTTATTCTTTAATCAAAAAGAGATCATGTTTATCGATTTCTGGAACTTGTTGGCTGCCCTTATAACTTACAGATCCCCAGAGACCACACTTCAAAATGTGAAATTGCTTTTTATTGAAGAACAAGCCCTGCAGATGTGAAACGCTGTGGATGAGAAAAGACATTGTAAATGTCAGCTCTGCTTTCTGCGCAATCTCCCCTCACCAGAGCTTAGCCACCAGAATAACTTACTACGTCCCATTCAACATCACAAGCTGGCTTCATCTTTCATTCCAGCTCACAGATGAAGAAGACATTGCTTCCATCAGTCATGGAAAAAACTACCTCTGGAAACTACCCATCACAAATCAAATCAGGTAACTATAATTCAAACACATTTAAAGACAATATTAATTGCAGAAATGGTTTCAAACACAAAGGACGTTAAGGCTGATGGAGTGGGGGCGAGGAAGCATAAATAGACATGGGGTGGTGCAAAGCCTGGCAAGTGATAGGTGGATACAGGTGATGGGGAAGGGGTTGCTTGGCAGATGGGTGGAGCAAATGACAGAGGCTGAAGGTGAAAGGGAGGCAAAAGGATGTCAGATATGGAGAGAAGCGGAGGGAAATCTAAAGCCAGAGGGTGCGATATGGGTGGAAAGGGTCACAAGGAAGAGGAAGAGGAAGGATAAAAGGGAAAGAGGGGCTTGGGGATGTGAGGGTTGGGTGGGGGGAGACTCAGTGGGTGCTCAGTCTAAACTCTAATGAATAAGGAATCTACTCGATCTCTCCTCATATGCAAACCTTTGTCACTCTTTATGTAAGAAGACACATACACCTGCCAGATATAAATCATATGGTTTAGTAAGAATAAGGAGCTGAAAGAACTAACTAGCCAACATTGTTCCTCGGTATAGCGAGGAAATACCGGCAAGTGGGCCTAATATAAGTGGTAGAGAAATTGTCAGAGAAGATTGTTCATGATAGGATTGACTCACATCTGCACAAACATGGATTCATTAGGGACAGGCAGCATGGTTCTGTGCAGGGGAGGTCATGGCTTACAAATTTGATGATTTTTGTGGAGGTGACAAAGATGATTGATGAGGTTAGGGCAGTGAGTGCTGTCTACATGGACATTAGTAAAGCTTTCAGCAAGATTCCTCATGGTTGACTGATCCAGAAGATTAAGGTTCATGGGATCCATAAAGACTCTGCAGCCTGGATTTAAAATTGGCGTGGCCATAGAGGACAGATAGTAGTGGTGGAGGAGTGTTATTGAAGCTGGAGGTCTGTGACCTGTGGTGTTCTGCAGATATCTGTAATGGGCCCTCTGTTGTTTGTGATATATGTATATGATTTAGAAGAACATTTTGGTTCTTGATTAGTAACTTTGCAGAAGACCCAAAATTGGTGGTTATGAATACTGAGGACAGTTGTCAAAGAATTCTGCAGGATATATACCAGTTCGAAATATGGGCAGAGAAATGACAGATAGAGATAAGTGCGAGGTGTTGCACTTTGGAAGGTCAAATGTAAGAGGAAACTATATAGTTAATGGTAGGACCCTAAGGAACATGAATGTAAAGAGGGGTTTTAAAGTCCAAGTCCATAGCACCCTGAAAGTAGCAACACGTAGATGAAGTGGTAAATAAGGTATAGGGCATATTTGCCTTTATCAATCGGGGAATTGAGTATAAAAGTTGGTAAATCACGTTGCAGCTTTATGAAACTTTGGTTAAGCCACATTTAGAGAACTGTGTACAGTTCTGGTCACCCCACTTGGGGATGGATGCGGAGGCTATGAAGAGGATGCACAAGAGGTTTACCAGAATGCTGCTTGGATTAGAGGATATAAACTTTAAGGTTGGAGAAACTTGGATAGTTTTCTCTAGAGTATTGGAGGTTGAAGAAGAGCTGATGGGGCTGCACAAGATATTAGCAAGACCACACTTGGAGTCGTGTGTGCAGTTCTGGTGTGCATCAGTCACTGAAAGGAAGCATGCAGGTACAGCAGGCAGTGAAGAAAGCCAATGGAATGTTGGCCTTCATAACAAGAGGAGTTGAGTATAGGAGCAAAGAGGTCCTTCTACAGTTGTACCGGGCCCTGGTGAGACTGTGTGCAGTTTTGGTCTCCAAATTTGAGGAAGGATATTCTTGCTATTGAGGGCATGCAGCGTAGGTTCACTAGGTTAATTCCCGGAATGGCGGGTCTGTCGTATGTTGGAAGGCTGGAGCAATTAGGCTTGTATACACTGGAATTTAGAAGGATGAGGGGGGATCTTATTGAAACATATAAGATAATTAGGGGATTGGACACATTAGAGGCAGGAAACATGTTCCCAATGTTGGGGGAGTCCAGAACAAGGGGCCACAGTTTAAGAATAAGGGGTAGGCCATTTAGAACGGAGATGAGGAAGAACCTTTTCAGTCAGAGAGTGGTGAAGGTGTGGAATTATCTGCCTCAGAAGGCAGTGGAGGCCAGTTCGTTGGATGCTTTCAAGAGAGAGCTGGATAGAGCTCTTAAGGATAGCGGAGTGAGGGGGTATGGGGAGAAAGCAGGAACGGGGTACTGATTGAGAGTGATCAGCCATGATCGCATTCAATGGCGGTGCTGGCTCGAAGGGCTGAATGGCCTACTCCTGCACCTATTGTCAATTGTCTATTGTCTATTGTCACCCTGCTATAGGAGGCTGTTTTTAAAGTTGGAGAAGGTGCACTTCCCTAGTGCATCATTTACATTACTAAGACATGAGCAACACTTGTACTGATCAGTTCTCATTGGACAGCAGCTACAAACAAACCTCCCAACCTGCTGCTGTGACATCATCGCCACATTAACGTTGCACCAACTTTTACTGAGGAACGCCACGCACAGCTGGTCAGAAACACTTGTAAATCACTAAGTGTCCGAGGAACTCAGTGGGTCATGCAGCCTCTGTGGAAGGAATGGACAGATGATGTTTCGGCTCAGGAATATGCTCAGTGATATAATGAATCAGGGCATTGCCACACGCACTGAAACACAATCCTGTCATTCCTGAACATCAAGTCCTCCAGTTTGACCCAGACCGATGTAATTGATGCCTTTGAATAACTGAGTTGAGTGTTGCTTTTCTTGAATTCCTTGCCAATTAATAATAGGTTGCAAGTGGGTGCTGAACCCATCAATGATTCAATGTGTGTCATGCGTGGATTAAGTCTGGGGTGGATGGAATTATTCTAAAACAACAGAAACACCGAGAATTTCAAGAAACAGGAGAATCAAACAGCTGGAAAATCTGTTGAAAATTTGGCTTTTTATAGATCGCTTCCTGCGGAGTGATAAACTGCAGAAAGATCACGCCACTGAAGGCCACTGAAGGCCACGCTCAGCGTTCATCTGATCGGCAGGAATTCCTATAGTTCATCATTTTAAGGAGCAGAATTAGGCCATTCAGCCGATCAAGTCCACTTCGCCATTCATTCATGGTCGATCTATCTCCCTCTTAACACCATTCTCCTGCTTTCGCCCCTGAAAAATATTGCCCTGGCCTTCGAGAGCACCCCTCACAATCTCAATGTCCCAAACTATTTTTTTTTAAATGTTTATTTACATTTTGTGATGTTGGGGTCACAGGAAGGTCAGACAATAGACAATAGACAATAGACAATAGGTGCAGGAGTAGGCCATTCAGCCCTTCGAGCCAGCACCGCCATTCAATGCGATCATGGCTGATCACTCTCAATCAGTACCCCGTTCCTGCCTTCTCCCCATACCCCCTCACTCCGCTATCCTTAAGAGCTCTATCCAGCTCTCTCTTGAAAGCATCCAACGAACTGGCCTCCACTGCCTTCTGAGGCAGAGAATTCCACACCTTCACCACCCTCTGACTGAAAAAGTTCTTCCTCATCTCCGTTCTAAATGGCCTACCCCTTATTCTCAAACTGTGGCCCCTTGTTCTGGACTCCCCCAACATTGGGAACATGTTATCTGCCTCTAATGTGTCCAATCCCCTAATTATCTTATATGTTTCAATAAGATCCCCCCTCATCCTTCTAAATTCCAGTGTATACAAGCCCAATCGCTCCAGCCTTTCAACATACGACAGTCCCGCCATTCCGGGAATTAACCTAGTGAACCTACGCTGCACGCCCTCCATAGCAAGAATATCCTTCCTCAAATT
Source organism: Rhinoraja longicauda (assembly GCF_053455715.1). Taxonomy (NCBI): domain Eukaryota; kingdom Metazoa; phylum Chordata; class Chondrichthyes; order Rajiformes; family Arhynchobatidae; genus Rhinoraja; species Rhinoraja longicauda. The sequence continues at coordinate 19,416,227 of NC_135972.1, read as the reverse complement.
TGGAGACCAAAACTGCACACAGTACTCCAGGTGCGGTCTCACCAGGGCCCGGTACAACTGTAGAAGGACCTCTTTGCTCCTATACTCAACTCCTCTTGTTACGAAGGCCAACATTCCATTGGCTTTCTTCACTGCCTGCTGAACCTGCATGCTTCCTTTCATTGACTGATGCACTAGGACACCCAGATCTCGTTGAACTCCCCCTCCTCCTAACTTGACACCATTCAGATAATAATCTGCCTTTCTATTCTTACTTCCAAAGTGAATAACCTCACACTTACCTACATTAAACTGCATCTGCCATGTATCCGCCCACTCACACAACCTGTCCAAGTCACCCTGCAGCGTTATTGCATCTTCCTCACAATTCACACTACCCCCCAACTTAGTATCATCTGCAAATTTGCTAATGGTACTTTTAATCCCTTCGTCTAAGTCATTAATGTATATCGTAAATAGCTGGGGTCCCAGCACCGAACCTTGCGGTACCCCACTGGTCACTGCCTGCCATTCCGAAAGGGACCCATTTATCCCCACTCTTTGCTTTCTGTCTGTCAACCAATTTTCTATCCATGTCAGTACCCTACCCCCAATACCATGTGCCCTAATTTTGCCCACTAATCTCCTATGTGGGACCTTGTCGAAGGCTTTCTGAAAGTCGAGGTACACCACATCCACTGACTCTCCCTTGTCAATTTTCCTAGTTACATCCTCAAAAAATTCCAGTAGATTTGTCAAGCATGATTTCCCCTTCGTAAATCCATGCTGACTCGGAATGATCCCGTTACTGCTATCCAGCACAATAGACAATAGACAATAGGTGCAGGAGTAGGCCATTCAGCCCTTCGAGCCAGCACTACCATTCAATGTGATCATGGCTGATCATTCTCAATCAGTACCCCGTTCCTTCCTTCTCCCCATACCCCCTGACTACGGTATCCTTAAGAGCTCTATCTAGTTCTCTCTTGAATGCATTCAGAGAATTGGCCTCCAATGCCTTCTGAGGCAGTGAATTCCACAGATTTACAACTCTCTGACTGAAAAAGTTTTTCCTCATCTCCGTTCTAAATGGCCTACCCCTTATTCTTAAACTGTGGCCCCTGGTTCTGGACTCCCCCAACATTGGGAACATGTTTCCTGCCTCTAACGTGTCCAACCCCTAAATAATCTTATATGTTTCGATAAGATTCCCTCTCATCCTTCTAAATTCCAGTGTATACAAGCCTAGCCTCTCCAGTCTTTCAACATATGACAGTCCCGCCATTCCGGGAATTAACCTAGTAAATCTACGCTGCATGCCCTCAATAGCAAGAATATCCTCCCTCAAATTTGGAGACCAGTACTGCACACAGTACTCCAATCACTAGGGTCCCATGCAACTGCAGAAGCACCAATTCAATCGAACACAATCTGCTGGGAGGAACTCGGCAGTTCAAGCAGCAATCATTGGGAGAAGAAATGGTGAACAGTTTGGCTCAAAACCTTGCATCAGGACTGAGATTGGAGAGGAGAGGGATGAAATAGGAGCAATAGATTCAGATTGATCAGTCTGAAAAAGGGTTTTGATCCGAAACGTTGTCTGCCCATTCTGTCCACAGATGCTGCCTGACCCACCGTGTTCATCCAGCACTTTGTTTTTGCATTTAGGAATATTGATTTTGGGGTACAAGTCCTGAAAGTGGCAATACGTAGATTGGGGAATAAAGTAGACTTATGGTCTGCTTGCCTTCAGTAGTTGGGGTATTAAGTTTGGAAAGTCACATTGCAGCTTCATAAAACTTTAGTTAGTGTGTATTTGGAGTATTGTGTGCAGTTTGGTCGTCCCATTACAGGAAGGATGTGGAAGCTTTAGAGCGGGCGCAGAAGAGGTTCACCAGGATCTAGCCTGCATTACAGGGTATTCGTCTTAAGGAGAGATTGGAAAAAAAGTTTGGATTATTTGCTCTGGAGTGTCAGACGCCAAGGTAAGATCTGATAGAAGTAAGTAAAGTTATTGGAATTGGTAGGGTAGATAGTCAGAGTCTTTCCCAAAGCTTGGCAAAGACTAGTGGGTGCAGCTTTAAGTTAAGAGGGGCAAAGTTTAAAGGAGATGTGCATGGCAAGTTTTTATTACACAGAGGGTGGTGGGTGCCTGGGACACGCTGCTGGAGTGGTCATGGTGGCAGATACAATAGTCACTTTTAAGATGTTTTTAGATAGGAACATGAGTATGCAGAGAATGGAGGAATACGGATCACATGCAGGCAGATGGGAATAGTTTAAATTGGCCTCATGGTGGGCCGAAGAGCCTACGCTGTATTGTTCTGTGTTCTATAACTGACCAATTCACCACCGCTTTCACCTGCCCAGTTCAGAGATGGGCAATAAATGCTGGCCTTGCCAATAACACCCAGATCATGAAAGATGAGGGGCAGGCTGGATACTATGGAGATGGGGGTTTGATGGCAATGATGGATTTTGTATGCCTGAAATTTGTCAATAGCAGCTTCAGACTTTGATTCATTTTCTATTACTAAAATCATTACATTTATCTTTAAATTAATTCCAAAAGCAATTGGGTCACGTAGAATATATTAAATGTACAATATTAATTCAGAGAATTGCACAGAAACCTTCAAAGGATCGATCCGGTGTAAAATTTGCAATTCCGGTTTCTCAAATATTAAATTGCTGGCAGATTTCACCAAGTGGAGGGGAGAGAGTGGCTCTGTGGGCTCTGAATAGACCCGAGGCAGAGTTGCCTCTCAATATCACCTCTTATGAGCCATCAGCCTTTGTCAATGCAAAATATTGGCATTACAAACCATGCTTCACATCGAATTAGCTCTCATTAAAGTGACATTGTGTGCCTTTCAAGTTGTTAATCGGCCTCAGTGTTGGTCAGTTCCGATGTCATTGTAATCAGAAAAATTCATCACACAAAGCAGCTTTAGGAACAAAAAGTGTTTATTAAATACAATGCAGCTCACACATCAGAGACATTTGTACCTCTTTAATTGCCATTATGGGTCCCATTTTAAAAGGCAGTGCTGATTAATAACAGTGTCCCTGTTACCATACTAATCATTAGTCTTGGTCGCTCTCCAAGCTGTCTGAGTGAAGAATTGTATTGCAAAATTCAGCCATTGATAAGTGGACACAAAATGCTGGAGTAACTCGGCGGGCCAGGCTGCATCTCTGGAGAACATGGATCGGTGATGTTTCAGTTCGGGACTCTTCTTCGAAAAGAAGAGGTACTTAATATTCAGCATAGAGATGGTGGCCAAAGAACTTGTTTCTCTGCCATGGGTTGCTCCGTGTTCTGTTGCTCTACGATTCTATGATTCCATTATCTGAACTGCAATTTGACTTATTTTGTGGACGGAATAGTGGTTTAACTTAAAAATACCAAGTTATCGAGTTCAAAAAGACATAAAACCATGTGTCAAATGTTGACTCTGAATCACTAAATTCTCAAGGAGCTAGATATATTTCTCACTAGACAAAGAGGACCCGTTGGGCCCAAATCTGCATTGGTGCAGTACCCTGTCCTCTCCCCCTCCCCTCTCTCCTCAACCCCCCCCCCTCCCCTCTCCCTTCTCCCCCACTCCCCCCTTCCTCCTCCCCCCCTCCCTCCTCACTTCTCCCCTCCTCCTCCCCTCCTATTAAACATTAAAATGTGCATAACTTTTATAATATAACAGCGATTTCAATAAAACTACTTAAATTATCACTAAAGTGACAATGGTGAGTAAGGTGGGCCTAAAACTGTCATGCTATAGTGTACCGTTTTGGCTGAAGTTCAGTCACAAACAAGATAACAAACAAGAGTTTTAGTATATAGATATCACAGAAATATCTCCTAGTGTTGTTCAGAAACCTCATATTTTATTGCCTGCTCTTCAGATCAATTCCCATAACAAACAAGAAATGACCAAGCAGTCCTGAATCACCGAGACAGCTTCAGACTAATAAAAGTCACACAAATTACACTCTACAGGAAACTTTGTAAAGGCCAATGCAAATTATGCTCGCGAGCAGGCGGCAGTGGAGTAGGACATAGTCAGCAGTGATTGTAACAGCCCATCAGAGCACCATCGATCTGCATGTTCGTGACACGGTGGCGCAGCGGCAGAGTTGTTACCTTGCATCGTCAGAGACCCGCGTTCTATCCTGAGTACACGTGCTGTGTGTATGGAGTTTGCTCATTCTCCCTGTGACCATGTGGTTTTTCTCCGGGTGCTCCAGTTTCCTCCCACACTCCAGGTTTGTAGGTTAAAATGGCTTGTGTAAATTGTCCCGGGTGTGTAGGATAGAATTAGTGTGCAGGATGATCGCTGGTCGGCGTGGACTTGGTAGGACAAAGGTCCTGTTGCCACGTTATATCTCTAAACTAAACTCTAAAGTAAACTAATCCACTGCCTGCACGCCACACATTGGGTGAGTCCAGGGGTTTAGCTGCGCCAAGTTCTCTCCTCCCCTCAACTGCTGCACCCTCCAGAACTTTCCATCATTATCCTCCAGCTAGGCAGGAGTCACAGAGCAGTACACCACCCACGAAGGGAGGCCCTTTGGCCCATCTAGCCCATGCTGACCAAGTTGGCATACTAGGTTAATCCCATTTGCTTGTATTTGGCCCATATTCCTCTAAACCCTTCTGTCACTGTTCAATTGTACATTATTGTCATGTGTACCTACCTATAGAAACATTTTTCTTTTGCATACAGTTCAGTGACAATCCTACTATACATTAGGCACAATTATACTGTGTACAATAGTGTAAGATAGTAGACCACACTGACTCAGTATACAAGTGTCGCCATGTTTTACATGCCATCATGTATCCTCAAAATCCAAACATTTTTCCATATATTATCCAAATCTATACACTAAAACGTTTGTTTGTTTGCTGAACTGCAGCCAAAACGGTACACGATAGCACGACAATTTCAGGCCCACCTTACTCACTGTCGTCCTTTTGGTGCTAATGGAAGTTTCATTGAAATCAGTGTTATATTTTTAGACAATAGGTGCAGGAAGAGGCCATTCTGCCCTTCGAGCCAGCACCGCCATTCAATGTGATCATGGCTGATCATTCTCAATCAGTACCCCGTTCCTGCCTTCTCCCCATAACCCCTGACTCCGCTATCCTTAAGAGCTCTATCTAGCTCTCTCTTGAATGCATTCAGAGAATTGGCCTCCACTGCCTGCTGAGGCAGAGAATTCCACAGATTCACAACTCTCTGACTGAAAAAGTTTTTCCTCATCTCAGTTCTAAATGGCCTCCCCCTTATTCTTAAACTGTGGCCCCTTGTTCTGGACTCCCCAACTCCCCCCAATTTTTTAAGTTATTCACATTTTAAAGTTTAAATCTATCTCCTAGGGAGGGAGGGGGGAGGGAGGGAGGGGGGTGAAAGGACAGTGGAGGGGGGGAGGAGGGAGGATAAGGGGGGTTGAGAGGGATGGAGTGGGGGGGAGGGGAAGGGTGGAGGGGAAGAGAGAGGAGAGGGGGGAGGGAGGGGAGAGCGGGGAGAGGGGGAGGACCAATGCAGGAGAGTTTTGGTGCTGCACCAATGCAGGAGAGTTTTGGACCCAACGGGTCCACTTGGTCTAGTATCTTTTAAAAGTCAAAATTGTGTCCATTCTATAACATCCCCTGGCAGCGCATTCCAGACATGGACTACCCAAGAAGGAAGGGAAAGGAGGAGGGAAAAGGGGAGGAGGGAGAGGGAAGGAGAATGACTCTCCTCCAACCTAAGTTTGGGGGTGGGGATGTTTGCTGATGATTGCACAGTGGTCTATTCCAGTCGCAACTTCGCAGCAACTAAAGCAAGCTCCAATGCATACAGCAAGACCCGACAAACCTCAGTCATGGGCTGATAACATTGACAGTAAAGTCAAAGAGTCGTAGAATCAATTCTCCCTGATCACTATCCAGGCACAGATTTCACCAACAACATGGGACCTACCTCCACTCAGGAAGTGGTTGAGGCTGGGCTAATAACAACATTAAAAGATATTTGGACAGGTACACGGACAGGAAAGGTTTAGAGGGATGTGCGCCAGGTACAGGTAAGCGGGACAAGTTTGCTTGGGCTACTTGGTCGGCACGGATTAATTGAGTCGAGTGCCCCTTTCCGTGCTGTGTGCCCCAAACCGCAAGAAATTGCAGGGAGTTGTGGATGTAGCCTAGTCCATCACACTAGCATCGACTCCATCTACACCACACTGCCTCGGAAAATCAGGCAACATAATCAAAGACCTTGCCCTTCCTTCTTCTTCCCACTCCTGAATCTACCTCTGCGGTTACTTACAGATTCCAGGAGCTTGCACAACAGATGCCAAGGCGATGGACCTCAGCCTCTTGATGTCAAGTCATTGATCAATTCTTAATAATATCATCAGCATCCATCATGCATTTATATTACAGCTGTCCTCGCCCCCTGTTCCAGAATAGAGCATAAGCCCGTGGCTGCTGTCTAGCTAGCAGACACAGTGATTCCAACATCTTCCAGTCAGTCTGCGCTCTAATTACGACGATACTAATACCATACGATAGAACTTTATTTATATTTTGGGGATGTGCAAAGATTGGAGGGGGGGGGGGGGCAGAGGGGAGTCAGTCTACCCCATGACAGAAGGGGGAGGAGTTGTACAGTTTGATACCCACAGGGAAGAAGGATCTCCTGTGACGTTCTGTACTGCATCTTGATGGAACCAGTTAGTTGCTGAAGGCACTCCTCAGGTTAACCAGTGTGTCATGGAGAGGGTGAGCTGCTTTGTCCGGGATGCTCCGCAGATTGAGGAGCATCCTCCGCTCCAAGACCAGGTCCCATGGATCCAACTCCGCCCCCAGGATGGAGCCAGCCTTCCTGATGAGTTTGTTAATCCTAAATTACAATGAAACAAAGCACAAGGGTGACCTCCACTGCTCTTCAAGTGCACAGGAGTCTACATCCACCCAAGAGCAGGGAGAAAGCATGGATCCGCCATCCACCACATTCAACCTGCCATCCGCTCGCTGTGTGTGTGGATCCGAAAGCATTTGGGTCTTACCTGTGCCTTCCCATTCCCACCTTCTCTGAAACGTAAAACAAACCTGTTTTCTCACTTTCCCAGTTCTGATGAAAGGTCTTTCATCTGAACCAGAAATAGATGGATGTTACAAAGATGTTGCCAGGACTCGAGGGCTCCCTGAGCTGTAGGGAGAGGTTGAGCAGACGAGGACTTTATTCCTTAGCACGCAGGAAGATGAGGGGTAATCTCATAGAGGTGTATAAAATTACGAGAGGAATAGATTGGGTAGATGGACCGAGTCTCGCCCACAGTAGGGCATTCGAGAACTAGAGGACATAAGTTTAAGTTGAGGGGGGGGGGGGGGGAGATTTAATAGAAATCTGAGGGGTAACCTTTTCACACAGAGGGTGGTAGGTATATGGAACGAACTGCCAGAAGAAGTGGTTGAGGCAAATACTTGAACAGCATTTACAAGACATTTGGACAGCAAGAGGGATAGGGTGGGTTTTGACAGATATGGGCCAAACACAAGCAAATAGGACTGGTTCAGATGGGGCATCTTGGTCGGCATAGACAGTTGGGCCATAGGGCCTGTTTCCCTGCTGTATGACTCTATGACCCTATGATACCGAGCTGGGAACACACCGAGCAACGGTGTCAGGGTCTGACGTCAGCGCAGGGAATGACGTGAAGCAGAGGTCCTGTAACAAGCCACTTGCTGGCTGATTACATTCTCCAGTTAATAATCTTGGGTTAAGTGAGGTTACAGCTCGATAACTCTGAGAAGGTTACAGCTTCCTGAGAGAGCTCCTGTATTTCCTGCCTTTGCGTCAGCGAGCGAAGGTCAGGTTTGCCCCAGAGACAACAAACATCAGCAAAAGGCCAACCCTCTGGTGGGTCTACCCCTTCCATCCCCGGTCTGCAGCAAAGGCACTGTGGCCCCCAGCAACATGGCACAAATACCAAGAGCAAGTCCAGCCGAAAATAATGATCCTCAACGTCGCCCATTCCCATCTTACACATGAAGGTCTAGAGGGAATAGATTCAAAGGTCTGATTCATGGAGCACAGAACCGTACAGCACAGCAACAGGCCCTTCAGTCCACAATGTCCGTGCCGAACAGAACGCCAGATTATACCGTCGCCTGATTACACTAGGAAAATAACTGCAGATGCTGGTACAAATTGAAGGTATCACAAAATGCTGGAGTAACTCAGCAGGTCAGGCAGCATCTCTGGAGAGAAGGAATGGGTAACGTTTCTTAAGGGTCTCAACCCGAAACGTCACACATTCCTTCTCTCCAGAGATGGATGCTGCCCTATCCTGCTGAGTTACTCCAGCATTTTGTGATACCTGGTTATACTAATCTCCTCTCCAACTGAAAAGCTTCAAGTTCCTTTAGTAAGATGTCAGGAGGGTGAAACAACAGACTGGAGACTAATCAGGAGTTTGCATGGAGTCTAGTTGTAAAGACTCTACATAGGAGACATTCGGAGCACGGAGGGATGAGGAAGCCAAATAGTCCCTCAGAGAGATTCGCAGATTCATAGAGCTGTTCAGCAATGGAAACAGGCCCTTCAGTCCACCTTACCCATGCTGACCGAGTTACTATTTGCCCACAGTTGGCCCCTCTCCCTCTAAACCCTTCCTATGCTATCCAAATACCTGTCCAAATGTCTTTTAAAAGTCGTAATAGCTTCCTCTGGCAGCTCGTCCCAGATACAGACTACCATCTGAGTGAAAAGGTCGCATCTGAGGTTCCTCTTAAATCTCTCCCCTCTTGCCTTAAACCTATCGAGCCATTAGTTTTAGAATCCTCTACCTTGGGATAAAGACTGTGAGCGTTCACATTGTCCATGCCCCTCACATCTTGGTGCTTTTCTCATTGATTTGTCAGGATCTGAGTGTCACCTGCACTCTGTGCTGCCTCCTTGAACCACTGCCGCCTTTCTGGTGAAGTGCTCTCATAGCGCTGTCAGGGACAGAGCTCCAGGATCCCCCTACTTTCTTAGAAGGCTTAGGAAGTTCGGCATGTCTCCCACAACTCTCACCAACTTCTACAGGTGCACCACAGAAATCATTTTATCAGGATGCGTCACAGCTTGGTTTGGGGAACAGCTCCATCCAAGACCGCAAGAAATCGTGGCAAATTGTGGACGCACCCCAGACCATCCCTCCCTACTATTGACTCCATTTATACCTCAGGCTGCCTCGGCAAGGCCAGCAGCATAATCAAGGACAAGTTGCGCCCTGGCTTCTCCCCTCTCCTCTCAGGCAAACGGTATAGAAGTGTGAAAACGCACACTACCAGATTCAGGGACAGTTTCTTCCCTGCTGTTATCAGGCAACTGAATCACAACCAGAGAGCAGTCTGAACGACAATCTACCTCATTGGTGACTTCGGACTATCCTTGATCAGACTTTACTGGCTTTACCTTGTACTAAACATTATTCCCTTATCATGTATCTATACACTGTAAATGGCTCAATTGTAATCACGAATTGTCTTTCCGCTGACTGGATAGCATGCAACAAAAGCTTTTCACTGTACACGTGACAATAAACTGACCTGTGGAGACCTTACATTGATGTAGGATCGGCCATACATTCCCAGGAGTTGTGCACACTCTACCTGCAGAGGACACAGTGAGTGATACGTGGGTGACAAATGTACAGGCACAAGGAATTGCAGATGCTGGCCTACATAAAAGACACAAAATGCTGGAGACCGATTGTGGCGAGGGTGGGGGAGAGAAAGCAGGAAGAGAGTTGAGGACAGGCCAGTGATAGGTGAATACAGATGACAAGGGTTTTCCATCGGCAGATGGATAGACAAGAGGGGAGAGATAAAAAGACAAAAAATGTGAGATATGGATAGGTGTGTGAATTGTGAAGCAAGAGGAATGAATATGGGTGGAAGGGGAGGGGGAGGAGTAAGGGTGAAATGGGTGCAGTCCAGGTGGGGCATGGCGGGGGAAGAGCGGGGTAAAAGGGAAGGAGGGGAAGTGAGTGTTTGAAGGTTAGTTACTTAAAACTGTAGAATTCAACGTTCCTACTGTTAGGTTGTAAGCTGCCCTTTCGGTAAGGATCAGCCGTGATCGTATTGAATAATGGGGCAGGCTTGCGGGGCCGCTTGGCCTACTCCCGCTCCTGTTCTCCTATGTTCTTGGCTCTGTTTGGGGTTTGTAGCCCAGCCTCTGCAGAACTATTGGAAACGTTCAGTCTCGAACTCTTGACGCCGCCCTGGATGGGTTTGTCGGTTTGGGGCACTGGGACTAATTGGATGAGCCCGCTGCTGGCTCGAAGACCCAGTGCGAGGCTGGGAGGGGCAGTGCTGAACCGTCCACCACTCTCTGCGTCCCACCCAGAGGGGCTTAGAGCCCAGCCGAGGGGGCTCTCGTTTCTGTGCATTTCTTAGCAACAAGTGACCACTTACACTTAAGCAGCAAATAATGTGAGACGCACTTGTCGCTACCTGAGGCAGATGAGAACCACTGTACCTCCATGTGCAATCTCGTTTCCCTGACAACAGATGCACTTTGGTACAAGATTTATCTAAAAAAACACACAGCTCAACAGCCTGCAATTCCACAGCTCAAACCACATTTAAGTGATATTCCCTTATTTTTGGCAGGCTCGCGAACATCTGTGAATGACAAACGAGGTTTAGCAAAAGCTGCCAATTGTTCCATTGATTGATGATTATATGTCCAGGGGCACTTAAAGAGAAATATCCTGGCATGTAAATAGCTGCTTGCGCCCTGTACTCCACATACACAACATATTTCAGCAGTCTATCGCTATCCTCCTAAAGAGTCAGACCAACCTTCTGGCTATTTACTACACCACCAAACTTCAAAGCTACAAAATAAAATGCAGTGTATCCAGTCAAACCCAGTAATCTGAAGCAGAAACTGTTACTTACAGATATTCACTCTCTGCTTGGAATTATGCTGCAGCCAAGCCCCCTGCCCTCCCTCTCTTGATCTCCTCCTGTTTCTTCCCCTCCTCCTGTGTCCATCCAGCTTTCCATTAAACCATGAGAAAAACACAAAGTGCTGGAAGAACTCAGCTGGTCAGACAGCATCTGTGGAGGGAATTGATAGGTGACGTCTCGGGTCAGGTTCCTTCTTCAGACTGCGTTTCTTTTAAACCATGTTTCCCTTGACCCTTCTCTATGGGAGCCTGTTCCGCGCCCTTGTTAATGTCCATCGACAGGACTTCCCTGGATTTACCCGGATTGATTAGTGATCGAGAGCCTACACCCAATCGCAGGCTACCCATCCCAACCTCAGCCAGGAAGAGAAAACTGCGCTCACTCTTTCCAGTTCCCCAGCCGCTTTTCAATCCACATGGCCATTATCTCTTCACTCAAGGGCTTTAATTCTGTCAACGAGTTCATTATGTTGTAGGTTAACAACTGCTTCTGAACATGAACAATAGGCACCTTACTAATGACAGCAATTAGCTGAAATAGCTTGATGTCAGTGGCCAGAATCAGCAGCAGACAATGGCAGAGGACAAATAAAGACACAGTCGCTATAAAGCCGCTATCTCACAGCGCCAGAAACACGGGATTCGTTCCTGACTCCGGGTGCTGTCTTTCTGGAGTTTGCATGTTACTCCTGTGACGGTTTCTTCCAAGTGTTCCAGTGTCCTCCCACATCCCCAAGACGTGTGGTGTTACAGGTTAATTGGCCTTTGTAAATTGCCCCGAGTGTAGAGGGAGTGGATGCGAAAGGGAGCTAATATAGAACTAGTTTGAATGGGTGATCGACGGTCGGCATGGACTCAGTGGAGAAATCAATGTTCCTACCGTTGGGTTGCAAGCGACCTGTGCTGAATACGAGGTGCTGTTCCTCCAGTGTGCGTGTGGCCGCACTCTGGCAATAGAGGGAACACGGGACAGATAGATTAGTATGGGCATGGCAACGGGAGATGAAATGGTCAGCAACAGGAGCCTGTGGAGCAGTGTTAGCAACTGTGCAGCTCGGCGGGGGTAGGCCCATGTCTGAATTCCGCTGGGGCGAGCTCCCGGTGATTTACGTTCAATCCAACTTCCTTTGTATAAATGTGTATACGCACAGGAGCCAAGATTCAGGGTTGTGCCACTGTTCTGGCTGCTGCTGAATTATCAACTTGGCCAGGTTCTGGCACTTTTCTTTAGACTTTAGGGATACAGCGCGGAAACAGGCCCTTCAGCCTGCCGAGTCCGCGCCTACCAGCAAAGACCCCCCCATACACTAGTTCTATCCTACACGCTAGAGGCAGTTTATTATTTACAGAAGCCAATCAACCTACAAACCTGTATTTCTTTAGGGTGTGGGAGAAAACCGGAGCACCCGGAGAAAACCCACGCGCTCACAGGGAAAACATGCAAACTCCGTACAGACAGCACCCGTAGTCAGGGTGGAACTGGATCTCTGGCGCTGTGAGGCAGCAGCTCAAGCACTGCGCCACTGTGCCGCCCAAACTTGTCAACTCCTGGGCTGTACTGTCCCAGTTTAACTCCTGTGGTACCCGGACCCTCTGCATGACTCCAAAGACGTACAGGTATGTAGGTTAATTGGCTGGGTAAATGTAAAAAAAATTGTCCCTAGTGGGTGTAGGATAGTGTTAATGTGCGGGGATCACTGGGCGGCACGGACTTGGAGGGCCGAAAATGCCTGTTTCCGGCTGTATGTATATGATATGATATGATATGATATGTAGAATCGCATTGGTGCACGGCAAAGGAGTTAAAAAAAACTCCTCGGGAGGAGTAGCCAATTGGTAAATAAAATGACCATCACAGCTGAGCTACTGACATGAGTTCCGAACACTCTGTGTGTTTATCTGCAGATTATGAGTTGAACACGTTTAGTTGCATGTTCACTCTCTCCCTCAGCAGCACCACCACCCCAAGGTTAATTATTATCGAGAACGTGTCAGTGCTGAGTGCAAGCTCTGCCTTTCTCCAGTGCTCCTGATTCCTGACGTCCAGTGCTCACTCTGCGTACGAGCAGAAGGCTGAGGCGATAGTGGAAATCAAAGACACATCCGCTGTCAATAACAGTCTTTGTGCAGAACCTCAGCTCCCTGGACAACAGCAGGGCACCAAACATGACTGGTCAGTAAAAGAGTTGATGCTGGAATCGAGATCAAATGTAATTTTAATTTAATTTGAAAATGCTTCAGCCCAGCAGGTTGCAGATGGCAGGAGTGGGGAGAGAAGCGTGGTTGCAATTTGGGCTCTGTGCCGGAACTGGTCAGTGTGAACAGGCAGAATTCAGATGTGTCACCTTCAGCTGGTGCTAACACTGGGGCCCTGGTGAATGGCTCTGTGGCACCCTTCCCGCCAGCCCCACTCCCCCACAAACTATTGGAAGGGATTATAAGTGATTTATACGAACCTATGTCATAGAAGGGGTGACACAGTGGTGCAGTGGTAGAGTTGCTGCCTTACAAACGACCGAGAGCCAAGTTGAATCCTGACACTCTCTGACAGTGAAACCCAGACTCTACCATTCCCCTCATCTCCTCTCCTGCAATCACTGCAACTCTCAAATGGCTGATCCACTGTAACCTCAACTCCCCACTCCTCTCTATCCCCGGTAACCTTTCACCGCTCCCTGATCATGAATCAGCTGGTCTCTGGCTGAAAAATATTCACAGATTCTGCTTCTGCTGTCCTTTAAGAAAAAAAGATCCAAAAATTCATGAGCCTCTGAGAGAAAATAAATATGTCGCCTCCTTTCTGTCTTGCATAGGTGACCATTTATTTTGAAACAGTGACCCTGAGTTCTCAGATTCTCCCATTGGAGGATTCATCTTCCCCAGACCCCTCAGTATTTCATGTGTTTCAGTAAAGGCCCTTCTGATATAACATACCTCATGGAACAGTTCATCACAGGAACAGGCCTTTTGGTCACAATGTGCGTGCTGAACATAATATCGTTACACTAATCTCTTCTGCCTGAACATGATCTATATCCCTCCATTCTCTGCATGTCCATGTTAATATCTAAAAGTCTTTTAAAACGCCACTATCACATCTGCCTCCATCTCCATCCCTGGCAGCACCCAGCTCCCACTGTGTAACAAAACTTGCCCCACACACTCCCTTTAAACTTCACCCCTCTTACCTGGATGAGTTGGGCCAAAGGTCCTGTTGTACACCTCTCTGACTCTATAAAAGCTCTCTCTGCCAGTTTTCCTGTTTCTTAGCAGTCTACTCTCGTATTCTTTTTTTCTTCTTGTTATTAATTTCTTGGGTGTCTTCTGCTGAATTCTAATATCCTCCCACTCATCAGGCTTCTTGTTTTACGTGCCAACTTTCTGAGCCTTTTCCTTAAAGTCACGCTGTCTCTAATTGTTCCTGTAATCCATGGCTGGATCACTGTAACCCCTGTAATCTTTAGGTGTTGGCCATTGCCTTTCTATGGTCAACCAGTCCTTCAGTGTTCCTTCTACTTGCACTGGTTTCAGGCTGAACTTCATCACTTCCACACTTAGTGTAAAGTACTCTCGTGTTTTCTTGATTTTAATCATTTGCCGAACCCAACCATAACTACAGACATTATGTTTAAATTCTCATTCACCCCATCCTCCATGAATCCAGGCAACAAAAGCTGCTGCTCAGCAGGTCAGGCAGCATCTGTGGAAAGAGAAAAATAAAAATCAACATTTCAGGTGGAAATCAATCCTTCCACAGATGCTGCCTGACTTGCTGTGTGTTTCCAACACTTTCTATTTTTATTGCAGGTTTCTAGCTTCAGCGTTATTCTGAACGTCAACAAAATGTGTCAGTTATGCCCCTTTTGCAGTCTCAAGGTGCCTTTATTTTCATAGAAATTTGGCGAGTCAACGAGAAACTTCAATAAGGCTCTTTAGCAAGTATTCTGACTGGTTGCATCGTGACCTGGTATAGCAATTCCAATGCATGGATACGCAAGAGGCTGCAGAGAGTGGTGGACTCAGCCCTCCCCACCATCGAGAGCATCGACACCAGGCGCTGCCTCAGGAAGGCGGCGTCCATCATCGAGGATCCCCATCATCCGGGCTGTGCCTCTTCTCACTGCTACCGTTGGGCAGGAGGTACAACAGCCTGAAGTCCCACACCACCAGGTTCAGGAGCAGCTACTTTCCTGCAACCATCAGGTTCTTGAACAACCCTCACTACCCTAATCCTACCCCGGCAACGAAACACACAAGATCGCCTCTTGCAGTGCTATTGTCTTTTTTTTCTAATTTTGTTTTTGCACTAATGTTTTATTAATTTTTACACAGACTTCTTTCTTTTTACCGACTTGCAGAATGTTATGCATGATTTATATTTTTGTCTGCTGTCTAAGTCTATGTGCCTGTGATGCTGCTGCAAGCAAGACTTTCATTGTACTTATGCATATGACAATAAACTCGACTTGCCTTGACGAACAACTGCAGAGAACTGGAGGGAGGGAGGGAGGGGGGGGGGGAGGGAGGGAGGGAGGGGGGAGGGAGGGAGGGAGGGGGGGAAGGGAGGATGAGGAGGATGGAGTGGGGGAGAGGGAGGGGGAGGGTAAGGGGATGAGGAGGGGAGGGGGGGGAGGGGGAAGGGGGGTAGGAGAGGGTGCTGCACCAATGCAGGAGAGGTTTGGGCCCAACGGGTCCACTTGGTCTAGTATCCCTCTACACCTTTCCTATCTGTGTATTTGTCTAAGTGTATTTTAAATGTTGTATTGTACCTGCCTCAACTACCTCCTCTGGCAGCTCATTCCATATACCCACCACTCTGTGCGTGAAACAGTTGCCCCTCAGGTCCCTATTAAGTCTTTCCTTCTTTCCCCTCTCACCTTAAACCTGTGCTCCCTGGTTCTTGATTCCCCTACCCTGGGTAAAAGACTCTGTGCGTTCACCTTATCTATTTCCCTCATGATTTTATGCACCTCTATAAGATCATCCCTCAGTCTCCTGTGCTCCAAGGAATAAAGTCCTAGCCTGCCCAACCTGACCCTGTAGCTCAGGCCCTCGAGTCCTTGCAACATTCTCGTAAATCCTTCCATTTTAATGGCATCTTTCCTAAAGCAGGGTGACCAAAACTGAACTCAATACTCGAGGTGCGGCCTCACCAATATCTTGTACAACTGCAACACAACAACCACATCCTCTACACTCAATACCCTGGCTAATGAAGGCCAGCGTGAAATACACCTTCTTCACCATCCTACCTACCTGCGATGCCACGTTCAGGCTTAAACACCAGTCAGTATCATTAAGTGTACACTTTGACATAAATTGCTTGTTCAAACTTAGTCAGAACCGTCATAATAACTTTCAATCTCTGCATTCCCTGGCTGTCAGGATGAATAATTAAACACGCCAATGTTATTTTAAGGTGACTTTTTGCTCCACCAAGACCCTAGTTACATGCACTGGAAGGTGGTTTAGCATCAGACTGGGTTGTTCGAGCCACACTAAACCCACTCATCACTCTCGTAGTCTTCCACCCACTAACATCCAGCATGAGCAATATTGCTCACATTTAAAGAGACTTAATTGAAGTGCCCTTTATCGATATGATGCAGATCTGTAATTACAATGTCTTTAATCATGCTGCAACATTAATATTTTTATTGTCTATCATTCCATCCTCATCCAAACAATGCGGCAAATTCCCTCAGGCTCATCATAAGCTGTTCATCTAAAAGCCTGCTGCACTGTCAAGCAATATTGAAGTCGTTTCACAATACTCTGGCAAAAGGCTGATGCCCTTCCCCAGAGTGACCAGAATGGCTTTAACCCATTCACACCCTGGGGCAGCCCTGTCCTAACTGGGAGCTCCATGCTCCCCAATCTCGCTGCTTCCCACTCTGCCTCTGTGGCCTGCCTTCAGCTACCTGGGCGCCATGCTCTGGAATTCTACGTTCAACCCTCTCCAGCCCTCGTTCAAACTTGAATCCTATCTGTTTCTGACCAAGCTTCTGACCGAAGCTCCGCTCACGTTTGAAGAACCAGAGGACATGGGTTTAAGGTGAGGGGTGCAAAGATGTATCAGAACCTGAGGGGCAACATTTTTATGCAAAGGGTGGTGGGCATATGGAACGAGCTGCCGAAGGAGGTAGTTGAGGCAGGTACAATCACAAGGTTTCGAAAAACATTTGGACAGGTGCATGGACAGGATAGGTTTAAAGGTGTATGGGCTAAACGCAGGCATGTGGGATTAATGTAGGTGGGGCATGTTGGTTGGCATGGGTCCGCTCCCTCAGCATTGCCCCTCCCACAGTGTGCACTCCCTCCTCCCCCTTTACATCGGCGACCTGGGGTGGAGGGTGTTGCATAAAGCCATGGCCTGCAACAGGTACTTGAGCCAGTTCACGGACTCATCTGTCACTTCTGCGGCGAGGAAGAGACCGTGTACCATTTGTATTTACAGTGTGAGAGGTTGCAGCCCCTGTTTGAGTATCTGAAGGGGCTGCTCAAGCTTTGGCTCCATTTTAGCCCTACGCTCCTGATTTTGGGGCACCCGGTACAGAGGGGGGAGGGTCGGGAGGGAGGAGGGGGTCTCCCTGTCGGTCTGCTCCTGGGCCTGGCCAAGATGGCCATTCGTGGGTCCAGGCAGCGGGTAGTCGACGGCTCACAGGGGTTGGCTGCCTGCCCCTTTTCCAGGGTTACGTCCGTGCTCGCGTGTCCCTGGAGAGGGAACACGCGGTGTCCACGGGGACGCTGGAGGCCTTCCATGAACGTTGGTCGGCGCGGGAGGTCAAATGTATTATTGACAAAGTTGGCGGAATTTTAATTTGATAATTGTTTTGTTTGTAAGCTGCCGATACAGGCAGCTTTAGATTTGATCGCGTTACTACTTTGTATGTTTGGTTTTGTTTTGGAATAAAGTATTTGTTAAAAAAAACTAAAAAAAACAGTGTGCGCTCCCACACAATCACCCCTCCCACAGAGTGGGGCACTCCCTCAGTACGACCACCACCACAGAGTGGGGCACTCCCTCAGTACGACCACCACCACAGAGTGGGGCACTCCCTCAGTACGACCACCACCACAGAGTGGGGCGCTCCCTCAGTACGACCACTACCACAGAGTCGGGCACTCCCTCAGTACGACCACTACCACAGAGTGGGGCACTCCCTCAGTACGACCACTACCACAGAATGCAGCACTCCCTCAGTACGACCACCACCACAGAGTGTGGCACTCCCTCAGTACGACCACTACCACAGAGTGGGGCACTCCCTCAGTATGACCACCACCACAGAGTGCAGCACTCCCGCAGTACGACCACCACCACAGAGTCGGGCACTCCCTCAGTACGACCCTCTCGTCCATTGAGTCAGAGACATACAGCACGGAAACAGATCCCTTGGCAATTTAACCAATATGCTTATCTAAGCTGGTCCTATTTACCCACATTTGACTCAAATCTCTTGAAGCCTTTCATATCCATGTATCTGCCCAACTGTCCTTTAAATGTTGTTATTGTACCAGCCTTAACTACCTCCTATGCCTGATGGTATTGTCCCAGCAAACCCACCAATCCCAACACTCTCCTCCTACCAAGCCTCACACACCTCTCCCTGCATGCAGCGCTCACCCCTGCCCATCAATACACACACACTCCCCACAAACACTGTCCTTTTAACGTTGTTATTGTACCAGCCTCAACTACCTCCTCTGGTTCCATATACCTGCCACCCTCTGAGCGAAAAAGTTGCCCCTCAGGATCCTGTTAAATTTTCCCCCTCTCACTTTAGACCAATTTCTGATTAACCTACCCTGGGGTATAAAGTGAATTCACCCTGTCTATACCCCTCATGATTTTATACACCTCAATATTGTCAGCCTTCAGCCTCCTGCGCTCCCAGGATTCGAGCTCTTGTTGCTATGTTACGGACAGTGTTTGTGTCGCTCGATGTTCAGTCTCAGTTCTCTCTAATATTTTGCACGTACTCCCAAACTCTGCAGAAATATTTATCTCCAGGTTGAGGGAGGCCTGACAATTGTATTTCTTCTGAAGTCATGGAACAAGCAACACATTGTTCTGCCCACTGAATCTGTGTGAATCGATCAGATGAAGATAACAACCACCCCACAGTGACTGTGATGTTGTCTGTCTTCCAGACAGATACAATTTCCCCAACACCAGCTCCAAAATTGTGAATAGGATGCCGGGTGATGTGTCCGATCCCAGATCCAGTGAGTGAGGGAAGGAAGTCAGACACAAAGAGCTGGAGTAACTCAGCAGGTCAGGCAGCATCTCTGGAGAAAAAGGATGGGTGATGTTTCGGGTCGAGACCCGGGAAAAGGCCAGAACAAAGCAGGGCCGGCAACAGATGACCAAGGAAGGATGGAAGGATGGAGCCAAAAATGGCCCATTGTTTTCTTTTGGCAAAAATAATTTAAATCAATTATTCACCAAAATAGTATGTACAATGCAAAACAATACAAACAAACCCACCACCATTATACCATTATGCAAAGTAAGACAAATATTCTTAAATACCAAATAAACTATTATACAACTATATTATACAACTATACATCCTATTATACAACTATACATCCTTATTAAAGATGCGTTAATGGCTCATTGTTGGCTGGAGAAGAAGTAAAAACGAAGAGATACGAGGATGCAAACAGTGGAAATGGTAGGATGACTAGGAAAAGGAATGCTGGGTTACTTGAAATTAGAGAAATATATTTTCGTACGGTAAGCTGCCCAAGCGAGAAATGAGGTGCTGTTCTTCCAATTTGTGTGTGGCCTCACTCTGACAGTGGAGGAGGCCTTGGACAGAAAGGTCAGTATGGGAACAGGATGGGGAGTTAAAATGTCTGGAAACTGGGAGATTGCGTAGGCCAAGGCAGACTGGGAGATGTTGGGTTGGGTCTGCCTGACGGTATTCTCAGCAAGCCCACAAATCCCAACACCCTCCCCCCCACTCCCTCACCCTCCCCTCACCAAACCTCACACACCTCTCCCTCCATTCACTCCCTCACCCCAGCCCATAAATCAACATACACTACCCCCACCCCCCCTTCACCCCTCCACCAAACCTCACACATCTCTCCCTCCATGTAGCCCCTCACCCCTCCCACCAACCCCCATATACTTACCCTCACTTTCCTTTCACTCTTCCATCCACCTTGCACCACTTTCCCCTTCATCGTCCCCCTCCTGCATGGACCCTGCATACCTATCCACCACCATCACTCCTTTCCCCATTGATCCACAACTGACTGCCCCCTCCTCATAACCCCTCCATTATCCTCCCTCCTCATTTGAAGGTGCGATCCAATTGGTCTCCTGTTGCCCTGGGAATTTTCCTGCATTTATCCATTTCCCTACTGATGAAGTCTAATTGAGTCGGAAGAAGGGTCCTGGCCCGAAACATCACCTATTCCAGTTCTCCAGAGATGCTGCCTGACCTATTGAGTTACTCGAGCATCTATGTTGTTGTTTATGTTTTTTGTAAACCAGCATCTGCCGTTGTTTGAGTCTATTCCCTGCTGGTGGCTTCAGTTGAATCTGCTCTCCTCATCTTCCAAACCAAACCAACCCCCTGGGTACAGTGAAGCCTCCCCTCCCTGGGTCTTCCTCTGCCACTTCCCCTCTGGTGTCATCCGTTCACCCAGCCTCCTGCCGCTGGTAACGGACTCTTCTCATGTTTCAAATGCCTCATCAGGTCGTTTTCCTGCTCAATCTCAGCCTCTCCATTCTCTGAATAAACTTTGTTCGGCCACATTCATAGTCTTGTGTGCAGTTCTAGTCGACACGTTACAGGAAGAATGCGGGGGCTTTGGAGAGGGTGCAGAAGAGGTTTACCGGGATGCTTCCCCTGGATTAGAGGAATTAGCTATAAAGAGAGGATGGATAAACTTGGATTGTTTTCTCTAGAGTGTCAGAGCGCGAGGGGAGACCAGACAGAAGTGTATAAAAGGATGAGAAGCAGAGATGGGGTAGGCAGTCAGAACCTCACCCCCAGGGTAGAAATGTCAAAGCTTTATGGTGAGAGGGGCAACGTTTAAAGGAGATGTTAACACAGAGGATGATGGGTGCCTGGAATGTGCTGTCGGGGGTAGTGGTGGAAGCAGATATGACAGTGGTGTTTAAGACACATTTACACAGACACATGTGAACAGACAGGGAATGCAGAAATATAGGCCATGTGCAGGCAGATGCGATTAGTTTAAATTGGGATTGTGACTAGCACAAGCATTGTGGGCCAAATGCCCTGTTCCTGTGTGGCGCTGTTCCGTGCCCAGCCCACTCCACAGAACAAAATGCCTGGATTTGTTCTAAATAAATCTCCTCCTGACTTGCGAAAATGCAGAAAGAGACCCTTCCACCTATCGTTCCATGCTACTCTCAGCAGAACAATGCCACTGCAGTGTCATTCCCCCTCTCTTTATCTCCTTGTACCCCTGCAACTTATTCTCTCTGTCACATCAACTCCTCTTTGGTTCTTTTCACCACGAACCTACCATAAATATTGGTGCACTCACACTCTTGGATTCTGCTCTGGCAGCGACTTTAAACATTTGCTTATCTTGTTTCTCCTCATTCTTCACACCTCACTGAGCTTTTTAGTTTCTTCCCCATATTAAATTTAACCTACTGAGTGTCTGCCCTTTTCATCAATTTGTCTTTGTCCTCCTGAATCTTGTCACTACCTGCTGAACAGTGCTGTGTCAGACCTACATCCAGGACACTAATTGTACCCAAAATATACCTTATTTCACATTTCCTCCCTTCTAGTCTGTTTCTAAAGAAACAGTCATACTGTGGTAGAGCTGTACAGCAAGAAACAGGCCCTTCAGCCCTCCTTGTCCATAGCAAATTGGCATACTGTGCTAGTCCCATTTGCCTGCATTTGGCCCATATATCTCTAAACCTTTCCTATCCATATATCTGACTAAAATTATTTAAAAGTTGTAATTGTATCTGCTCCTGCAGCTTCCTCTGGCAGCTCATCCCCGATATGACTGTCCTCTGAGTGAAAAAGTTGCCCCAAGGCCCCTCTCAAATCTCTCCCCTCTCTCCTTAAACCTATGCCCTCTAGTTTAAGAATCCTCTATCCTGGCTAAAAGGCTGTGAGCCTTCACTTTGTCCATGCTCCTCATCATTAGGTTCTAAGTGATAGGAGCAGAATTAGGCCATTCGGCCCATCATAGCTACTCCGCCATTCAATCATGGCTGATCTATCTCTCCCTCCTAACCCCATTCTCCCGCGTTCTCCCCATAACCCTTGACACCCATAACACTTGCCCATCTTCATGATCTTGTGCATCCCAATAAGGTCGCCCCTCAACCCCATAGGCTCCAAAGAAAAAAATCTCAGCCTATCCATCTCTTGAGATAACAAAAGCCCACAAGTCCAGGTAACATCTTGGTAAAGATCTACTGCACCCTTTCCAACTTAATAACATCCTTCCTGTAGCTGGGTGCACACAATACTCCAAGTGTGGTCCAACCAACAATTTGTACAGCTGCATCTTGATGTCCCAACTTTTGTACTCAATACCCTTCCCAATGAAACCAAGCATGCCAAAGGCCTTCTTCGCCACCTGGTCCATCTGACTCATCACTTTTACGGAAACATCTGTACTTTGAAGGAAACTGTCAGCAGCTCCGAGAGAAATTTTGCAAACTTGGGATCCTGTTGCTGATTGCTCAACCAGCAACGATGGGAAGACCAAAAATAACCTTAATCTATCATCTCCTTTATCACTTTAGCATTAATTATATTTTCAGAAGAAAAGATTAAAAACCCAACATTAATAAACAGGCCACTTAGTAAAATAATTCATCATCACACCTCAGTGTTTGGCAATGAAATTAGAACTTGCAAAACCCAATTACCTTGAATTAAATTGTTGCTAATGAACTGTTCCTGAGTCTGAAGAAGGGTCTCAACCTATTACGTAACCAATCCATGTTCTCCAGAGATGCTGCCTGACCTACTCAGTTACACCAATGTTTTGTGTAGTTATATATATTAGCTAGCATCTGGAGTTCCTTGCTTCTGCTAACTGTTTCTCTCAGTTTAATTCTACTTTTGCGTTGGGGAAGTGGAACAAATGAATGAGCCAATTACTCACAGTAGTCTGAAAAAGGGTCCCAACCCGAAATGTCACCTATCCATGTTCTCCAGAGAAGCTGCCTGACAGGCTGAGTTAATCCAGCACATCGTGTTTGTTTTACTTACAGCAATATGTCCATGCATGACATTCCAGCCGGGATACGCTAACTCCTGGGATGTCACCAACGGTCAGCACTTAAAGACAAATCCTTTACCAAACCTTAATATCCAGTGAGAAATGGGATCACACCAAAGCAGGAGATGTTCCACAGGTTGATCAAAGCTCAGAATCAGATGCTGCTACAGAGAGTGAGAGAGAGGTGGGGAGTGCGATGAGGGGAGTGTAGAAGGTCGAAGCAGGCAGACTCCACCATAGAAACATAGAAAATAGGTGCAGGAGTAGGCCACTCGGCCCTTCAAGCCTGCACCGCCATTCAATATGACCATCCAGCCTTAATTCAGTTAAGTGTGAGGTGTGGCATTTTTGGAAGTCAAATCAGGGCAGGAACTTCACAGTGAGTGGTTGTAGAGGAGAGGGATCTCGGAGTACAAGGAAATAGTTCTCTGAACGTGACATTGCAGGTAGATAGGATGGTCAAGAAGGCTTTTAGTACATTGACATTAATCGGTCAGGTTATTGAGTACAGACGTTGGGACATTATATTACAATTGTACAAGACATTTGTGAGACTGCACTTGGAGTATTGTGTTCAGTTTTGGTTACACTGCTACAGGGCGGCACGGTGGCGCAGCGGTAGAGTTGCTGCCTTACAGCGAATGCAGCGCTGGAGACTCGGGTTCGATCCTGACTATGGGCGCCGTCTTGGTTTTCTCCAAGATCTTCGGTTTCCTCCCACGCTCCAAAGACGTACAGGTATGTA
Organism: Rhinoraja longicauda; assembly: GCF_053455715.1. NCBI lineage: Eukaryota > Metazoa > Chordata > Chondrichthyes > Rajiformes > Arhynchobatidae > Rhinoraja > Rhinoraja longicauda. The sequence continues at coordinate 19,392,301 of NC_135972.1, read as the reverse complement.
GGTTTGACTGGGTAAATGTAAAAATTGTCCCTAGTGTGGATAGTGTTAATGTGCGGGGATCGCTGGGCGGCGCGGACTCGGTGGGCCGAAGGGCCTGTTGCCGCGCTGTATCTCTAAATCTTTAAAAAATCTACAGGAAAGATGCCATTAATATGGGAAGCGTGCTGAGAAGATTTACGAGAATGTTGCTGAGACTTGAGGGCCTGAACTACAGGGAGAGGTAGGGCAGTCTAGGGCATAATTCCTTGGAGCGTAGGATGCTGAGCAATGATCTTCAAATGGTGTATAAAATCATGAGGGGAAATAGCAGAATGCAGAGAGTCTTTTGTGAATAAATCGATTTGTACCAGCATCTGCAGTTATTTTCTTATACTACTGGAGAGCCGGAATTTAAGATGAGAGAGGAAAGATTTAATAGGGCAGCTTTTTTTTTCACACAGAGGGTGGTAGGTATATGGAACAATCTGCCAGAAGAGAGGGTTGAGGCAGGTACAACAATTGAAAGGCATTTGGACGGGGACATGCATTGGGGGATATGGGTCAAATGCAAGCAAATGGGACTAGCTCAGCATGACAACTTGGTCGTCATGGGCAAGATGGGCCGCAGGGTCTGTCTCTGTGCTGTACAGCTCTATGACTTTCCAGTCCTCTGCAGCCTCCCGAATGCAGTCACATCTTTGCAGTCTCCTCGCACTTCTCGGGATCAGGAAGGCTGCCACATCAATCCAATTTCCTATATTTCTGTACCCAGGTGTCTCTGCCAAGCAAGGTTTATTTCAGGTAGTGAATTGTGCTCCAGGCAGTTTGTTCTGATGTGAAAATCTTGCTGCACACTCCAATGTTTAATGAGCCCTAATTTGTTTATGCTTGGTTTGGAAGAGTTGAATTTTCTTTCTTGACAACACTCCAGATGAGGAAAACCCTGGCTCTCCTGAGGCAGCACTGCCCCCTGCGGCTCAGTTTTAGTACCTCAGTCTTGCCGAGACATTCGCCGATATTTGGCAGATCACTTCAATGACACTTCAGCGTTTCAATGGCTTGTTTATTGCCACGTGGACCGAGATGCAGTGAAAAGCTGTTTCTGCGTGTTATCCAGTCAAATCATTCTGTACATGAATACGTGTATTTTGCCACATGTTCATGAATACTACATGGGCAATGGATGAGAAAATGGGATAACATAGAACTAGTGTGAACAGGTGATCATTGGTCAGTGTGGACCATGTGTGGGCCGAAGGGCCTGCTTCCATGCTGTATTTCTAATCTACATTAAAACTAAAACATTTAATCCTTTGGAATAGTATGTAGTCACCGTGCTTGATGGTGTCCTCGTGTGAAGGTGCGAGACACAGATGGTGTCCCAGTGTGAGTGTGGGGGAGACGGTGATGGTGTCCGAGTGTGAATGTCCAAGACACTGATGGTGCCCCAGTGTGAGTGTGCGAGACACTGATGGTGTCCCAGTGTGAGTGTGCGAGACACTGATGGTGTCCCAGTGTGAGTGTGCGAGACACTGATGGTGCCCCAGTGTGAGTGTGCGAGACATTGATGGTGTCCCAGTATGAGTGTGCGAGACACTGATGGTGCCCCAGTGTGAGTGTGCGAGACACTGATGGTGTCCCAGTGTGAGTGTGCGAGACACTGATGGTGTCCCAGTGTGAGTGTGCGAGACACTGATGGTGCCCCAGTGTGAGTGTGCGAGACATTGATGGTGTCCCAGTATGAGTGTGCGAGACACTGATGGTGCCCCAGTGTGAGTGTGCGAGACACTGATGGTGTCCCAGTGTGAGTGTGCGAGACACACACAAGCATCCACAGCTGTGTGCTGCCGGACATGCCGGGTTTGTGATTCATCCCAATCCCTTCTGAGATTCCACTATCACAGGAGCCCGACTTCCACCATCTCCATTCCGCGTGGTCTCCAGAAACGGCTGGGGGCGCCGGAGACAGTAAAGGCCACGGACCAGACAACATCCCCACTGTGGTTCCGGAGATCTCCCCTCCAGTGCTCTCTGTGCCTCTGGCCCCCTCTAGCGCCAACACTGGCATCTGCCCAACCATATGGAAAACGATCAGTCTGAAGAAAGGTCCCGACCAGAAACATCGTCTGCCCATTCCCTCCGGAGATGCTGCCTGACTCACTCAGTTTCCCGAGCACTTTATTTCTTTTTCCCAAAGGGTCTTACAGTCATAGAGCATGGACACAGGATATTCAGCCCAGCTTGCCCATGCCGACCAAGGTGCTCTGCCTACATTGCTCCAGCTGTTGCAACAAGACCAGCCCTCATTTTGCTAAACTCCACAATGAATCCAGTGCTCTGAGGAAACTGCAGCAATGCACAAAGCGAGGGAAAGGGTGCAGAGGCAAAGCAGTCAGTGACTGCTGAGATCCAAAGTGATAATATCAATAAAAATGCACAGGACATTAAAATGTAAGTAATCCACTTCATAGCTGCAAATCTGATGAAACAAACATTCATTAAAAATTGATTAAACTCAAGAATGGAGTTAATTGGTTAGCACTCACATTTTGCATATCTTCTCATGACTGCTTGATAATCCTCCAGCAGAGGTCAATTTATTGTCATAAAGAATAGATTTTGAGTTCTAATCTGTGTTTAAATAATGAGTGCAGGAAGTCTGTCTGAGAATCACAGTCATAGAGATCTGCAGCACAGAAATATGCCCTTCGACCCACATTTTCCATGCCAGCAAAGTTCCATTTTGAGCTGGTTCCGTGTGTCTGCATTTGACCGTAGCACTCTGAACTCTTTCTATCCCGATGCGGGAGCTTGATCGCCCCGATGCGGAGGGCCGACCGCTGGCTACGGGAGCCAAGATCGTCGCGTCAACGGAAGGCTCGAGGCCCCCGACCGCGGGAAGACAAAGAAGGGAAGAGATTGAACTTTTTTTTCACCTTCCATCATAGTGAGGAATGTGGAGGAGTCACTGTGGTGGATGTTTATGTTAAAATGTATTTTGCGTGATTTGTTGCTTTTTATTGGTATGACTGTATGGCAAATCAAATTCCTCGTATGTTGCAAAACATACTTGGCTAATAAAGTATGATTATGATTATGATTATTATGATCTATTAGACTCCTGAACCAACCGCCACAACATTGATGAAGATAGACACAAAATGCTGAAGTAACTCAGCAGGACGTGCAGCATCTATGGAGAGAAGGAATGGGTGACATTTCGGGTCTCAACCCAAAACATCAGCCATTCCTTCTCTCCATAGATGCTGTCTGTCCCGCTGAGTTACTCCAGCATTTTGTATCTATCTTTGGTATAAACCAGCATCTGCAGTACCTTCCCAGACACCACAACATTGACTATCCTTTTGCCTCCACAGATACTGCTTGATGCTTATTAGATTTCTGAATTGTCCTTCCACAAGCTAGGGTACAGTCTCGATTCGCCAACCTACCTCATAGCGAACATTGGATTGTTTCTCGGGAACTGTTACACTACTCTGCTGAGAACTCTATTCTGCACTCTATTATCTCTCCCTGTGCTCTAGATTTTGTATTTGTGTTTGGCTTGATTGTATTCATGTATAGTATTGGATATAAACATAAACCACTGTAGACATGACAATAACAAACCTAAATCTAAACGTTTAGGAAGGAACTGCAGATGCTGGTTTACACCGAAGCTAGACACAAAATGCTGGTCAGGCGGGTCAGGCAGCATCTCTGGACAGGTCACCCATTCCTTATTTCCAGAGATGCTGCCAGACCCGTTGAGGTACTCCAGCATTTTGTGTCTAAATCTAAACGCACTGAGTTCTGCTGAGTTCCATATATCCATCAACTTCTGTATGAAAAAGATGCCCCTGAGCTTTCTAATCATTTTTTACCATTTCACCTTGAGGTTGAACAAACTTGGATTGTTTTCTCAGGAGTATAGGTTAAGAAAAGACCTGATAGAAGTTTATAGAATTAGAGAGGCATAGATAAAGGTGAGAGGGGTATAGTTTAAGGGAGATGAGCTTGGCAAGTTGTTTACATTGTGGGGGGTGGGTGCCAGGGTAGTGGTGGAAGTAGATGCAATAGTGGCATTTAAGAGGCATTTAGATAGGCATATGAAACGTGCAGGGAATGGAGGGATATAGACCTTATGCCATCAGGTAGGATTCGTTTAAATTAGCATTCTGTTGGCATGCTCATTTATGGGCTGACGAGCCTGTTCCTGTGTTATACTCTTCTATGTTCTATGTTTTATGGAGAAATTGAATTGAATAAAAATAAAAATAAAATGTCATCTTTAAATTTGCAAAGCTCAAGTTGAATAGAATAATCAAAAGCTCCATTTGTGGTGCTGAATATTGTGAATATCACCTGCAGAGAAGATCTAATTGATTCAGCAGGAGAGTTGGAGGCAGTCACATAACACAGTGTGCAGCTTTGCAATCTTCACTGGCCACTGGGGGCCTCTGCGATTTCAGCTTACTTCTCCCTGATTGAATGTTTAAACATTAATGACTTACAGCAAAAGCAATTCCTGCCTTGGCACATGTGGGTGAATTAAGCAGAGGAGTCAGGAAGAGGGACTCTTCGGTTTTTCCTAATTTAACTTATGTGCAGCAGCCACAGTGTTGGTTTTTGGCCCCTGCTCAGGCTGACTGCGTTCACCAACTCCCAAGGATTAATATCACCCTCTCCGCTCTCTCTGCAGAACCCTGCAGCTGGGTCCCAACCTGAAACATCACCTATCCATGTTCTCCAGAGATGCTGCCTGACCTGCTGAGTTACTCCAGTACTCTGCATCTTCTGTTGTAAACCAGCATCTGCAGTGCATTGTCTCTGCATTTTTTAGTTACACTAAATGTTCAATCAATTCACTGTCAACCTCACACCTTTGCTGCCTGGCCAAACTATGATTCCACACCCATGCTCTACCTAAACGATTGACGACGTTGAGTAATGCTGTATATATTCCCAACAATTACTTTATAATCCATTGGGCTTTGTCCTCCAGAGGGAGACAAATGGCCAAGAATCTCTGAGCAGCCAGCCATAGATCAGTTAGACAAAATCTACTGAGACATGGGATGCAGATGCTGGAATCTGGAGCACAAACAAATTGCTGGAGGAACACAGCGGGTCAAGCAGCATCTGTGGGGAGGAAGGAATTGTTGAAATTTCCATTTGAAACCCTGCATCAGACTTTAGACTTTGGAGATACAGCACAGAAACCGGCCCTTTGGCCCTCCAAGTCCGCGCTGACCAGCGATCACCCCGTACACTAACACAATTCTACACAACTTACCGAAGCCAACTAACCTACAAACATGTCATTGGGGTGAGGGAGGAAACCAGAGCACCCTGAGAAAACCCACGCGGTCACAGGGAGAACGTACAAACTCCATACAGACGTCACCCGTACTCAGGATCGAACCTGAGTCTCTGGCGCTATAAGGCAGCAACTCTATCGCTGCACCTCTGTGCTGCAGGATTTAAGATTACTGATGCATCCTGGATAAACATCAAAAACATTTTTGTAACCTGTACTTTCACACAAGGGGACAAAGTCCATGAAAGTTGCCTTGAAATGTTTGTAGTTTATCCAATACAAAGTATGTGGAAAAGAATTGTGCGAGTGAAAATACACTAGAGGTAGACAGTGAGAGGGTTCTAATGATTCATTTCCTGCCCAGACACTGCAATGAAATATACTGAGTCACACACTTAAATACGGCCTTACCATTAGGTAACAAACCATTTCCTCAATGGAACAGAATACTTGGTGGCTTGGAATCCCGGGCTTTGGAATGGAATCCACGCTCAAATTTATATCCCAAAGGAAAGCATGAAGATTTGGTGATCTGTGATGCTTGCCACAGGGCTAACACAATACCAAGAATAAGTTCCCATATTTTTTATTAAGGACTGTTCCTAAAGCTCTCACATCCATCAGAAGAAGCAGTAATTTGGAATCCTTACCAAACGGTGACCGAAGTGTAACAAAGCTATTCTTCAGCTGAAGGCGAACTGAAGGGTTGCACCTTGAACAGGGCAGCATCATTCAGACACAAATTGCTGGAGTAACTCAGCAGGTCTGGTTGCTGAAAAAGGGTCCTGTCCTGCTGATTACTCCAGCACTTTGTGTCTATTTTTTTATAAATCAGCATCAGCTGTTCCTTGTATCCACAATACTCATTCAGTCCTGAAGAATGCAGGAAGAGCAAACTCCATCCCCCTGGTCTCCATCAGTCCCAAGACGGGGCCCGACCTGATATGTCTGTCCATTCCCTCCAAAGATGCTGCCTGACCTGCCGAGTGTCTCTAGCACTTTGTTTTTTTGCTCCAGATGCCAGCATCTGTAGTTTCTTGTGTCTCCATGGTGTTTATGTGGCTGGTCTTGTTCGGTTTCTGGATACCTCTAAGATATTTATACTGGGTGACTCAATGATGATAACCTAATGAAAATGAAATCTTTACTTTTATACTAAATAAAAATAGATATGATGAATAACGATATGGAATTTTTAGGGGGATATCAGGACACCATACATTGTGTAAAACGATGTTAGAAAAATACTTGCCACATGCTACAAATTAGTGACAACAATGAAAATAAAATAACACGTCTCTACATGAGCTACTGGTTCCTTATCTTTAATATCAATTAAATAAAAACTTGCTTCTTAGGAAAAGAACTAGTCGAGTCTTGTAGTGAGTAGCAATTCAAGTGATAGTGAATCACTTCTTCATCGTTTTTTTAAAAAAATCAAGAATTATCGTTAATGTTAGTTGATTTACTCTCATTTTGCTCAATCTCTCCCTGTCGCTAAGCTCATGTGACCAGTGGTTATGTTTTGTTAATGTTCATGTAATCAGGAAAATTAAATCTTACTTCAAAATATTCACGTTAATACATTGCTGCGTGCGTTAAAATCAGGCTCAGAGTGAGCAGCACTGCTGAGCGCATTTCCCAGTGTTGCTTGGAAATGCAAAGCATACAGTTCAACCTGTCACAGTGAGTGATGTAGATCACAATGTTAGGTCGCTAGACTTGAATTTCACAGAAGTGCTTAAGGGGGTCAGGAAGAAATTTCACACATTTTCATCTTCTTTGATGTTATGCCTGTGGTTAGTCAATTCCACTGGGAAATTAATTAAATGAGGGGTAAAACTCAAAACGACATGGTTTTCTGATAAAGCACCGACCGGATTGTTTCTGCTTTTAACTCTGCTATCGAAAGAAAGCAACGGTGTTGGAAGGTTCCTGTGAGAGGCACTGAAAATGTAAACCTAAGGTTATGGATAAAAGCTCAAACACCTGGAGCTCCATGCATGGAGAAGGGCAAAGTGGAATTTAATGCAGATTTGTCAAATTCTGTGAAGTTTTGAGATCAAAGAAACAAGATAATTTCTTGGTGAGCCCGTAACAAGGGGGCACAAGCCCAGAAAGTCGGACAATGACGAACAATGGATCTTGTCCGAATGTGGTCGGTCTTTAGAAGGAAGCAGTCTTACAATAGCTTTTCTGAGCCAGAAATTACAAACATCATATAGTTGGTAATTAGCAAAAGCCCACTGGTAATTTGAAGGATGAAACAAAGATATGGAAAGGAGGGAAGGAAAGAAGTAAAGCAAGAAGTTAGGCAGTGAATACACTATAAGAAAAATTCCACACAGAGCTTTACGAATAATAACATGCAATGTTGATTTGTGCAGGTGCAATGCAGACAGATAAAAATATATAATTATCATAAAGTTCAATAAATTAATAACCATGTAACACTAGGTCACTAGGTAGTATCAAATGATGGAACAAATTGTCAGTTGAGGAGATTTCAGGTGGCCTGGAAAGATACCTCCGGCAGGTCTGGGCCCAGAGGATTCCCCCCTCTGCAATGCGCCTTTGATAATGGGTAGTCTTGTCTCCCCCTAGTCTCTCCCCTACGGTTAGTTGCTGCTGTCTCCAGCCAGTACCCCCTTTCTCCTGCTGTGGAGGGAAAAGGGTTGAAAGGAACAAGTTGGCTGCAGCCTGAAATGACCCCCCCCCTCCATAGATGCTGCCGAGCCAGTTGAGTATTTTTTCAAATACACTACAGAATTCGGGCACAAAACATTCACACACTCTAATTCCCTAACCTCTTTACAGGGTTATCCCATGTTGCTGTTACGATACGTTATGGTAGAACTTTATTTATCCCAGGAGGGAAATTGGTCTGCCAACAGTCATAAAACACAAGAGAGGAAAGAGAAACAGAATGAAATTGAAAGTGGCAAAAAAAGTAAGCAGTGAAGACTAACCATAATAAAGACATCCCAGGGTCAAATAAAGTCATTTGAAACTCTGTGTGACAATCTTCCCACGCGCTAATTATTGCCAATTACAGTCTCTTATGAATCAGAGACAATGTTATAGTGAAATGGTGACATCACCAGTCACTCACAATCTCCAAAGCACTTTCATGAGTATTTTTATCTTTGATTTGAATTCATCCTGTTTAATTGAAACTGAACAAATCTGAACTATCAGCATAGGTAAGGCTATGAATTAGTCAGGCATTGAATTACGCTGATAAACCATTCTGCGTATTAATATCACGCTCCTAAATTCACCAAAGCCTCATGGTTAATTCATGTCTGCAACTCCAGAATTTTTTCCGCTATCACGCACAGTTTCTGTTCAGAGTTATCCAGGGACATAGCCGAGTCAAATCAAGTGGAGTTTATTGTGATATACACAAGCACGGTGAGGTAAAGGCATAGGGTTGGGCAGTAGCACCACAGGCACATAGACTCAGACAACAAACACAAATAAATTATTCATAAACTCTGCAGTGAAAAGAAAAAGTCTGTGCAACACAAAAGCAAAATATTGGAGTAAAAGTACACAATTAGATAACATGTCCATGTTAGTGCACGAGGTGGTCTGTGGTGTTTCATTGCCGAGGTAGGATTAGGGTTGTGTGTGTTGGTTCAAGAACCTGAATGGTTGTAAGAAGGTAGCTGTTCTTGAACCTGGTGGTGTGGGACATCAGGCTTCTGTACCTCCTGCCCAATGGGAGCAGTGAGAAGAGGGCACGGTCCGGATGGTGGCGATCCTTGATGATAGAAGCCACCTTCTTGAGGCAGTGCCTGTGTCGATGCTTTTGATGGAGGAGTGGATTGTGCCTGTGATGGACTAGCCTGGGAGCACCACTCTCTATGGCCTCTTGTGTTCCTGTGTGTAGGAATTGCTGTACCATGCCATGATGCAACCAGTCGGAAAGTTGAGGGATACATTCTTTGTGATTACATCATTGGGCGTCCGATATGTTAATGCCCAGGAATTTGAGGCACCTCTCTCCATCACTGACTCACCTATAAAAACTGGCATGTGCTCTCCCAACTTTCCCTTTTTGAAGTCATTGATTAATATCTCTCTATGACTTTAAAAGTGTTTGAAGCCTTTAGAAGCACGAGTGTGCAGGGAATGAAGGGATATGGATCATATGCAGGCAGATGGGGCTAGTTTAATGTAGTATCGCGGTCAGCGTAAAGCTGGCCGAAGGGTTTCTTTCTGCGCTGGACTGTTCTTTGTTCTAACGATCAAATTTTATTTTATGATTTCGTCTGAAAGACAAAGATTTATCATAGCACCAGAGAGAACTCGTCTGCTGTTCTTCAGAATTATGACAAGGAATTCTGAGACAGCAGGTAACTCATGATCCACTGACTACCGTCATAACCGTGCATGCTGAAAGATCAGTTTCCCTGTTTGGTTCCATTCCGCAAAGCAACTTGATTGCAACCATTAACATCCTGAGGGATTCAATTTTACTTTTTCTGACATGTATGTAGGTACAGTGAAATGCTTTGTTTTGCATACAAACCGGAAAAATCATTTTGCAGACATCACCGAGGGCAGTACAAAAGTGTTGCCATGTTTCTAGCACCGATAAAGTTACAAAAATCCACTGAACAGTCCTATCTTCTGCCTGTTGCCACACGTGGCCTCAAGCCCCAGCCCCCCCCCCCCCCCCCCCCCAGGGTTCCCCTCCGATCTCGGCAGCCGACCCCACCGGGTCCCCCCTTCGTCAGTGGAAAGGGTGGGGGAGGAGAGCTAAGGCCCATCAGGAAGGAGCAGATCAGCCACAATCATTGGTTGGCAGGGGTGACTGAGGGGCAGATTGGCCTTATCCTGCTCCATTTTTCTTGTGAAAATTACATAAAACTAGAGGACGTAGGCTTACCGTAAGAGGGGACTCAATAGGAACCTGAGGGGCAACTTTTTCACAGAGAGTGATGGGTATATGGAAGGAGCTGCCAGATGAGGTCGCTGAGGCAGGTATAATAACAACATTTAAAAGACATCTTCTATCTTGTGGTCATCACTTCCGAAGAGTCCACCAGTGATGATACTGGAAGTATCCTATACCCACTAGGGATAATTTTTAACACTATTCTACACCCACTGGGGACATTTTTTGCATTTGCACTGGTACATGGATAAGAAAGGGATATGGGTCAAAAGTGGGCAAATGAGACTAGCTCAGGTCAGCAGAGACATGTTGTGCCAAAAGGCCTCTTTAAGACTTCTAAATAAGATTAATTGAGTTTAGTTTACCGTCACGTGTACAGTGAAAAGCTTTTGTTGCGTTGGTGATGGTAGATATAAAGCGCAGCAGCGAAGTGTCGGGCCGAGGGGCCTGTTTCTGCGCTGTATGACTCCACCGTACCGGCATTTCCCAGCAGGCGACATCGGGCTCCCTGCCCTCCCGGCGCTGGCCGACACACGTCCCGCCCCCTAGCCAGACTGACATGCGGCTCGACCAATCCCGCAGCCGGTTGTCAGCCTCAATCGGATCCGCCTCTTCCGCGTGAGACGGGCAACTGTGCCGTCCAATCAGAGCTGCTGGGCGGTGCGTGGACGCGGGTCATGTGACGCTAGTGGGCGATGCCAGGGCGCGGGTCATGTGACGTGAGTGGGCGGTGTTTGCCGAGAGGCACCGATTGAGGGGCGGCCGCCGAGAGTTGCCGAGTTCCCTCATCGCAAGGCGGCCGCCGAGAGTTGCCGAGTTCCCTCATCGCAAGGCGGCCGCCGCCTCCGTCTACCCGGCACCCCACCCCCAAAAGCGAGCGCTGCCGCTGCTGGCGGCCGGGAGCAGGTATGTGCCGCTACCGTCAGTGGTGGTGTACGGCGCGCTCTCGGGACGAGGAGGAGAGGGGGCACTAACTGAATGCACGCCCCCGTAAGAGGGCCGTGGTGACCTAACGGCCGCGCGCTCTGGGAGGTGGGCGATGGTGCGCGCGCCCGCTCGGCCCTTCAGCCGACGGGGTAGGGGTGGCGGGGGCGCGCGTCTCCCCAGGTCACGGTGAGGGAATGCGCGCTCCCTTGTCACAACGTGTCACACCGCGCCGGTTCATCCGCGGCCACGGGGTCCTCGAGGAGGAATGCGCGCTCCCGGGGTGAAGTGGAATGTGTGCTCGTAACCGGGGGTGGGAGGAGGGATATCTCTGATACCTTTGGTAGACACAAAATGCTGGAGTAACTCAGAGGACGGGCAGCATCTCTGGAGAGAAGGAATGGGTGACGTTTCGGGTCGAGACCCTTCTTCAGACCTTTGGGTTTGGGTCATTGCGGTTTGTTAACGTAATCATGGGTCTCCATCCCCCACCCACCCCCTGAGTGGCTTGACTGCCAGAGAGTGATGTGGACCAAACACTGGGCAGGGGTCTGTGCTCCCTCTCCCCCTCCTCACTGTATTCCTCTGCCAGACTTTGCCAGTTCTCTGCCTGGGCTTGGGTTAACTTGTAACATAAGAGAGTCTGTTCTCTGCACACATGCCAATAGCTGTGGGTTTCCTGAATTTTGTTTGAAATTGCAACTGTGGACAGGACTACCTTTAAAATGGCTTGGACCTACTGTACTTTTCAATTTTGGAAATGGTGAATTGTTGGATATTTACTGTAGGTCAGTCAGCATCTGTAAATAGCTTAATGAATCCAGTATACAAGGACAAACTGCAGATGCTGGTTTAAACCAAAGATAGACACAAAAAGCTGGAGTAACTCAGCGGGACAGGCAGCATCTCGAGAGAAGGAATGGGTGACGTTTTGGGTCGAGACCGTCTGAAGAAGGGTCTCAACCCGAAACGTCACCCATTCTCGACCCGAATTGTCACCCATTCCTTCTTTCCAGAGATGCTGCCTGTCCCGCTGAGATACTCCAGCTTTTTGTGTCTCTCTTAATGAATCCAGTGTTTGGCTTGTACTTTTTGATTTGCTGTTCTGTTGTCCCATCATTTCAGATCTGAGTGAAGCTTTAAATTGTCTGATGTAATTCACATGAATAGGGACAGTGTTAAGTAATGGAATAAATGCTGCAAGTACATGGGTTTTCTGTAAATAGAAATCTCGTCATCCCACAAGTGTCAAATGCTTTCTGTTGTTATTTCACTTGCAGTTATAAAATTTTCACAGTTATCTTTTGCAGATGTAGCAACTGAGACCATTTAAAGGGTTGTTGACTTTGTTGATATTTAATCTATTGGAATACAAATCTTTTTCATCGGAGTATCATGTGGACAAATATACAATCATATAGCAGTATTGAAGTATCCTCTGGCAGCATAATCCTACAATTGCGAGTCATATTTTGAATAGAAACCACATTTAAATGAAATCCTGCACTTTAAAGTGCATTAGATCAACATTTTGATGGGATGAAAATAGACTGGAATGAGTTCCATCTCATCATTTATGGCCAGTAAGAAATGCAGGCTAGGTGGAGGAGCTGTTACCAAATTGGAAATTGGTGGGGACAAGTATTTTTGGATATGTATTTTTATAGAGCCAGTTGCTGCAAACAAAAATGGACTGCTTCTGTTTATATGCCTAGCTGTAATGGGCAGTTGGCACTGAGGTGCTTCAATTGACTTTATACCTCATGTTTACTGTGCTGTCTCCTTTTGTGGCTTGTTAATCAGGATGCACACTACGGGAATGGCAGACTTTGTTGTATCGATTATTTCTCCCCTTGGTATAATTACCCATGTACTTGGGAAAACTAATGACCTATATCTATTTAAATCGTTCACCATGTTATTTTTGATATAGTCGAATGCTGGTTTGACAGTTGACCCAAAAGTGTGTAGCAACTCTGTCCTGCTTGATGTGAAGTTTCACTAGAAAAGCCTTGGGCTGGCATTGGAAACATGTCTTGTTTACTGCTTTATCATCCCTACCCAGACAGCCTAGATATTTCATCCTTCATGGTTGGCTGACAATACCCACAGAACGGGCCAAGCAGGCTACCATCTCGGGCAGAGGGGAATAAACTTGACCTTGCAGAGAGTGCTCATTCAGTGGAATATTTGAAAAATGTATAAGATGAAGTGGCACTGTGGTCTTTCTGTGGGAGAAAGGGAAAGCAACATACTATGATACTGGAAGTCAGGGGGGAGAAAAGAAAATGATGAAAATTGTAAATGGTCAGGCAGCATTTGTGAAAATGAAAAAGGTTATTCAAGCTTCTACGCTCTCTCTCTCGCTCTCTCTCTCTCGCTCCATCTCTCGCTCTCTGTCCCTTCAAACTGCAGATGCTCTGAAGTGTTTCCAGCACCTTTTGTTTTCATTTTAAAGCTTCATATTTATTTGAAACAATTTGAGAGTGGTTCAATTAAGAGGTGTATCTATCTGCAAGATCATGACCATAGCGATGCTCCATAGGAGGTTGGTATCTCTGGAGTGGTACCTCTAAAATGGTTACTGTCCGTGTGCAAGAAGTATATCTAACTTTAAATTTGAGCTCTTCTGAGTTCTTTAAAGATTGCCACCATTTGTAAATATTGCAGACATTTCAAATTTAAATTGCACATATGTGTACTTTCATGCATTGAGTGCAATGTTGATGCTTTTTCACACATTTTGCTTCAGTGAAAACATCAGATGGAACTAATTTCAAAACTGTGCCAATTAATAATTGCTGAAATATTTAAAATTTTATCTGATGTCTGTTTATTCTTTGAAATGTATAAACATTTTAGAAGCATGTGGCATGTGCAAATTGTTAGATTTTCCATTCATATTTGATTTCTTTATTGAATGTATTAAATATTTAATTATTCAATTCATTTTTCCTCAAAGCCACTACCAGCATCAAATAGCACATTATTCAATGTACAAGCACATAATTCAGCAAACTGTAGGAGGCATAAGAATCAAACTTGCATTCATCAGTCATCTCAAGATAACAATAAAAAAATTCACATTTCCGACAGAATATAACTTCACTTTGAGAATCAATGATCATGGATTAAATTGTCCCGTCCTAATGTAGAGCTCAGTAGAACATTAGCCCAATTTACTGTGAGAATTCTTAGAGACTCAGTTCATTTGCTGCAGACTGTAAGAAACCTAATGCTTAGATAAATTGTATATAAAACTAGGTTTGTTTTTGAAATCACTCCTTGAGATACTGGATAGAATGTTTTAATGTTCAATGTTTTAATCATTTTATGAACACGTGAACCACATAAATGGTTCTGGCTTCCTATAATTTTCCAATTCTCCTGAGATGCAGCAAAGGTTCCAGAGCATGGGAAGGAACCAAAGCATTATGCCCTTCTTCAAAAGGGTGTTTGGACTTGCCAGGCGATGACACGCCAATTGGTTTTAGCTTTGTTATGTGGAAGGTCTTGGAAACAATGGGGTGATTGTGTGGCTAGATGGACGGCAGTTCTGTGAAAAGCAGCTGACTAACTGTAGCGTGCAGGTTAGCACATTTCTCTCTTCCCACAGCTTTGCATTCCAATGGGGATGCTAGGAACATGCTAACGATCTGATACCAACACACCCGACCTCCTACTCTGTCACTGAGCTCAGCGTCAAATCCTAGCTGGGTGTAGTCGCGTTGAGTGAGGGCCGAGATACAATTTGCATGTAAAGACGCAGTGCTGGAGTAACTCTGGGTATGTCCTTGTCTTTTTTTTGTAGCTGCTGAGTTACTCCAGCATTTTGTCTTTTTTTTAAACCACCATCGTTCCTTGTTTCTACGGTTCACATGTGGTTTCTTTGCCCATGGGTGTAATGCAATGCCCTAGATCGCCAACCTACATTTACGATGCAAGTGCAGGCAAGTAGTTTTATTCCTTTATTAAGCAGCATTAAAGCTTTGTTTTTATACTACTTCAAATTTATTTGATCTGTTTTTAAATGTCTCTGATCAGCAATAAAAACAGTTCAAAGGGCCTTTTGATGCACAAGCTGTTTAAATAAATGGACTTGAGGTGGTCTGGGATGGAGCCCGAGGCTGTGTCACTAAAGGTGTAGTTGCCACTTAGGAACCACTCTGCTTTGTGTGGTCATGAGTTTGATTTGTAAAAGGTTATTGTGGCCATAACTGTAACCAATTGCTGTGGTTTAACAAGAATGGGCCAAAGCAAGCAAGCTCAACCAAATCAATAATCAGTAAACATGGCCCGTCTCGACCCGAAACATCATCCATTCCTTCTATCCAGAGATGCTGCCTGTCCCGCTGAGTTAATCCAGCATTTTGTGTCTATCTTCAGTGTACATCAGCATCTGCAGTTCCTTCCTACACAGTCCCAGTTACATCCTTGTGAATCTTTCCTTCATCCTTTCCAGCTTAATGACATCCTTCCTAAAGCTTGTTTGCACATAATGCTCCAAGCATGGGCTCACCTACAGCTTGTACAACAGCTACATGATGTCCCAGCTCCTGTACTTGATGTTGTGACCGATGAAGGCAAGTGTGCTAGACGCCTTCACCCCCCTGTCTGCCCATGATGTCATTGTCCTAAAATGGTGGTACATGCTTTCAAGCTTTGTATTTTCTGCTCAACGGAATATCATGGCTGATCTGATTATAATCTCACATTCCTGTCTACCCACTATAACCTACCTTCCCCATGTTAATCACAGAACCCAAGAAAGAGGCAAAGGTAGTCCACTGAAGTCTTCGAGACATCCCAATCCCTACCTCTCGTGTCTGATCAAAATGGTGCCCCCTTATTTTTGCATTGTGATCATGGCTTATAGATTCTCCCACAAGAGGAACCATCTCCACCTCCAAGACCCCTTAGGAGCTTGTGTTTCAATCAAACTCCCTCTCTCTCTTCTGAACTCCAGGCCTATCCTGCTCAACCTTTCCATGTTAGATAACCCTTCCATTTCAGATATTAGTCCTGTAAATCTTTGAAATGCTGCAAATGTATTAACATTTTTTTCAAATACTAGACATACACAACCCCCTAGATATGGTCTCATCAGTGCCCTATGTTCTTCAAAATTTAAGGGTGATAAGTGTAATATTAGTTGTCTGATAGTGAATTAAATTTGCATGACTCTACTTTAATGCATTGGGATACTAAGCTTTATGGAATTTCAATACTTCATGAAGCCATGCCGAATAAAGATGCATTGCTTTGAAATGTTTCAGGCCAATCTGCGTGATTTCACTTAGCCCTTGCCTGATCCTCCTCAAGGGTCTCTTTCTGTCATGAGTTATCAACATTTCTCTTTGGAAACACTGAAGTGTATTGTATGGTCTTGAAAACATCGTTTTTCTCCTGAATTAGTGGCCTACTTGAGGTCAGTCGATCATATTTCCCACTATATCTCAGCTCTGTTCTCCAATGTAGTTTTAGTTTTCAATTAGACTATGATTTGTAAAATTCATGTGATGAATTCTAAAATGTCATTCACATAGTTTGTAGTCCCACTTTTGTATACTTCTTTGTACGTTAAAGTAGTATAGGGTTGTTAAGTGTACACTTTTAAATCTGAAATATTTTGAGCTGAAGTGCATTGAAATATTCTGTGAAAAACATGAGAAGCTGGTTGTGGGGTTCAAGTCAAGTCTATTTTATTTGTCACATACACATACAAGATGTGCAGTGAAATGAAAGTGGCAATGCCTGCGGATTGTGGATAAACTACAAACAGAATAGATTTTTTTTTTTAAAGACACAACAAAAAATAAATTAATACAGTAAATTAGTCCCTGGTGATATAAGAGTTAACAGTCCTGATGTCCTGTGGGAAGAAACTCCGTCTCATCCTCTCTGTTTTCACAGCATGACAGCGGAGGCGTTTGCCTGACCATAGCAGCTGGAACAGTCCGTTGCTGGGGTGGTAGCGGTCCCCCATAATGTTGCTGGCTCTGGATCTGCACCTCCTGATGTATAGGTCCTGCAGGGGGGCGAGTGTAGTTCCCATAGTGCGTTCAGCCGAATGCACTACTCCACAGAGCCTTCCTGTCCTGGGCAGAGCTGTTCCCAAACCAGATTGAGATGTTGTCGGACAAGATGCTTTCTACAGCCCCATAGTAGAAGCACGGAAGGATCCTCAGAGAGACTCTGAATTTCCTCAACTGTCTGAGGTGGTAAAGGCGCTGCCTTGCCTTACTCACCAGTGTGGCAATGTGTGTTGTCCATGTCAGATCCTCTGTGATGTGGACTCCCAGGTATTTAAAGCTGCTCACCCTATCCACAGTAATCCCATTTAACTCCAGTGGCGTGTACGTCCTTGGATGTTGAGCCCTTCTGAAGTCCACAATCAGCTCCTTAGTTTTTGTGACATTCAAGAGGAGGCTGTTGTCCCGACACCAGAGTGCCAGATCAGCCACACCAGCCTTCTCATCGTTATCGGAGATCAGGCCCACCACCACAGTGCCATCAGCAAACTTGATGATGGAGGTGGAGCTGAACCCGGTCACACAGTCAAGTGTGTATAGGGAGTACAGTAGGGGGCTAAGGACGCAACCCTGGGGGGATCCTGTGTTCAGGGTGAGGGGGTTAGATGTATGTCTCCCCATCTTGACCACTTGGGGCCTGGCGACGAGAAAGTCCAGGACCCAGGCACAGGAGTGTTAAGCCCCAGTTTCAACAGCTTCAAATGCTGCTCTGGACTGACCACCAGCAGTCCCAGATCGAAGGGATCATAACTAAGTTTTGTTCTTTGTTGCTTTCACCTGGTAATATTAGTTTCCTCTGCTCTGATTTATACCCTTTCCATCATCCATCAACAGCTTGTTGACAGTGGGAACTTGGGCTGGGCTGGGGGTGGTTGAAGTGGTGATTTGAACCTGTGTACTGCTGTAAGTAAATGTAAGGTGTTAATTTTATGTAGGGAATCTGTGTGTAATGCATGAATTTGTCTGAGTTTACTCTGCCAGATTACTGATTTACTGCGAATGGGGCTCTGTTGGGTCAGCTATTGCAAAGGCTTTGGGCTTTCACAAAATTTGAAAATGAGAAATTGCCAAAATACTATGGAATAAATGTAAGAGTTCTAATGGAAGCCAAAGCAGCTGACAGCTGCTAAAGGCAACTGCAGTCCAAATTGCCAGATATTTTCCCTCTTGACAATTTATTTTGTATGTGAAAATAAATTCCAAGGTGGTTATTCATGATAAAACTCACTTACTATCTTAGTTTTGTGGTCTGTTTAAATTGAGCTCTGTCAGTGTTTGCCATTGTCATAAGTTGAACCTATTGATTTGGGTTGTTGTAAATTGTATAGTGAATTGAAAGTGGCAACTGAGTTTACATTTTCTATTGGAATTAAATCTATGCATTTTTGGAAGTTTTTTTAGGAAATCTAAAGGGATAAGTTAGATATCCCATCTGAAAAGGCAATTGAATATCACTAACTTGTTGATCTGTTTGCATGGTATAAGTGTTAATGAGTAAGCTGCAGCGATGCTTTTAAGTTTGTAACTTCGAATGGGAAGTTTTGGCAGTATGATTGGTCAAAAAAGTTGTAGTCACAAAAAAAGGGAATTATTCAATAAAATTTGAACTTTTATAAGGAATCTTTATTGTTTCTATGGTGATTGTTCACCTCTGCTTCCTTGAGATGGTAACTCTACTTCTACACATGTCACTTCTTCGTCTTCTGTCGTATGTCTTTTAGACCTGCAGCTCCGTTGAGGCGAGCCAGGCCAACATGTCATCGTCCAGGTCAATCAGACCTCGTTCACCATTCGGTGGCCGGTATTTGGGGCAACTGGTGACTATGTCACAATAGACAATAGACAATAGACAATAGGTGCAGGAGTAGGCCATTCAGCCCTTCGAGCCAGCACCGCCATTCAATGCGATCATGGCTGATCACTCTCAATCAGTACCCCGTTCCTGCCTTCTCCCCATACCCCCTCACTCCGCTATCCTTAAGAGCTCTATCCAGCTCTCTCTTGAAAGCATCCAACGAACTGGCCTCCACTGCCCTCTGAGGCAGAGAATTCCACACCTTCACCACTCTCTGACTGAAAAAGTTCTTCCTCATCTCCGTTCTAAATGGCCTACCCCTTATTCTCAAACTGTGGCCCCTTGTTCTGGACTCCCCCAACATTGGGAACATGTTATCTGCCTCTAATGTGTCCAATCCCCTAATTATCTTATATGTTTCAATAAGATCCCCCCTCATCCTTCTAAATTCCAGTGTATACAAGCCCAATCGCTCCAGCCTTTCAACATACGACAGTCCCGCCATTCCGGGAATTAACCTAGTGAACCTACGCTGCACGCCCTCCATAGCAAGAACATCCTTCCTCAAATTTGGAGACCAAAACTGCACACAGTACTCCAGGTGCGGTCTCACCAGGGCCCGGTACAACTGTAGAAGGACCTCTTTGCTCCTATACTCAACTCCTCTTGTTACGAAGGCCAACATTCCATTGGCTTTCTTCACTGCCTGCTGAACCTGCATGCTTCCTTTCATTGACTGATGCACTAGGACACCCAGATCTCGTTGAACTCCCCCTCCTCCTAACTTGACACCATTCAGATAATAATCTGCCTTTCTATTCTTACTTCCAAAGTGAATAACCTCACACTTATCTACATTAAACTGCATCTGCCATGTATCCGCCCACTCACACAACCTGTCCAAGTCACCCTGCAGCCTTATTGCATCTTCCTCACAATTCACACTACCCCCCAACTTAGTATCATCTGCAAATTTGCTAATGGTACTTTTAATCCCTTCGTCTAAGTCATTAATGTATATCGTAAATAGCTGGGGTCCCAGCACCGAACCTTGCGGTACCCCACTGGTCACTGCCTGCCATTCCGAAAGGGACCCATTTATCCCCACTCTTTGCTTTCTGTCTGTCAACCAATTTTCTATCCATGTCAGTACCCTACCCCCAATACCATGTGCCCTAATTTTGCCCACTAATCTCCTATGTGGGACCTTGTCGAAGGCTTTCTGAAAGTCGAGGTACACCACATCCACTGACTCTCCCTTGTCAATTTTCCTAGTTACATCCTCAAAAAATTCCAGTAGATTTGTCAAGCATGATTTCCCCTTCGTAAATCCATGCTGACTCGGAATGATCCCGTTACTGCTATCCAAATGCTCAGCAATTTCGTCTTTTATAATTGACTCCAGCATCTTCCCCACCACTGATGTCAGACTAACTGGTCTATAATTACCCGTTTTCTCTCTCCCTCCTTTCTTAAAAAGTGGGATAACATTTGCTATCCTCCAATCCACAGGAACTGATCCTGAATCTATAGAACATTGAAAAATGATCTCCAATGCTTCCACTATTTCTAGAGCCACCTCCTTAAGTACTCTGGGATGCAGACCATCAGGCCCTGGGGATTTATCAGCCTTCAGTCCCATCAGTCTACCCAAAACCATTTCCTGCCTAATGTGGATTTCCTTCAGTTCCTCCATCACCCTAGGTTCTCCGGCCCCTAGAACATTTGGGAGATTGTGTGTATCTTCCTCAGTGAAGACAGATCCAAAGTAACGGTTTAACTCGTCTGCCATTTCTTTGTTCCCCATAATAAATTCCCCTGCTTCTGTCTTCAAGGGACCCACATTTGCCTTGACTATTTTTTTCCTCTTCACGTACCTAAAAAAACTTTTGCTATCCTCCTTTATATTATTGGCTAGTTTACCCTCGTACCTCATCTTTTCTCCCCGTATTGCCTTTTTAGTTAACTTTTGTTGCTCTTTAAAAGAGTCCCAATCCTCTGTCTTCCCACTCTTCTTTGCTATGTTATACTTCCTCTCCTTAATTTTTATGCTGTCCCTGACTTCCCTCGTCAGCCACAGGTGTCTCTTACTCCCCTTAGAGTCTTTCCACCTCTTTGGAATAAATTGATCCTGCAACCTCTGCATTATTCCCAGGAATACCTGCCATTGCTGTTCTACCGTCTTCCCTGCTAGGGCCTCCTTCCAATCAATTTTGGCCAGCTCCCGCCTCATGCCTCTGTAATCCCCTTTGCTATACTGTAATACCGACACTTCCGATTTTCCCTTCTGCCTTTCCATTTGCAGAGTAAAACTTATCATGTTGTGATCACTGCCTCCTAATGGCTCTTTTACCTCTAGTCCCCTTATCAGATCAGGATCATTACACAACACTAAATCCAGAATTGCCTTCTCCCTGGTAGGCTCCAGTACAAGCTGTTCTAAGAATCCATCTCGAAGGCACTCTACAAACTCTCTTTCCTGGGGTCCATTTCCAACCTGATTTTCCCAGTCTACCTGCATGTTGAAATCTCCCATAACCACAGTAGCATCACATTTTTGACACGCCAATTTTATCTCCTGATTCAACTTGCACCCTATGTCGAGGCTACTGTTTGGGGGCCTATAGATAACTCCCATTAGGGTCTTTTTACCCTTACAATTTCTCATTTCTATCCATACTGATTCAACATCTCCTGATTCTATGTCACCCCTTGCAAGGGAATGAATATCATTCCTTACCATCAGAGCAACCCCACCCCCTCTGCCCACCTGTCTGTCTTTTCTATACGTTGTGTACCCCTGGATATTCAGTTCCCAGCCCTGGTCCTCTTGTAACCATGTCTCAGTGATCCCTACAACATCATACTTGCCCATGACTAACTGAGCCTCAAGCTCATCCACTTTATTTTTTATACTACGCGCATTTAAGTACAACACTTTAACTTCTGTATTTACCTCCTCTCTCACATCGTTCACAATTGGCCCTGCCCTTAATTTCTTTTCCGCTCTAGAACTTCTGTTCCCATTCTTCCGAGAGTCTTTTGCAATATCTCCTGTATTCCCTTTTACCTCATCTTCATATTCACAATTTGTTAACCCCTCCCCCCAGTATCATTGTTGGGATTATTGTTGGGATTATTGGCTGAGTTTGACTATAAATGTCTGGGAATATTATTGTATATTGAGAGAGAATTCTGTATTGATTTGTATATTGAAATAATTTGAGCAGCATAGTGCCTCACGGCTCCAGCGACCCTGGCTTAATCTTGTGTGGAGTGTCCATGTTCTGAGTGAAAGAACCATAGTATTGTACAGCATGAAAATGGGCTAATTGGCCTGACTCACGGGCACCGTTTTGCATAAACTCCGTTGCCCATCATAGAGTGATAGTGTGTAAACAGGCCCTTCCCCTTGCTCAAACTTTTGCCCTCGAGTTTTATGTACCTCTCTTGGGAAAGGTTGCTGCAGTCTACCCCATCTATACCCTTCATCATTTTATATACCTCAGTCATGTCCCTTTGCCCCAGGAGAAAACAGACCCAGCTTGTCCAGTCTCTCCTCCCAATTCCAGAAAACATCCAGGTGAATCCCATCTGCATTCTGTTCAGCACGAGCATCCTTCCTATAGTATGACCGGGGCTGCATGCAGTAAATCTCGGAGAATGTTTATAATGGCAGAACCCGCCCAATGTTAACAATTTCTATAGTTAATTATTTTCTCCATGAACATAAAGCCCTACCAACTTTGTGTAAAGGTTTGACACTGTGCTGTGCAATGAAAGGATATTGTTTTACCACATTTTGCAGGAGAACTCCTGGGTACTCCATCACAACCTCCTTACCCTGACGTATGGAAGTATCATTGTCGGGTTGAAGCTCACAAAAATATTTGGGCACAAGGCAGCAGGGCACAGTAGATCCTTGTAACTCTAGTCCAAGATGAAATCAATTGACAGGTGCTTCTAAAGCATGCACGTCCTTTTTTTGAGATGTGGATGACATTGAGGTCAGTTTTTATTGCTGATTCTGGACTTTGAGAGGTTAGCCGTGACCTGTTGTGAATCACTGCAGTCTTTCTAGTATTTCATTGCAGAAAGTGGCAGTGTATTTATAGTTTATCAATTTGAGGATTTTCTGAAAGTCAGCCATGGGTTTATCAGAGCAAAGTCACTGCATGGAATTACTGTGTTGACAAGGGACTGTTAAGGGTTCTGGTAAGGAAACTCGAATCTGATGGAATTCCAGTTACCCATTTGAGGGATACTGATTATTTGTGTCTTGCATTAGTTTTTGTGCAGTGATGAACGGAAATAGGTTGATTCTGGAGGACTTTGGGTAGGGAGGGAATGGGAGTCGGATTATTTTATCTTCAGGACTCGCATGACTGAATTTATCCATCTTCTGCACCACAGAAAAATCTTAGAACCAGTGGATTGTCAGCTAATGACTATGTATATTTCTGTAGTTTTACTTCACTCGTGTAATTGATAGTTGTGTAAATATAGGTAACCACAAAGAAAGTATGTATGGTTCCGTGAGTGCCATTTACCAAGGAGTCCAGAGGCCGAGTTCAAGTTTCATTACTTGAGTTCAAGACTCGAACGCAAACATCTAGTGTGCCACCACATGCAGTACTGCAGAGCTGCACTGCTTTCAGATGAGACAATACACTCTGATCCCTTGTGCACATAAAATAAAGAACATGTGGAGTTGTTTCTAGTGTGGTGCTGATATTTATCTTTCAATCAACATAATTTGAACAATGACCAGGTTGGTGTCATGTGTGTGTGTTTGTGACAATTTGCTGTGTGCAAATTAACTGCTGCATCTCCTACACTGACAGTGATATACTTCAGAAGTTGTCATTGGTTGGAAAAATATCTGGAAATGTGAAAGATGAAAACATAAGAATCAAGAGCAGGAATATACCCTTTTTTATTGGTTGTCCCTTCGAGCTGCATCACCATTAAGATCATCTACCTCAATAGCGTGTTCCTGTACTATCCCCGTGGACCTTAACATCCAAAGGCACTATATAAATTCAGACTCTAGACATTCCAGAGAGTAAGGTAGAGCTAGTTGACCGATTCATTCCTAACCAGAGTGGAGGAGATAAAAAGCACAGAAATTAAAGAGGACTATTAGGGTTTTTTTTCTCTGTAGCTCGAACACAACATTCTGCACTGTTTCCTTTCCCTTTTTGCACTGTGGTGCTCATGTTATGATCTGCCGGGATAGTATGCAAAATAGTTTTTGCCGTACCTCTGTTCACCTGACAATAATAAATCAATATCAAAGTAGGAGCTGGAAAATAGAGATTTAATTTAGTCCATGGTACCTCTTCCGCCATGATTGATTCATGGACAAACTGAAAATATTTTCACATTTTGTCCTTGCATTCCTTGATGCCTCAGGCAAAGAATCGCAGATTCAATGAAAACTAGAAAAAAAAACCGCTTGTCTAGAAATGTGCAACAAACCAGAAAATACTGGAAAAACTCAGCAGTTCATGCAGCATGATGAAGAGTCTTTATTGCAGATATAACACTGTTTCTCTTTCCATCTACCCTACCTGACAGTTTCTATTGTCTGTTTTTCATCTCAGACTAGTCCAAGTGGACCCGTTGGGCCCAAACCTCTCCTGCATTGGTGCAGCACCCTCTCCTCCCCCTCTCCCCTGCCTCCACCTCCCCTCTTCCCCCCCTCCCTCACTCCTTCTCCCCCCTCCCTCCCCCCCCTTCCTCCCTCGGAGATGGATTTAAACTTTAAAATGTGAATAACTTTAAAAATATAACACTGATTTCAATTAAACTTCTTCCATCAGCACCAAAGGGACGACGTTGATTAAGGTGGGCCTAAAATTGTCGTGCTATTGTGTACCGTTTTGGCTGTAGTTCAGGAACAAACAAACAAATGGGTTTTAGTATATAATTGTGAAGTATTACCTAGCATCAAAGGTATTTTGTAAAATAGTTTTAAATTTCTGTTATTTTTAAAACAAAATTTAGTTTAGAGATACAGTGCGGAAACAGGCCCCTTCGGCCCACCAAATCCGCATCGACCAGCGATCTCTGCACATTAGCACTATTCTGCACACACTAGGGGCAATTTACATTTATACCAAGCCACAAACTTGTACAACTTTGTAGTGTGGGAGGAAACCGAAGATCTCTGAGAAAACCCATGCAGTCATGGGGAGAACGTAAAAACTCCGTACGGACAGCACCCGTAGTCTGGATCAAACCCAGATCTCTGGCGCTGTAAGGTAGCCACGCTATAACCCTGCCACTACGTCGCCCTTTGGTTGTTTAGTGGTTTTAAATTTCATTAATAAAATGTCTGGTTTTATTTTCAAATAATTTTTAAGCAATATCGCCTTGTCCAAGACCCAGTTGCTCTGTCCCATTAGTTTCTTTGTGTACAGTCTGATTTTAACCTCCTAAGTTTCAATGAATTCAATCCTAGTTGCATGTCTGAATCTTTATCCTGGAGAATTAGAATCAATTTAGGAGAAGCATTAGTGAACTTTATTTATTGCCCTTCAAATAATGGCCGTATTATTCAATGAGAAAGGAATTGGATGCATGTAATGAGTGTAATATAATAATGGGGACTTCAATAGACTGAATAGATCAAATTAATGGTGATAAGGCAGAGGACTAATTTGTGGATTATATGTGTTTTGTAGATCAATATGTCAAGGAACCAACACAATAATGGCTATTTCAGCTTCATTACTGTACAGTGAAAAGGGGTTAATTGATATTCTTGTTGTAGAATGGCCTTTAGGGAAAACAGAGCCATACAGCTTGAAAACAGGCCCTTCAGCACAACTTGCCCACACCGACCAACATGCCCCATCTACACTAGTCCCACCTGTCTGTGTTTGCCCCATATTCCTCCAAACCTAACCTGCCCATGTGCGTTTTAAACATTGTGAGAGTTACCACCTCCAGCTGCTCGTTCCATGTACCCATCACCCTTTGTGTAAAAGAAAAAGATGCTCCTCGGGTTCCTATTAAATCTTTTCCCCCTGGCCGTACACCTATGTCTGCTGATTTCAACTCCCTACCCTGGGCATAAATATTTTTTTGCCAAAGGAGGCAGAATCATTGATCTAGAAAAGATAGAATTTTCCATTAAAAGTAGCATTGTTAAATCTAAGAAAACCTTAAGTATATAAATAGGAGAAATCAAAAGAGTTTGAAAAGAGAGGTGGCTGTGGTTAATTGGGAAACTATGTTAAAAAGGTACTGTGGTGGGCAGGGAAGGGCTAGGATTTAAAATAATAATGGATATGCAAAAAGAAATTCTTTAAAACACGGTAGGAAAAGTGGGTTGTCCATGGTTAACAGACAAAATTAAGGAGTATGAAATCAAAGGAAGGAGTTTATAAAGTTACCAGAAATAGCAATGGCATGAGGATTGGAGCACTTTAGAACCTGGCAAAAGATAGTGAAAATAATAAAGAAAGGGATGATAAAAGATAACACAACATGATGAAAAACACAAAACAAGCACAGAGCCTTCCTACTCCGTAAGAATGAAAAGACTAGTAAGGGCAAACACAGGTCCCTTCCAGATGCAGGGAGAATTCACAATGGGAATAAAGAAATGGCAGAGAAATTAAATCATTGAGTGTGTCTTCATTAAAAAAAAATACACAGTAAGCATGCCAGAATAACAAAGGAACAAAGGGTGAGGGAATGAAGAAAATTACAATGTGGAATAGAAGTACTATAGAAGCTGATAAAACCCAAGGACCAATGATCTATTGCAGTGTTTTGAAAGAGGTGTCAGAAATAGATTATTTAAAGGAGGGGGAGCCAGTACCAGGTGTTGAAATTAAGTGTTCTTTGTTGTAAGGAAAGTGTTCATGTGGTTGAAGATGGTGTTGCACAGCTGGACCTCTGTGTAGATGCTAGTCACCACAAATCAAAGGCAGCATATTCATTCGATTAAAATTACTGTGAAAATAACAGTAAAATAAATGCTTGTTTGTTCTTGTGAAATTAAACATTGTGCTCTAGTTTGTTTTATAATGCATACTCTTAAAGATAATTTGGAGGCAGGGGGATGTTTGAAGGAAAATGCTGATTCTCACTGTTACTGAAATTGCCTTGCCCTCTGCAAAAGATCTTTTGTTTCGACATGCTGTTGCATTTTGCCTGGGGAGGGTGAAGTAGAATTGTTGCCATGTTTACAAAACTGTTTTTGACTGCTTCTGACTCTCCAGCAACAAAGTCCGTTTTGAATTATCGGCAGATCCCATTAAGCTCATTAAGCCGTGGTATTTTCATTGCTCATGAACAAATACACTCCTTGGGGAAAATCTTCATTCCAAGTCAGAAATTACATTCCAAAATCAGCAGTATTGCCAGATACCAAACCATAAGGGATAAAAATGTGCACGGAAGAAAGCTTTTAATTGGCTGAAGGATGTGGAAAGTCGTTTTAACGGGCTCTTCTTGAAGCTATGGCAGTTTAGAAAATGAATTTTACTACCAACGATATCCTAACATTTTTTTTAATTTTGCAGTAAAAGTGGACCACGCTTAGCCTATCTTAAGAATCTGTATGTCTCTACGCAAGTAAATAGATCTACTAATTGTCTTGCTGAACTGGATATTGTCACTAGAACAAAAATACTGCAGCAAGTGTGTGCCTGGTGGCTGAGGGCTAACGTGTGTATACTGTTTGCATGCTGTTTACCAGAATTCCAAATGGAATCTCATTTTTGCATGCTTATTCATCTGAGGAACATTTAATTAAGCCACAGTGCCTTTGGCAGATTCTTGGAGCATGTGATTTAAAGCTGGCAGTTTTAATTATTTCGGAACTTTGCTATTTTTTTGCAACAGTTTACTCACGTACTCATACACTGGAGGAACGAAGTGCAGATTTGATACATATAGTGGGACTAGTGCAGATGGGGCATCTTGGTTAGCATGGGCAAGTTATGCCAAGCAGCCTATTTCCATGCTGTCTGACTGACATATTGCATGCCATACGTTGATTTCAGCTGTTCCATTTTAACAACCCCTTCATACTGTGGA
This sequence comes from Rhinoraja longicauda, assembly GCF_053455715.1. Lineage (NCBI taxonomy): Eukaryota > Metazoa > Chordata > Chondrichthyes > Rajiformes > Arhynchobatidae > Rhinoraja > Rhinoraja longicauda. The sequence continues at coordinate 19,364,288 of NC_135972.1, read as the reverse complement.
ACATTATTCACTAACAACACATTACATGTGACAAACAACCACTGGTTTTCCTCTACACTGAAGTTACCAAATGCAAAGTGGGCGACCACTTTACAGAATACCTTCTTTGGTCCACAAGCATGTCTCAAACTGTTCAAAGGTATCACAAAAAAAGCTGGAGTAGCTCAGCGGGTCAGGCCGCATCTCAGGCAAGAAGGAATGGGTGATGTTTCAGGTTGAGACCCTTCAGACTGATGTCAGGGGAGGGGGTGAGACAAAGAAAAGATGTAGTTGGAGACAGGAAGGCAGTGGGAGAACTGGAAACGTGGTCGTAGAGTAGGAGGGCAGGAGGAATCACAGAGGGGAGCAGTGAGAGAGCATGTTGCTAAACTCGTCAAAGAGAGGAGGAGAACTTCTTCAAAGTAGACATACCTTGAGGAGAAATCGCAGTGGAGCGGCAAGTTGTGTAGGAAAATAACTTTTTCCTACAATTTTTGTGATACTTTCGATTTGTACCAGCATCAAGGACCGTAACACCGCCTTCAGGTCTAGTGATAGAGCTCTATACAGTGCTGCTAGAACCAACCTGAAGAGAGGCATCAAGGATGCCAAAGCGTCCTACAAGAGGAAGATTGAGGACCACTTTTCCAACAATGACCCACGGCGGGTATGGCAAGGCATCCAGCACATCACCAACTACAAGACCAGCAACCGCACGACTGCCGACGGCGACGCCTCGCTGGCAGAGGAACTTAACTGTTTCTTTGCTCGTTTCGAGGTGAAAGCTACAGTGGCAGACATAACACCCTCTCCAGCACCTGACAGCAACACCTTCACTGTGCAGGAGTATGATGTTAAGCGCGTGCTCAGAGCAGTGAATCCCAGGAAAGCTGCAGGCCCCGATGGTGTGACGGGCAGAGTGCTGAGGGAATGTGCAGACCAATTATCTGAGGTCTTCACAAAAATCTTCAACCTGTCCCTTTTAAAATCCACCATCCCTCCCTGCCTGAAGTCCGCCACAATCATCCCACTGCCGAAAAAGTCTGTCATCAGCGGTCTTAACGACTACCGTCCGGTAGCACTCACACCGGTCATCACAAAGTGCTTCGAGAGACTGGTCCTGCAGCACATCAAAGCCAGCCTCCCACCCACCTTCGACCCACACCAGTTTGCCTACAGAGCAAATAGGTCTACAGGGGATGCCATCGACACTGCTCTTCACACTGCACTGACCCACCTTGAACACCAGGGGAGCTATGTGAGGATGCTCTTCCTCGACTTCAGCTCTGCCTTTAACACGGTCATCCCGAGCAGACTGGTCACCAAACTTTCCGACCTTGGATTTTCCCAAACCATCTGCCAATGGATCAAGGACTTCCTGACCAACCGCCCCCAGACCGTCAAAATAGGCCCTCACCTCTCCTCCACCATTACACTGAGCACCGGCTCACCACAGGGCTGTGTGTTGAGCCCCATCCTTTACTCCCTCTACACTCACGACTGCGCCCCCACCCATCCCACCAACACCATCATCAAGTTCGCGGATGACACGACTGTGGTTGGACTCATCTCAGAAGGAGATGAGACAGCCTATAGGGATGAAATCCAAAGGCTGGCAGCATGGTGTTCAGTGAACAATCTGGTCCTGAACTCCTCCAAAACAAAGGAACTTATAATTGACTTTAGAAAAACCAGTGGAGATTACGACCCACTCTACATCAATGGGGTCTGTGTGGAAAGGGTACCAGCTTTCAGGTTCCTGGGTACGCACATCGCAGAGGATCTTACCTGGTCTACCAACACCATCACCACAGTAAAGAAGGCACAGCAGAGACTCCACTTCCTGAGGATCCTCAGGAAAACCAACCTGCAGGAGAAGCTCATGTTGTCCTTCTATCGCTGCTCCATCGAGAGTGTGCTGGCATACTGTATAACCACATGGTATGCCAGCTGCTCAGAAAAGGACAGGAAGGCCCTTCAGAGGGTCATCACGACGGCCCAGAAGATCATCGGCTGCTCACTGCCCTCCCTGGAGCACCTGTTCAGCCTACGCTGCCTCAGTAGAGCAGGCAAAATAATAAAAGATCCATCCCACCCCGGCCACCGTCTGTTTGTTCATCTGCCCTCTGGTCGACGTTTCAGGTCGATCAAATCCCGAACAAACAGACTTACGAACAGTTTTTACCCCAGGGCCATACGAGAACTGAACACTACCTTTGCACTAGGCAACACCGTTAAAAAATCTTGTACTTAATATAATTGTATTTAATTGTATTTATGTATTTATTTGTTTTTGCATTTATTGCATATATGTTTGTACGCACCGTCAGGATTGGCTATTTTTAAATTTCGTTGTACTCGTTGCAATGACAATAAATGAATATTATTATTATTATTATTATTATTATTATCTGCAGTTATTTTCCTACACAACCCTCTCAAACTGTTCAATTGTCTTTCACTTCATTACTCTATTCGATTCCCACCCGAACCTCAATTGCAAGCTTGAAAAACACAATCTCATTTTCCTTCCATGAAGATTACTGCCCTTGGGATTCAATACTAAATTCAAAATTCAACATTTATAAGACATTATATCTTTGGATTAAAGATTTAAACACTGGATATAAATAGACAGTGCAAATCGGGGTCGGCAAAAGTTTATAATAAATCAATAAACCGCTGGTCTTTTTGTTTTGGTAAATTGTTATAATTTAGATAAACCTTGGCAGACGTGGACTTAGACTAAGTTGATTACAGGAAGCCAAATCTAGTTAACCATTCCACTTAAAAAGCTGCTAAGTAACCATTTAAGTTTAAATTGAGGAGCCTGGGTATTTGAAATGCAGTGTAAATTTAACAATCTTGATACTAGTTTTGAAGTAAATAGAAACACACATTAGAATCTAAACATAGGGTAAGGGAAATATTAAGTGTAGTGGGTTTTATTCTTGGAGTCCTAGAATAGTAAATGATGAAGAGGCAATTAAGCTTGAAAGATCTGTCCAATTAGTCCTTGCCCCACGTATGCTGTCTCCATTTCCTGGCCCAAATACAAGAAAGAAAATTGTATTCATGACCTCAGGACATGTGAAATGCTTTTCAATCAATGAAGCACAACTGAAGAGTAGTCACTGTTGTAATGGATGACACGTGGCAACTGATTTGCACATAATACAATCCCACAACCCGAAATGTGATATGACTAGATAATCTGTTTTTAGTGATGTTAATTAAGGGATAAATACAGGCCGATCACTCTGGACAGCTCCCTTGCTGCTTGAAATAGTGTCAGGGATTCTTTTGCATCTGCTTGAGAGAGCAAATGGGGCCCTGGTTTAACATCTCAGTTGAAAGATGGAATCTTTGACAGTGGAGCAAACCAACCCTCCCCCCACTTTCCACGCCTGTGTAACACGGGATTGTTTGCTCATTTCTTGTGCTTAAATCGCTGGGGACTTGTACTTGACAGATGAAAAGAATGTCTTTCAGTAACTGGTGGGAAGCCACAGGGAATGCTGTGGGACCTCGGCTATTTATAACCTGTTAATGACTTGGATAAAGCAACTGCCTACTCTAGGCAAAGTTGTTGATCATATGAAGATAAGTGGGTTAGCAAGTTATGAGAAGGATACAAAGAGACTGCAAATGGATTTAGATAGGATACATGAGTGGGCAAGAAACTGGCGGTATAACGTGGGAAATGTGAATAAGGGTCCCAACCCGAAACGTCCTTTTTCTCCAGAGATGCTGCTCTACCCACTGCAATTTCTCTAGGTTTCTATTCCTCTCTCGCACCACCTTGTACTTGCGAACAGCACGCAAACTAAGCTTTTCACAGTATCTTGGTACACGTTATAATAAGAATCTGATACCAATACCAATTAGGAACCATTGAAATCTTCTACATTAGAAATAAGGAGGTAGAGTAATTAAATAAATCCAAGAATAGGGAAGTGTTAACAAAAAAATGAACATGAATGTTATTACTTACCAACTCAGAGATATAACCATTCTGTTCAAAATCTAATTATTATTATTATTGCACTACTTTGTTTGTTTATTGTGCGTGTTTTTATATAGTGTGTGTGTATGTATATATATTTGTTTCGGGTCGAGACCCTTCTTCAGACTGATGTTAGGGGAGTGGGTGGGACAAAGCTAGAATGTATTCGGAGACAGTAAGACTGGTGGCAGAACTGGGAAGGGGGAGGGGATAGATAGGGAAAGCAAGGGCTATTTGAAGTTAGATAAGTCAATGTTCATACCGCTGGGGTGTAAGCTACCCAAGCGAAATATGAGGTGCTGTTCCTCCAATTTGCACTGGGCCTCACTCTGACAATGGAGGTGGCCCAGGACAGAAAGGTCAGATTGGGAATGGGAAGGGGAGCTGAAGTGTTGAGCAACCGGGAAATCAGGTAGGTTAAGACAGACTGAGCGGAGGTGTTCAGCGAAACGATCACCGAGCCTGCGCTTGGTTTCACTGATGTAAAGACGTTGACACCTGGAACTGAGGATACAGTAGATGAGGTTGGTGGAGTGTACTTGTGAGTATGTGTGTATATATATCTCATTTATCATATTGTTTACAGTGTACTATGTTTTTATTTGTTGTGCTGCAGCAAGTAAGAATTTCATTGTTCTATTTGTGTCATAATAAAACACTCTTGACTAATTTGATGTTGCTTACTGCTGGTTAAGGTAATGCATGCCTAATTTCATTTTTTTTTTAAATGGGTGCTTTTAAAAAGTGTTATTTTTTCATGTTCCAACTGGATCTAGTTTGCACAACACCAATTCCATTAATTAGAGGAGGCGGGCAGAGGTTACTGAACACTAGTAATTTGTGTAAATTGAATTGAATTGAATAAAACTGGATTTGGTTTGCATTACTGTGGATCTCATGGTTTGATTAGAATTAATTGATTTTATTAATATAAAACTACAGTACTGCCTATTGCCTAATTATTGTTGGTCTGACGAGGTTAGATACTGTAGTTTAAGACAGTAAATGTGAAAGAATACCTTTTGCATTTCCTTCCTGGGACTCCGATCTGGCTTTGGTATGATAATTACGTTCATTGGTTAATGTACAATTACATTACCCATGTCTCCAAATCATTTAATTATTACTACATTCAGTATTAGGCGGTTACAATATGAATCAGCTCTGAAATGCTATGTATTTGCATGGCTAAGACTTCATTTGGAATAGGAATATTTCAGTAAGCCGGCTATCTTTTCTGTCAGCTGGTTCAGAATCACAGTCAATGTAAAACAGTTTATGGAACTGTGCAAGGAAGGCCAAAAATTGATTTGAGATTTTTTTTAAATTCCTCCTGGAAACTGGTGTCAATGAACTGAGTTCAAATTGTAGATTGTTGTCGTGATTTACTTCATGTGTAGCATTCACTGTTGTCTCCGTTTTCCTTAACTATCTGTTACTCGGCAGCTGGGTTAAAATATAATGGAAAACATTGTGTGCAATCAAGGATTAGTTTTACGTACTAATAGTCCCAAAAGCCTTAATGAATGGCAATATGACTAAGTACAACAATATCCTTCCATTTTACAAGTTTTAATTGTATGGGTTGAAGGCAGTGAAGAAGAGGAACAGATTTGCCTTTAAAGCCAAGAACACAAGGACTTCTGGAAACATTTAGAGAGTAATGTCGGTGTAATAAAATGCTATTGCTGTGCTTGGAATGCATTTGATCCTTGCCTGATAGTAACTTCATCCTGTTCAGACGATCTTTAGAAGCCAATCCGTTGTAATTGATGTTTTTTTTAGCAATCTTATGAACTTGATTGCTACTAATAACATAATGACAAGTCAATGCAAAAAGACCTAGCAGGTGATTTAGATCATTTGTCCTGAAATGGAATAGGAAGAATACATTGCTGTAGTCTAGTATTGATTAATTATTGTCGCGTATACTAAGATACAGTGAAAAACATTGTGTGGTATCCAGTCAAATTAAATCATAATATTCATGTGTACAACACAATCTGCATAAGATTCCAGCATCTGCAATTCCTTGTGTCTCCATCATGCACGTATAATCAAGCCCTATACAAATACAACAGGTAGTACAAAGAGGAAATTAAGAGCAGAATATGGTGTTAGGAAAGACCAAAGTCTGCAATGAGATAAGTTGGAAGATCAGGATTATACCCTAGTTTATGGGAGAACTGTTCCAAAGTCTGATTGCACCGGGGAAGAAGCTGTGTTTGAATCAATTACACACCAAAAAACAAAGGGAGCCTGCTTGAACTTGAAGCTTGTAATTTTCAGATTACCATCTAAGCCATGTGTTTAATTCTTTTTCGGGATAAAAAGGGTGAAAAATGTTTATTGGTGGCAAGAGGAGAGCCACCTCAAGAGACACCGATAACATACGAGGAAGAGAGGAGCTCTACCATTGCACGCTGAACCTGGCCTTGACCAAAATACTTGGAAAAGTATTAGAGGCGTCATAAAGTTGAGGTTCCAGGGATTGTTGGGATGGGAGAAAAAGTGTAGAATGTGGGCCTTTGCTAAAAAAGCAAGAGTGCAAAATAAGATGGCAAGTAATCAGAGCAAAGGACAAAAACTATTTTGATAACATGGTAGAAAACTAAAAAGGCATTAAGTTACCGATTTATAGCTATTGGCATTGGCAGGGTATAGTAGATGAGGTAGAAGCATACATGAAATTTGTTATTTGGGATTTTTTAATTCTCCAATGGGTTGTGAGTATGGTGGCAGAGAAGCATTTGATAATTGCATGGGAAGGTTGTGGTTCAGCCTAAAACCCCCAGCAGGGCCTGTGGTGAGGTTGGTGGTATAATATAACTGATTAGACTGCTAGGGCATTTTCGAGGGTTTGGATTTTGAGTTAAAATGCTGAATTGGTTAAGGTTACTGGATCTACTTTGGTAAAGGATGTTAATGAATAAGATGGGCTTTGATGACATTCCACTATAGTAAGGAGCTGAGAATGTAGCCTTGCAAGACAATAGTGAAAAATATTGTGGTGCATGTTTTGTTGCCTATTCTTACTGACTGTGGTCTATGGGTTAGGAAGTTGAGGATCCAGTTGCAAATGTGGGTATTACCACATCCTTCCCATAGTGTAGCTAACAAAACTGTACACAGTACCCCAAATGCAGCCTGTGTAATGATTAATTTTACAGCTGCAACATGACATCCCAATTCCAATATTCAATGCCATGGCCAATGAAGGCAAGCATGCCAAATGCATTCGCTATCCCCTCCACCTGTGTCGCCAAGCTTCCTGTGGAAGTGGAGTTTATTTACTGGATGTCTCCAGCATAACCTTTGCTCAGCGAACTGCAGTTGTCAGATTTCCGCTTGGGTGTGTGTGTATTCAGAGGGCAAGTCCTAATTGATCATCAGCTCATTACCTGGAGTATTGGTTCAGGAACTGAAAGCTGGATTATTTCGGCTGCAGTAGTGTCCAGACCTCTTGGCAGTTTTCACGTTGGGGTGTACAAACTGACCAACACGAAATACCAATTATGGGGATTTCACTTCATAGAAAAACATAGAAAATAGGTGCAGGAGGAGGCCATTTGGCCCTTCAAGCCACCACTTCCTCGGGCATCAGGAGAAGCAAAATGGGGTTCATGCAACAAAGCCAATGAATTTGGGTAATGTCTTCTAGGTGTTTTAAGACAACTGTATTTTGTTCTGTGACAGGTTCAGGCCATTGATCATTGAGTACTTTGCCAAAATTGGCAAGCAAACCTATTTCCACATCGGATGTGGATATCCAGCATTTAATACCTATTAATGATTTAACTTTTTTTTTTAAATAGCAGTGATTGTGAAGGAGCATTTTGCAAATGTAGACCAAAATAATTTACTTGGTTTGACAAAGTTAGAAACCAAGGTTCTATATTTAGTGTGTAGGATGGAACTGCGATGCTGGTTTAAACCAAAGATTGACACAAAATGCTGGAGTAACGCAGCGGGGCAGGCAGCATCTCTGGAGCAAAGGAATGGGTAATGTTTCGGGTTGAGACTGAAGAAGGGTCCCGACCCGAAATGTCAGCCATTCCTTCTCTCCAGAGATGAGGCCTGTCCTGCTGAGTTACTCCAGCATTTGGTGTTTTATATTTAAGTAATGCCAGGCTGTTAATACTTGGAGGGACTGCAGCAAAGGCTCCAGGCAGAGAAGGTTAAGTGGAGATTAGGTAGAAATGTTCATGGAAGGTCTTTGCAAAGTGATTAGAAATTATTCCCATAGTTGAAGATTGTCTCTCAATCTTTGTCAGAGGGCACAGATTTTCCGTAACATGTAGATGAGCCAGAAGTGTAATACAGTGAGTTATAATGTGGAATGCAGTGCCTGAATAATTAACTTCAAAAGCTTGCAATAATGAGTCGGGTCGTTTTTTCAGTGAGTTTGCACAGACGAGCTGGGCTGAATTATTGTAATCATGTCATTCTGAAATCAGTTTGTGTTTCAGTATGAAGTCTGAAGGTACCTAACCCAAAAGGCATCTGTCCGTTTCCCTCCACGGATGCTGTCTGACTCGCTGAGTTTCCCCAGCACTTTTGTTTTTGGTGTTTCAGTAATGTTATTTGAGAGAGAAATGGTAGACATTCCCGCACTCCTGCTGTTTAACTAGAGAATTCTTGCATTCATCTAAAAAAGCGATAGGTTCCTGTTTTAATGGGAAGACTTCATCAGCATTACAGTGAAGTTAGCCTAGAAAATATATAATTTGCTTAAACTTTGCTTTAGTTTAATCTCAGCATTTTTACATTGCACTATATTAAATGCACTTTCTCTTTGGCTTTTACAAAATCTAGGTATTTCTTTTTTTTTAAAGCAAAGTTATCAAGGACACTTGTGGTTTAACTGCTTTTCTTATTAAAACAGTATAGATGATGCCTTTTAAAAAAATTATGGATTTTCAAAAATGCCAGCAAAAGACTCAGAATTGTCAAAATTGAAACTACCGTAAATGCCAATATGCAGAATGCCATCTGTTTATCTGGATTCGGGGGAATTGTATTGAACATTCATATTTTATTTACAAATACTTCTGGACTTGCTGTATATTTCTGCCACCTTTTAAAACATTTTGTACTTGTGATCTTGCCAGGAATGTATCAGTGCACATGGAAATATAGTAGTCTCCCTAATGATCTTTTTCATTTTGATGCTTTGAAGAGTTTCCAGGATTTTGATCTATTTTACACTTATCGAGCAGAAGACACATACAATAAGATTAGCATCCAGGGTCCTCAATTACTAAATTCTGTAGAGATGCTGAACTAAAGTAGTTTTGGCTTGATGTTAGGGGTGCTGTTGGAGAATTGCTTTTCACACTGGAGCCCTGAGACGAGTGGTGCACCACTGGGATCCAGACTGGGGTCCACTGTTATTTATATTAATGATTTGGATGCAAATGTAGGTGACATCGTCAGTAGGTTTACAGATATCGCTAAAATTGGTGGTTTAGTGGACAGTGAAGAAGGTTATCTATGATTACAATAGGATCTTGATCAACTGGACCAATGGGCTGAGAAATAACAGGTGGAGTTTAATTACAATAAATGTGAGGTATTCAATTTTGGTAGGACAAACAGGGCAGGACTTGCAAAGTAATTGGTAGAGTCCTGGAGTGCGATGTAGGACAGAGAGATACCTAGGGGCTCAAATCAATAGTTTCATGCATGTGGTGGCAGGTGGACAAGATGGTGAAGAAGGTGTCTGGCACTCTTGGTCTCATCAGTCAGGGTACTGAGTATGGGATATAGATACACAGAACTGCAGATAATGGTTAACGTCACCTGTCCATGTTCACCAGAGATGCTGCCTGACCCACTGAGTTACTCAAGTTTTTTTATTGCGTTTACGAATTGGGACATCATGTTACACTCGTACATGATGAAGTCCTGTGTACAATTCTCGTCACTCTTTTATAGTCATATTGCCACTCAGTACGATTTACAGAGAGATTTGTGTTATTAGAAGAATTTGTGTTATTGACTGGGTTTTTTCCCCCTGGAATGTAGGAGACCTTGTAGAGGTATATAAAATTATGATAGATATCATCACGGTCAATCTCTTTCTCAGGATGGATGAGTCTAAAACAGAGGCTTTATGCTTAGGTAAGCGGCAAAAGATTTAAAAGGGATTTGAGGGGCTTCTTCTTTCACGAGAAGTTGATGGGTGTGTGGAATAAACTGCCAGAGGATGTAACCGAGGTAGATACATTTACCATTTTTAAACTATATTTAGATAGATATGTCGACGGGGAAGGTTTGAAGAGATTGGGTCAAAGGCTGGGATATGGGACTAGTTTGGTTAGGCAACTTGGTCAGCATGGGCTGCAGGACCTATTTCAGTCCTGAGTAGATCTATGATTCACCAGTTGCTGCAGTACATCCAGAATGCAACCATTTGGCCTGTTATGTCTGGTCTTGCTATCATCTCTCATTCCTCCTTGTAGTTTGGTGTCTTCAAATGCACATCCAAATACTTTGTAAATCATGTCGGAGTTGCTGGCTCTGTCACCTTTTCAGCAATGAGTTCTAGATGTTCAAAACCTTCCAGCTGGAAGAAATATCTGTCATCCCTCTCATCATTTTACATCCATTATACCTCCGTAACCCCTGGTTTATAACCTTTTGTTTTCAGCTCAATTACAAATCCGCTTGGTCTCATTCAAACAAAATGCACCCAGTCAATCCAAAATTTTCTTCAACACCAAAATTCCCTCGTATAGACAGCAGCCATGGAATGCTTCCGTGAGCAGGAATTCCTCGAGCTGGTCAGGGATGGCCCTTGACCAGTTTTCCTGTCCAGAATGCTCCACAGCTACTTGGGTGTTTTAGTTCCATGCTGCTGTCTTCTGTTGAAAGCTGCCTTATCATCACGACTTTCTGCATTTCTTTTTCGCTCTTGTATCGATGTCTGAATTTAAGTTATGGCACTTAAGTTGTGCTGACTAATCTGTTGTAACCTGAGCTTTGTAGGTGGCTAGAGGCACCAGAAACAAGACATAAGATGATAGTAGATCCTCCTCTGGAAGGAAAGGGCAGATGAGCTTTGAGAATGGAGACATCTGGTAGGTGAAATGTGTGGGTAGTGAATGGATGGAAACAGGAGAGGGTTGAAAATGGAAGATGAGAGGGGAATAATGGGAAAGGGGATAAAGAGAGAACTCAAGCTGGATAAGAAGAGGGGTGGGGGTGGACAAGAGGCAAGGGTTACCTGAAATTGGAGAATTCATGTTTACCATTGGGTTGTAGACTACCCAGGCAAAATATGAGGTACTGTTCCTCTGGTTTGAACTGGAACTCACCCTGGCAGTGGATAAGATCGAAGGATGGACAGGTCAGTGTGGGAATGGGAAGGAGAATTGAAATGGTATCGAATTAGCTTGGTTAGACAATGCAGACCGAGCCCAGGTGCTCTGTCCCATCTGTGCTTTGTGTCGCCAAAATAGAAGAGGCAACATGGAGAGCACCAATTGCAGTAGGCAAGGTTGGAATTGCCTGTGAATTTTTGCCTCGCCTGGAAGGATGGTGGGAGAGAAGGTACAAGAACAAGTATTGCGTTTCCTGCGGTTAGAGTCATGACGGGGTGGTGGGGAGGGATGAACAGAGCAGCGAGTCACTGAGGGAGTGGTCCCAAGGGAAGGTGGAAAGGGATGGGGAGGAGATGATGTGGCTAGCGGTGGGATGTGTCTATTGCTCGTCATAAGAGTCATGGAACTGTACAGCACGGAGAAGGCCCTTTGGCCCTGCTGTCCTAGTTGGCATAATGACTAGTCCCATTTGTCTGCATTTGGCCCATAGCTCTCTAAACCCTTCTTGTCCATATCTGCCCTAATGTCCATTAATAATAATGATTTGCTCAATGTGTTGATTCCTTTGCCATTTGGGTTCTTGCATTGACTAAACGAATGTCTACTGTATCAGTTCAGTAACAGCATGGAAGATTGCAGCTGCCTCTCATAGAACTTGAGAGGTGATGTTTGCTTTGCTCATCTGCTACTCAGTTAATTTGCGAAACTATAATCATATTCCCGAGTAAATTAAAGTGGAATCATTTAAGCTTAATTTTCATTTATGTGCCCTGTCATGCTGCTTCAATTATCTTAATAGCTGATCATTAAATTAGACATTCTACCAGGCAACAACGGCAACAAATCTGTCACATTGGACTATTAACTCTGTTTTCTGTTACAGAAGCAACATCCCTTGCTTCTTTTTTGCTACTTTTCCTTTGTGAGTGACAGTAATTTTGAGGGTAAAGATCATGGGAAAAACTGTCCAGGTAGGAAATATTAAATAAAAACAGAAAATGCTGGAAATCCTCAGCAGGTCAAGCAACATTTTAGGCAATGTTGATACGCAATTAAAGGTTTTGTGTCCAATGCCCTTCGTCAGAACTGAACTGCATGTCTCTTTGTCTAAAACATAACTTTGATATTCTTTCCGCAGATGCTGTCTGACCTGCTGAATATTTCCAATTTGTACCTAATTTGGGAGTGTGTTGCCAATGCCAGTTAAGTTTCTGCTCGTGAAATTCAAAGCAATTTTTTGATCTAACTAGGAAATTGCTCGAGTGATAAGATTCAGAAAGGATAATTAGGAATTTATATTGTAGATATGACCAATGCAGAAGTGTAAAGGCACATGAATAAATAAAGGTAAAACTGGCAAAAGGGTTTAATGAAAGCAACATTAAGTCATTGACTGAATTTTGAGACAGCTGAGTACTTTATAAAAGGGGAATAGTTATCCAGAGAGACTTAGTGATTCATTTACAATTATTATAAAAGTGTTTTGGGGAGGAACAGCAAATAATCGGAATGGTCAGTGGAATGTTGATCTTGTATCTAGAGGATGTGTACAAGGAATGTTCTCTGCAAATAGAATGGTGTTTTCTGGCCATCACAGAACATAGATCCAAGCAGTTCCCCATTACTAATACTATACTCAGCCATGTGGACCACTGAACAAATTCCCATTTTCTAGAAATGAAAGACACAGCCATGGGCACTCACTTGGGCCCCAATTATGTTTGTGCCTTCATTGGGCCCCAATTATGTTTGTGTGGAGCATTCTTTGTTCCAACCATATTCTGGCATCACTCCCAACTCTTTCTCTTCTATAATGGCAACCGCATTGGTGCTGCCTCCTGCACCCATATGGAACTCATCAGTGTTATCAACTTCACCACTAACTTCCTCCTTGTCCTCAAATTTACCTGGATCATTTCTGACATCTCTCTCCCCTTTGTTGATCTTTCCGTCTCCACCTCAGGAGACAAATTATCTATCGCAATTTACTACTCACCTACTGTATGCCCGCAGCAATCTAGACGATTCCACCTTCCATCTTGTCTCTTGTAAGAATGCCGTCCCTTCCTCCTGGTTTCTCCACCTCTGCCTTATCAGTTCTCAAGATGAGACTTGGGGATGACACTCAGATATCAACCTTTAGGAAACAGAATCTTGAACCTTCCCTTTCATCCACCAGCCTTTGTAGTCAGCACATCATTCTTCGATATTTCTACAAGGTCCAATGCGATCCTGTCACATCTTCCCCTCTCCACCCATTTCTTTTTTCTGCAGGAACCACTGTCTGCATGATTCCATAGGTTGCTCCTCTCCTATCCCTCCCTGTGCACTTTCCTGTCAACTGAGTGCACTGCCTGTTCCTCCACCTTCACCCTCACCACCATCAGGAACCCAAACAGTCCTTCCAGGTGAGGCAGAGATTCGCATGCACCTCATCTATCATCTTGGGTGCTTTCAACATAACTTATTCGACATTAGTGAGATGCACATTACTAGGTGACCACTTTGCCTGTGCTCTGTCCACTGTGACCATCTAGAACTGGTTACCAATCATTTCATTGTTGGCTCTTGCCTTCTGCACCCCCATCCCCTTCCCCCTACTCATTTATACTGGCTATCTCCCCTCCATTCTTTCAAAGTAGTGGCAGAGTCTTGACCCAAAATGTCTAAGGTCCATTCCTTTCATAGGTGCTGCCTGACCATTGATCTCCTCCAGCTGTTCGTTTCTTTGCTCTAGATTCCAGCATCTACAGACTTCTGGCGCTGTTAAGGAAGGATGTTTTGAGTTTGGGAGTATAGAACAGACTAAGCAGAACAATGCTTAGACTCAAAGTTAAAGATGAGGGGAGGCATAAAATACATTTGCATTCCTTGTAATTCAGAAGGTGGGTGCAGTTTGTTCAAGGTTTGCACATTGTTATGAGGAATCGAGTAGACTGAGTAAAACTGCTTCCATTGGCTGTGAGTCTTTGCATCGGGAAAGTAGTCTAAGAATTACACCCAGGCTGCCTTCTCATTTTCTTCCACAATCTAATTTTGAAGCATTTTGATTATAATCTTGTTGGGGCTTGGCAAGGTGCCTAGTAGGCATAAAAGCTCTTGAATATTGACATTGTCGTGTTCAAGTTCAATCGGAATAATTCCATAAATTGTAATCAAGGTATTTCAAGATAAATTATCGAGTTCTCTTTGTTCTTTAACTGGAATTAAAATATAAGATAACTTTCTATTTTAAGAAAATGTACTCTAGTTTCATAGAAAATAATTTACTTTGAAAGATGTGTTGGATATGAATGTCAAAAGAGGGTCTCCATAACCGTATTCTAATTTCCATTCAATGCTGCTTTTTTTCTTGTGAAGCTGTGGTGACTTCTCTTGCTTTAGATATCAGAAAGCAACCGCTTGATGGTAGATTTTTTAATATGCTGCAGCTGTTCCCTTACCAGGATGTTGTTTAGTCATTTGGCTTTTTACCAATATTAACAGAACCTCAAAGATTATATTTGTTTTTGCACATGATTTCTAAGGTTGTGCGAGATGGTTGTTCTTGTTGGTTTTAAACAATTATTAGCAAGCAATTGGATCACCATTAATCATTGAGAATACATGAGGATTTGAGTAAAGATTTAATATTGCACTTATGTGGGGCTTTAGTATAACTATCTTACAGCAGTGAATATACATTTTGTCTCTTTTACTTTTTTTTAAAAAGGATACACATAACATCCAGGAGGTGCAATATAGATTGATAGATACCAGAGAGGGGTAGGGAGTTTGCTGTATGATTGAGTAGGCGAGGACTGTATTCTCGAGAGACTGAGAATCAGAGATCTCATTAAAACTACATAATATTTACAGGGTGTTTTCCATTTGAGGAGTTTAGAATGTGATTATAATCTCAGATTAAGCGACGATCATTTTAGGATTGAGATTGGGGAATTGGGGAAAACATACTTAGAAATGTTTTCTCAGTAAAGGTGAAGTCACTAAATTCATTAGAAAAAGAACCCTGATAGGTTTGTGGATGTTGAGGCAATTGGGAAATAATTGGATAAAGAGGAGAAATGGCTTTGAGAGGGTAGATCAGCTACCATCTTGAACGGTGTACTACTTTTTATTTTTACGAGCAGCATTTGCATCATTGATATTCCTAAATTCAATCCAATTGTAGTTTGTAGGAAATTAATATTTGAGTTTTCAACCCGGGTGGGCTAGTAATATTTGTGTTTTCTATCTGTCGATTGGGTTTGCAGAAGGTGACTTGCTGTACCTCATGTCATGGAAATAGTAAAACAATGCAAAAACAAACACACAAAGGCACATATCAAGGTTATTCTGAGAACTTTTTAATCAGTTCGCATTGCAGCAGTAGAAATCTTCATTAAATGTTTGTCTCCATTGTGTTTCTTGGCATGTGCATGGCCTGCTAAATATGTTTGGGATGAGAAATTATCCTGTTCTCATTTCATGCTATTGCTCCCTCCTGATCTTCACTATCCTACCCAAATTTTAAATGAGATAATAGAAGAATTAAGCCTTTAATTTGCTGTATCTGTTCACTGACTTTTTTTTCATTTCGAGGGGATATATGTAATTGATTTGATTTATCTAATAGTATTTAATTGTAACCTTATTAGTCTGATTGCCTTGGCTGTTATGTCAGCCATGAGCGGGCGAAGTTAGGAGAATGTACTAACGAGATTTAAAATATTTAAAGTTTGTAAACCGATATTCAAGATCCTGAGCTATAGGGAGAGGTTGGGCAGTCTAGGACTTTGTTCCTTGAAGTGCAGGAAGCTGAGGGAAGATTTTATAGAGATGTAAAATATCATGAGGGGAATAGATAGGATGATTGAATAGTCAGGGTTAATTGAGAACTTGGGGGTTTGGGTTTAATGTGAGAGGTGAAAGATTTAATGAATGGTTTGGGCCATGGGGTCTGTTTATATCATATCACCTATGACCACAACAAAAGTTTGGGAGAAGGATGGTTGTTGCTTGGATGCTCTTTGCTGGAGCAATGCATGAAGTTCTCCCATTTGCCTACTCTGATCCCTTAGTATTGTCAAAGACAAGTACAAATAGAAAGTAGAAACTATTCCATCCATTTCTTTTGATCTTTCAGTCTTCTGCTATCAGATGCATATGCTTCTAAGTTTGATATAAACACTACCATTTCAGTTCTGACAGATACATGCATTTTATGAAAACACAAATCTTTGTACTGGTGTGCAACATGTTTTAAAATGCTGCAGGTGGTGGATTTTTTTTTCTAACCTCCATGCTTGCAGATCAAGATATTGGTTTAACCTTTGTGATTATATGATGGACTTCTGATCTAGGGAAGGCTCAAGATTTGACTTGTTCGGTTCTGGTAAAAAGTTAAGGCTATTGAGATAATGGCCTTCATCACTAAAAGCACTTTGAAGGGGTGTCTGGAGATGCTAGACTCTTGATGTGTCTGAAGAAGTAACTTTTCTGTCCATTTCCCTCCATGGCTGCTGCTTGACCTCACATGTACTCCCACATGTTTTAAATGCCTCGCAGAGATTCTCCGGTCAAGCAAAGATCAGGTTCTTGCTAAGTCAAAGTTTTAGGTCTCCAATTGTACTGGTCTACATGGTTTGAGTGTAAGAATTCGATTTGTGGTATTTCTTCTCCTTTACCATTCTAATGGAATGTTCATTTTTTTCCTTTTTGAGTGGGCATTATGTCAGTATAAAACTAAAATGTGTTTTTGTTTAGCCCTTCATTTGCTGCCTGTACTTAAAAACCAGGAAACGTTTGAATGTATTTAATGTGATTGGGCCAGCTCAGGTACGTAACCTGGTTGGATTTGACAAGTTGGACTTGAGGGCCTGTTTCTGTGATATATAACTCTGTAACTGTATGCAGAAAATGGTCGTTTCTGACTTGGGCAAAGTTGGCTTACAGAAGGGACCATTAACGGAACCCAAAAACTACCAGTCTCATGAAATCTTTGGATCTCAGTTTTGAATGAGCTTTATGACTGAGGCTCTGCAGTGTTCTGTGATAGTGAGTTCAAAAGGCTTAACATCTACCGAGTTTTTATAAAATCTCTCCCAAATTTATGTTGCCTGCGCTTCACAAGAAACTGTAACTATGGGTTCTATGCTTCTCAGACAGGGGGAAATGTGCAACTGATAAGAATGTTGTAGATTTCATCCAGATCATTAAGTGACAGGCTTGGGTAGAGTGGATGTGGAGAGGATGTTTCCACTAGTGGGAGAGTCTAGGACTAGAGGTCATAGCGTCAGAATTAAAGGACATTCCTTTAGGAAGGAGATGAGGAAGAATTTCTTTAGTCAGGGTGGTGAATCTATGGAATTCTTTGCCACAGATGATTGTGGAGGCCAAGTCAATGGATATTTTTAAGGCAGAGATTGATAGATTATTGATTAGTACGGGTGTCAGGGGTTATGGGGAGAAAGCACGAGGATGGGGTGAGGATGGAGAGATAGATGAGCCATGATTGAATGGTGGAGGGGACTAGATGGGCCGAATGGCCTAATTCTGTTCCTATCACTTATGACTTATGACCTGCTGAGTTCCTCCTGAAATTTATGTTTTTGAATGGCTTAACCTCCAGAGAAGATTGAGATACCTTAGCGAACATCCAATACCTATATAGCAAAATAATACATGTAATTGTGAGTCCAAGCAGTGGTCAAGGACCGGGTGAACTTGCATTAAAGAAGACAAAAGAGTCTGCAGACGCCAAAATCTAGAACAAAAAACAATGCTGGAAGGACTCAGCGGGTCAAGGGACATCTGTGGAGGCAGATGTAAACTGACGTTTCGGGCCAAATCTTGTATTAATGTTCTCTGAAGGTGAAGGGCTTAAACATTGGCCAGAACACTTGTGGTAACTAAATGTCTCTGATATTTTCCACATAGCAACCTTGTCCACATCCCCAGAGTCATTTAAAAAAAAGAGTGAATGATTCATCCGACTAAGTAGGTTGAAATTCAGAACAAGACAACAAAATTTTCGATTTTAAGTAAAGCTAATTAAAACATTTCTTGCATACACAGCATGCAACCACAGAACTCTAGAAATCCAAAGATATTAGAGCAAGTAAGATGATGAACAGAAAACAAAATGAGTGAAGAATATTAAGAGAGACAGACGAAAAGCCAAAATAATGGAAGAGGCTGAGTGGTCACTTGCGGCCCAATATCAGGCAGTTAAAGAAAAGTATAAATCAAGAAGTCATGTTTTGACCTTTAGCCTTTGGTTGGGCTGCATTTGGAATATTGTGTGCAGTTCTGGTTGCCCCGTTACAGCAAGGATGTGGAAGCTTTGGAGAGGTTGCAGATGAGGTTTAGTTTAAATATAAAGCATGAAAACAAGCCTTTCAGTCCATTCCCACTAACGACCCCTTCACATTTCTCATCCACTCCCTAGCATTAGTGGCCAATTAACCTACAACCCCACATGCCTTTAGGATGTGGGAGGCACCTGGAGGAAATCTATGCAGTCACAGGGAGAACAAGCAATCTCCAAGCAGCCAGTCCCTGTAGTCAGGATCAAACCTGGGTCTTTGGCGCTGCACCACTGTTCTGTTCTTGTTTACCAGAATGCTGCCAGGATTAGAGGAGAGTTCACACACTTGGATTGTTTTCTCCAAAGTGTCGTAGTTTGAGAGGAGGTCTGAAGTGTTGGAGGTTGTTTGTACTCCGGGATGGAATAGCAGGCATCTTATCCACAGAGTAAACCTCTTGAAATTATAAAATTATGATAAGGCGCAGATGGGGTAGACAGTCAGAACTTTTTCCAAGGGTGGAAATGCAAAAGACTAAAGGGCTTAGCTTTAATTTGAGAGGGGCAAAGCTTAAAGAAAATGTACGAAGCAAGTTATACAATGGTATTATCAGTATGCATGCGATTCTTTTTACCCTGCTCTGTAAATTTGAAGGGCTCAGCCATGCCTGTGCTGCAATCTCAGGAGAATAAAGGGGCTTTTCATTACAAAGTCAGAAGATGAGGGTTTTGTCAGCAACATAGACCAAGGTCCTTGGTGTGCCTGCTTCAGAATGATCTTCCCTCTTTTTTTGGAGTAAACAGTTTCAACATTCTAAATTCTTTGGTTCCAAAGATTGCTGTGACCTCATTCAAATTTGTCCACCACATGAGCTTCCCTGCTGTTGCATATGGCCATATCTTTGATCTTGCTATCTCCAATGGGTCTGTATTATCTGAGGATTACTTTGTGGATAAGATGCCTTGCGGCACGGTGGCGCAGCGGTAGAGTTGCTGCCTTACAGCGAATGCAGCGCCTGACACTCGGGTTCGATCCTGACTACGGGCGCCGTCTGTACGGAGCTTGTACGGTCTCCCCGTGACCTGCGTAGGTTTTCTCCGAGATCGTCGGTTTCCTCCCACACTCCAAAGACGTACAGGTATGTAGGTTAATTGACTGGGTAAAATGTAAAAATTGTTCCTATTGTGTGTCGGATAGTGTTAATGTGCGGGGATCGCTGGGCGGCGCGGACTCGGTGGGCCGAAGGGCCTGTTTCCGCGCTGTATCTCTAACTCTAAAAAAAAATCTATTCCAAAATCACCCTGGAGTACAAGAGCAATCTGGGCTTCTTAAACAAAAGGAGACAGTGCTGGTGTAACTCAGCTGGTCAGGGAGCATCTCTAGAGAACATGGATGCTTGATGTTTTGGGTGGAAACCCTTCTTCAGATTGTATTAACAAGCATCTGCTGTTCTTTGTTTCTAACCTCGGCCCCTTTCTCTGAACTAACTGCCTAATCAAATCCTTTGGGAAAGGAGGTATTGAGCAATTGCCAGAAGGGCTAGTGAGTGATATCTGCAGCCTAAAGTATTCTCCGACCATAAAAATTGCATTTTTGGTTTTGACAAAGAATTTATGGAATGAATTTTTTCTTGTTCAGATTTTGACTGCATTGGTTTGCATAATCACATTACATGTTCTGTTGGACATTAATCAAGGTTTCTAAGGACGGTTGGCTGAAAAGGATTTATTTGTCTGTGCTGCTCTGAAGCAAAAGGTTGATCATTGCATGCTACATTAATATTATGCCCAGGGTCCTTGGAGAAATGCTTTAATCTCCAATAACAAGTGTATTCTGTGCTGGTACGCTGAACCAGTCAGGATGTCTGCTGATTGTTTATACTGTCAAATGGAATATACCTCAAGGTGCGTTGTCATTTTGAAAATGTTCTATTGCAACAAGTTCAATGTTTGAAATTAACTTTGTTTCACTCGCTATGATTTAATGTATTAGATTTTCACAATCTATCAACTAATATTATGTATTGTTGGGTTATTGTGGTTAATGTCAGGGTTGATCTGTGGCAAGGTGGTTTGATAACTCGTGTTGTCCACAGTGCACGATGGTAACCTCCGGCCCGATTAAATGTGCACTCTGTGATGTGATGTTATATGACATCAGTTACCATTAGTAATTGTTGCTATGTTGTTTTGTACTGTATTTGATCTATTGCCCATTACAAGTTAAACTAAAGCCTTAAGTGACCTCAGTAATTACAAATTAATTTAAAGTGACTGTTGTAAGAATGTATTGTTTGACTGCTTAAGCCACAAAGACTGGCATCTTTTATATGATGAATTTAAAAATAATAGCAAAGCACTGTAGTTTTTTTTCCCAAGACAGAAGTAAACAGTGTAATATTAACAGATGTAATATTAAACTTGTAGAACCTTCCATTAGATTTGAAGCATTGCGCTTAGATTTAGTTCACATTATGCAAAAGGTCTTGAGGCAGAACTGATTCATGTAGATGATAAATAGAATTGAAAAGTTTTACTTGTCTGGTAAGATTGAATGACCAGAGGGTGGCATGATGAAAAAAATATGGTTATGAAAAAGCTTAGAGTAAACTTGATGTTTCTAGTTGAGGGAGACATAAACCAGAGGCCATAAGTGTAAGGGAAGTCGCCAGTAAACTCCAAAAGGAATGAAAGTCAACCAGTGATTTAGAATGTGGAATATAAAACATAGCACAATACAGCCCTGTCTGTGTTGAACACAGTGCCAAATTAAACTAATCTATTCTGCCTGTCCATGATCCATATCCCCCCATTCTCTGCATGTCCACGTGGCTATATGTGGTAAATAAAGATTCACTAGACAGGTTCCTCAAATGGTAGCACCGTTTTAAGAGGCGAGATTAATGAATACTGGCATTGTGCAAATGGTAGAAAATGGAAGGAGTTGTCTTTGAAAATCCTAAAAGGACTTCACAGGCTGGATGTGTGCAGAATGTTTCCCCTTGCTGGGGGCATCTAGAATTACCGGTACCTTGGGATAAAGTGTAAGGCAGAGGGCAGTGGACACCATGTTGCTGAATATAGTTAATGAAGAGATGTATATATGTAAAGGACATCAAGGGGGTATGAGAGGAATGTGGTACTGAGATAAATTATCAGCTGTGATCATATTGAATGGCACAGCTGCTGTGTCAACAGGACTTTGGATAGAGACGGAAACATTCAATCTAGATAATGAACTTAAGAGTCGCAGCGGAAATCTAGCAACTTGATTCTACCTCCAATTTTTACCATTGAAGAGAAATGGAAACCATTTAATCTGTAAAGTTACCCGCTTTGATTTTCTGTGGTTTAGAATTCATGGAACCATGCTCAGTTAATGCTGACAGTGGGGCAAGAATATTGCAGGAGGTTTCAAGTAACTTTAGAGTTGGTGATAGTTTCTTAGAATAACTACTACAGGGCAAAGGATCGAGGATAGAATTGTCCTTTATCATTGAGAATATGCAATCCAGGCAGTTAAGTGCTAGTTTATTGGAGATGTTTGAAGGTTGCTTCGTGCCACTACAATAACTAATGACTTTAAATTTAGGTCATTAGTTAAATTAATTCTAGATATAAAGCTGATATTAGTTGCAATGACCATGAAACTACCAGATTGTTGTAAAACCCTATATATTTTGCAGAAGTCCTTCAGGTTAGTAGGACTCGAAACCCAACAATGCGAATCACTGGATCAGGGGAAAGATTTGAGGTGAGGGGGGAAAGACTTAACAGGAATCTGAGGGGCAACTTTTCTGTACACAGGGTGGTGGTATATGAAACGAGCTACCACAGGAGGTAGTTGAGGCAGGTACGATTGTGGCATTTAAGAGACTTTCGGATAGGCATCTGGATAAGGAGGGATATGGATTATGTGCGGAAAGATGAAAGTTGATCTCTGCGCTGTGTTCGGCACAGGATTGTGAGCCGAAGGGCCTGTTCTTGTGCTGCACAGTTCTATGTAAGCAGCAAGTCATGAACTAATGTTTAAAATAAATTCCGCTGGTTGCCCATTTATTTAAGTTTGTGTTATTATTGGGAGACTGCCAGTCTTGTGGAAAACAGCAAAAATTATCCTAAATTTTGCACTGGGATTTGTGTGCAACAAAACTAAAGAGAAGAAGTTAATATCAGGCAGCTACCTCCCTTACTTCACAAATATTTACTATCTTGGCCTCTTTTTGGATGGAGGAAGCAGGTTTGTTGAAGGAATAAGCACTGGAAATAACTTGTTCAGATTCGAGCAGTTGTTTTTGTGGCCAGGAACGAGAGTCCATTTTGTAAACCAAGCAGAACATTCCTTAAAGTTAGACAAAATCCACCTCCGGTTTTCCACTAACTCTAGACTAAGTGCCAGTCTAAGAGTCCTCCTGATGGAAGTCCTATCCATTGTGTCTGTGGTATGTGACCCATGTGGATATTCACCAGCATAAATAGCTCCAGAACTATGCATCTATGCACATGTGCCAATATTATTCCTGCTCCCACATGATTGTTAATTTCTGGGACTTACTGGAAAGACGTTTATGAAGATGTCTCTTGTGATTTCATTGTTTGTGTGTGCCAAGTTTCAGCTGCCTGATGGAACAAATAAAGCAGTTTCGCCTGATAAATCTGAGTACTGTACTCAGCATGGTTTGAACAAGATTAAAATTGAGATTTTATTTCTCATTTGCCCCATTAGCTGTATTTTAATGAAATCTAAGCTTGCTACCTTGTTTCCTGAAAATAGGTTTGTTTGTTGGAAACAATAGTGAAGAAAATTTTCAGAAAAGGACACAGTGCTGGAGTAACACAGTAGGTCAGGCAGCATTTCTGGAGAGTTTTAAAGAAAAGATTTGAGTCCATTTTGTTGCCATTAGAGAAAACCCCCCCAATGTACAAGAGCTGCAGATGCTGGAATCTGGAGCAAAAAAACTGGAGGAACCCAGTGGGTTAGGCAGCATCACGGGGGGGGGGGGGGGGGGGGGGGGCGGAAGGGGGGGCGGAAGGGGGGAAGGGGGGAGGCATGTCTCAACTTGAAACAACATCAATAATTACTCCCTCCCCCCCCCCCCCAGCACCAATGCTGCTGGGTTCCTCCAGCAGTTTGGTTTTGCTCCAGCAAAGACAAACCTTACTCCCTGGAAAAAGATGAGTAAGTCCCTGTGATGTGGTGAAGCAGCGTTCTAGGCCCACACAAATAATGCAGAATTGAAGTCAGTTGCTGAGACTGGCAAAGTACCAAGAAACCTGGAATTCCCTTTCTATAAGCTCCCTCCCACTGTCTTTGACTCACGGGTCACACCTAGAGGTAGTTGGAGTACACGGCACTGCAAGACTGCAACACGACAGGTCATCTGGGAGCACTCTGCTCTGCCAGCACATGCGACGTGCCAGCTCCCACCAGCAATTTGTGTAGCTGCTTTTGGCAATAGCTGTACCAGTATCCAAACCCTTGCAAAGCTGGAATTACGAATTGAACTGCAGGGGGTCTACTTTGGATTTGAAGTGATATTTGTTTTGCTCCATTTTGGTATCTCTCTCTCTCCCTCATTTAGATTTTGTAGCTTTTGTTTGCAAATATAGTTAAGTGTATTTGGATGGCTGTTCCCTTTTAATATGCTGTTCCAGTACATTTGTATAAAATTGAGAGGTATTAACTGATGAATATTGCATGACTAAGAGTGTTTTATAATTGCTTCCAATTGCCTAGGTGACAAATGGAGTTGACTTGCTTTGCTTATTTTCCAGGATCAGGTGTGGCACTGACTGATTTACAAGGATAAAAAGATGACTGATGCCAGCGAGATGTTAGCTGCTGCATTGGAGCAAATGGATGGGATTATTGCAGGTAAGAAAATCCTGAGTGACTCACTCTCAACCATAAGTAACCACCATAAACATTTATTGGAGCTGAACACAGAGCTCATCGGTTCAGGCAGCAACTGTGGATGGAATGGACAGACGACATTTCAGGTCCTTCTGCAGACTGATTCTGGGATTGACTCTGTAAAGTATTTGGTACAGAGAGCCATGTCTAGATGCCAATGTGTTCAAACAAGAACCTAATTGCGAATAGTATTATAAAACCCCCCCAGGACAACTCCAGCAAAAAAATCACTAATGAGATTCCTGAGGCAGCTGGTAATAAAACGGATGAGCTGCAGTCAGATGATGGAAGGTAATAGTTTTATTTTTGTCCTGTTGAAGCGGAGCAGTCTTCTACATCCACGGATATCCATCAGATCAGAGACTTGCCCTGGGTGGGAGTGCAGAATGATTTCCCTGGAGAAGGCACTTGCCTGGTTGCCTCACCCCAGCTACAGGCTTGGATTTACACAACAGCTTAAATATTAATGCGGTGGGGAGGGGGGGGGGGGGTGCCCGTTTGTATTAACATTGAGCTCGTTGGGAGGAAGGCATGTGATGCACGTGTACTCGTGGATGTCTTGGACAACCTTAATCCCCCGACTAACGCTACCATTGCAGATTTATCGTGTCTGTGTGGGACCAGCCTACAAAGTGTCTGCAACCATTTGCTTCCTTGTCAGTAATGACCAAGGTTCAGAAGTGGCGTGCTCTGACAAGAACCTTCCTAGCACTGCATCTCTTCTCTTCCCTCCTTGCCCTCTCCCATGCTCTCTTCCCCTTTCCCTTCCCTTAATTTTGTGTAAATACAAATTCAATTGCTCTTATTTTCCCAGTCCAACCGCAGAATCCTTTTGATAGATTAAAGACTCTCTCTTCCTCTCTCAAATGCTGCACTCAAAAATAAATTCCTGGCTCGCATCCCAGGATGATGCGAGTGAGTTTGTTAGTTTGTTTAATCATATATTGTAAAATGTAATTAGTTACATCTGTCATTTTTCACAGAATAGCCTGAATTTATCAATATATTCACTGTTTTGGATGAAAGTACTGGATGCCATGCTCAGGAGATTGTTGTGGTAGCTTGATATAACTACATTTACAATGTTAGGCATTCAGGAATTTCCTTCTGGTGCATTAGCCTGATATATGACAGCCCATCAATTGTCTGTTTTTCAAGACATGCTTTAGCCAACGATTGACATTCAGACCGTATTGTAGCTATGACGCGGCCCCCGTTGGTCAAAGTGAGCGTGACAGCATTCACCTTTACCCATTCGTCTTTCACTAGGTTCAAAGACCTTGGACTACTCGAATGGTCTGTTTGACTGCCAGTCGCCTAACTCCCCCTATATGGGTGGTCTACGTGTATTACACCTGGTGGAAGACCTTCGAGGACTGCTGGAGCTGATGGAGAATGAGGAAAAGGATGGACTACGCTGTCAGATACCAGACTCCACTGCAGAACTCCTCGCTGAATGGCTGCAGAGCCACCTGGTGAATAACATTCCCTCTTTTGTATTTGTTTGTGGCTGGCTGTTTTTTGCTGGAACGTCTTTCCCATCCTTAGACTGGCACCACAGTGACAAAATGAAGACAACTAATCAGCTGCTTCTCAGCTGTGGGAGATTTGTGGTATAAGGACGTCCTCCTTTTCTCACTTGTCCTCTATATTTGATAACGTTAAATCTTGTAAAAAGCTGGTTTAGTTAGCAAGGCAGTGCATCTTGTGGTAATTGCATTCTGTTACCAATCAACATAATCTTTTTTCACAAGTACAAACTGGAGATTCAACACCATACTATTTAAATACATTTAACTTGCCTCTTCTGAAGTTTGCAGCATGTTGACTTGCAATTGTGCCGATCCACAATGGTTTGGTGTTTCGGATGTAGTGCGTTACTGTAACTTATAGGAGCTGAATGTAGAATTTGGATAAATACTGCTTGTTCAATATTTATGTACTTGTCTTTCAGAATATTAATGGAGAGGGAGAAAAAGCAGAGACATAAATCTTCAATCTATTTTGATAAAATAAATAGGCAAGGAGATAGTGAAGAAGGAAAATTTAAACATACAGCCTTAGATGATTCAGCAGCCTTTGACGTTAAAGTTTTGAACGCTGTATTTCAAAACAGGAACAGATTAAAAGATAAGGGCGCTCCAAGATCTAGGAGATGTTAATGAAGAGAGTTTGTTAACATGCCAGGTATGGCTTCTGCTAGGCACTTTATCAAATTGTCTTTATTTTGTGTATATTTCCTGTAGAATTTCTTACTGCAAATGTCTGTGGCCCATTTGGAAAGCAAACTATTTAAAATTTCAGCTTGTAATTATAAAGCTTTTCTGATTTCTGAAATTATCACTTGCCAATTTTATTCGTCAGCTTCCATTGCAAATGTGATACGGGAATGTATAATGGAAAGACAAAGGGAAGGGGAAAATGCAGGTGGAAACTGGGGATGAGGGAGGATCTTACAGAGATGTCTAAGATCATGAGGGTAATAGTTAGGGTGAATGCACAGTCTTTTACCCAGGGTAGGGGGAAATTAAGAACCAGGGGACAATGGTTTAAAGTGAAAGGGGTAAGATTTAATAAGAACCTGAGGAGCAACTTTCTCACACAGAGGGTGGGTATATGGAACGAGCTGCCAGAGGGGTAGTTGAGGCAGGAATTGTAACACCATTCAGAAACACTTGGACGGGTACGTGGAAAGGAAAGGTTTCGAGGAAATATGTAGGAAGGAACCGCAGTTGCTGGTTTACACCGAAGAGAGACCCAAAATGCTGGAGTAACTCAGCTGGACAGGTAGCATCTCTGCAGAGAAAGAATAGCTGAAGAAGGGTTTTGACCCAAAACGTTACCCATTCCTTCTCTCCAGAGATGCTGCCTGTCCCGCCGAGTTACTCCAGCATTTCGTGTCTATATTCTAGGTTTAGTGTGATACGGGCCAAACACAGACAGATGGAACCAATGTAGATTAGGCTTCTTGGTCGGCATGGGCAAGTTGGGCTGAAGGGTCTGTTTCCTTGCTGTATGGCTATAACTAACTGGAGAATATTAGTTTTACTGGGTCCAAAGGTCCCCAGCCCTTCAGCCTCTTTCCATCTAATGATTTTGTTGGTATTGTCTTCCTGTGTGAGAGAAAATATTTTAATGTTCAAATTGCAGTACATTTGCAATTATTGTAATTGTTTTAAAGAAGATGGAAAAGATTTTCTATCTGTCCATGTGTGCATTGCACTGTACAGAGCAACAGTTAATGTCACAGTGATGGATGACTTCAGTTTGATGCCTCGCTTTAAATTCCCTGAAGATTGTCGTTTGCTTTGTGAAGAATTCAATTTTAGCAGCATTCCCGACCGATAACAGAGCTTCACCAGTTTCAAACGAATGTTGTGTCAGGTGGTAACTAATTGACCATCAATTATCCATAGAGCCTGGGTTTTGCAGCAGCTGAATTCCAGTACATGACGGTATTGAATAATTTCACTAGCGTTTCTCTGACCTTGCTTTGCATAAGAATGTTGGTTTAATTGAAAGGCGGCAATGTGTGGGCAGGCATGATGAATGTAGGCTAAACCCCTTCCATATGCCAGCGATGTAAAGTCCTGTCAGGTGCCAGAGGTGAATGCAGTTGTGCAAAATGTTAAGCCCTTGCTAATTTGTCACTCATCCAAAGAGCATTGGCAATTTGCTTGTTACAGCATCCTGGTTATTCTTGAATAACTCCAAGGTGTTTTTCTTGTGTTATGCAACCCAGGACTTGGAGAAAATCTTCTGAAGATATTAAATTTTTCCTTTACCCCGTGCCTGATTGCCGTGAGCTCTGGGCTGCCAATGAAAATTGGTCATCCAGATCCCTTTACGAACAACGCATCCACCTTTTCACCATGCCGTGTGTGGTCAGTAAACTTGGGTTGTTGCAAGTGGTGCAAACATCCTTGTCATTAACAGTGGAAGTAAATGAGGACCAGTGCTGATCAGTGGGACAACTCGCTGCTGACAACCTGCCTCCTGGACATCCACACAACAGTAGTCATAGCTGTTTTGTCCTCAAGGAAAGAATGTAACATACTGAGCCAGGCTGGGCTGTTTGACATCTCTGAAGTGTTTACACTCAAAACAAATACCCACAAAAATGTTATGGGTTTGAATAGTGTGTGAAGTTTTATAGGCTTATTGTTGCCCACTACTTTTATATTTTAATCCATTTTCCCATGATAGGCTTGTCCAGGTTGTGGTTTCAGTAAACTAGGGGCATTCCTGGAGGGGTGACGATGGTAATTGCAGGATTTTGGTCTCAAGTTTGTAACAGCTGGGGGCACATTGCTGTGTCTTCAAACAAGCATAGCAGCTGGGTAAGACATAGTAGTAAGTTGTCTTTGTCACTCTCAACACAATTTGATACCAGTTGGTGACGACTACTCTAAGGACAAGAAAGTTATGTGTGCCAGACTGGAGAGAGAGTTGGATATCTACAAGAACTTCAAATGGCTGAAACGGGTAAGGTTAGTAAGAAAGGAATCTAGCAGAGTTTAGAAAATGTAAGGAGGGAATATGCAGTGTTCTGTTTAATTAAAATGCAGATGTTGTCATGTTGCAGTGAGAGGCAACGATCAGCAGTCTCGAATAAGTAAAGTTGCTTCTTGTACTTTTTGAACCATATCAGTAACATAGAGATGTTCAAATAGGTTTTGATATTTGCAGGTTACGTTGATGTTTTTAAAAGCAGGTGCTAGTTACAAGACCAGTGATGTGTGCTGTGTTCGCTCTATCGGGTACTGTTGCAGCGTGGCTCCTCTTGACTAAACCCCACGACAGAGGCCTGGCGCCTAGCTCCATAAACATCATGTACGGGCCATCCCTGTTACAAACGAGTTCTGATTGTCCATAAGTCAAAGTACACAAAAATCAATCTCTGCTAACAACATTACCACGGTTTTGTAACAAATAACAACAAAAGCACATTAGGCTGATTTTAAAAATACAATTACTAAAAATGGAGAGGTGGGAGGGAAGTAACTAGCTCTTCCGTTCATAAGAATGGGCATATGTACATTGGACTTTTGAATTTACTAGTTCTATTGGTGTTTTAAAGATACAGTGGCTTTCTGCATCACTGCCGGGTGTATCATTCATGCCAGATATCCAGAAGAACAAAGAATCCTGGTATCTCGAGGCACGGACTGTGGGATAGAGAGTTCAAAATGTATTCTATGATAGATGCGGCACCAGCCAGTACAAGCTTTTCAATGTAGTCATTTTTCACTAGGGCCAGCTTTCAGTGCAGAACCTCAGATGGAAAAAATTGTGAGAATGTGCTAGTGTTTTCTGCTACCATTGTACACATCTGTCTTACTAAGGAAACATGTACATGTATTGTTTGCTTGCATTTTTTTTAAATTGTCACATTTAATGCAAATAGTTGCATTTGCAACCAGAGCAGCTCAGTGAGAGCTATCTATTTAAAACCCCTTTATCCACCTTTTCACAGCTGTGTCTATCCACCCATATCTGACCCTCTGGCTTTACATTTCACTCCCCCTCATCTCTCTTTGTCTGACAGACTTTTGTCTCCTTTACACCTTTTAGTATTGTCACTTCCACCGCTCGCGCACACACGCGCGCGCGCACACACACACGCGCACACACACACACACACACACACACACACACACACACACACACACACACACACACACACACACACCTTTTAGTATTGTCACTTCCACCGCTCGCGCACACACGCGCACACACACACACACACACACACACACACACACACACACACACACACACACACACACACACACACACACACACACACACACACACACACACACACACACACACACACCACACCCCCCCCCCCCCCCCTACCTTTCTCTCCCCTACTGTTATCAGCTGAAGAAGGGATCCAGTATGAAATGTCATCTGTCCATTTCTTCCATAGATGCTGCCTGACCTGAGTTACTCCAGTACTTTACTTTGTTCAACATTCCAGCATCTGCATTCTTTTGTGTACCTCTCTTTTTGACTAAAAACCCAAACAAAGTTGCCAGGAGTTCCAGCAAAGAATGCAGTGACCATGTTCCTCTCAAAGGTTAGGCTGAATATGTAATACTCATGGAGGCATGGATCATTCTGTCCTGGTTAGTCTCAGTGGTGAAACAGTAGCTATGCAGGAATTGAGTAATATGGCCATGCTCAGGATGCTTCCACAGAGAGATCTGGGTGTTTTTGTACACAAAGCTGGTTAGCAGGTTTAAGTTAATTATTATCACATGTACTAAAAATAGTTAAGAAGGCAAATGGTATTTTATTTTTTATTGAGGGAGCTTTGTAGTTCAGTAGTAGGAAGGTTTTACAAAGTTGGAGCATAACTTTTCACTTTCATGTTCAGTGCTGACTAATGAAGGCCAGTGACCATTAAACTTAACCATGTTATCTACCCGCACTGCCACCTCCAAGCATCTTTAGATGCACTGCATAGTCTGTTCCTCAATACTCCCTAGAACTCTACCATTCATGGTGTATGAACTAGTACTCCCAAAATGCATAATTTCTCACATATTAAACTCCTATCTGCCATTTTTCAGCTCATTTCACCACCATCTCAATATCATTCTCAAGCCTAATACTGTCCTCCACTCTCAAGTCTACTAGTTAGTCTTCCTGTCTGCAAACTTATTGATCACACCTCCTGCATCCACATCAAAATCATTCCTGGGTGTTGCACACAGCACGATCCCAGCACTGATCCTCGTGCAACACAGGCATCCTATCACACAAAAAATCACCAATCGTTTCCTATTGCCAAGCCACTTTTAGTAAGTAATTTTACCAATTTCCCTGGATCCCATGGCCCCAACTTAGGATTCTTTCTATGATCCTGCCAAGGGCCTTAATGAACTCCGTAAACCAAGGAGTGCGTTCCACTGCTTTAATTGATGCACTTTCCACATGATGCTTCCTGCAAGTATAATCACCAGGGCCATTGGATATGCCCCTGATCTCCCACATCCTGCAGGAGTATACCATTACCCAAGCTTCCATACTTTATCCTAGGTCTTCCTATGAAGAAAGAATAAAAAATCTTTGTGTTTTAGCCATTTTTTTTTTGTTGTAAAACTTTAGAATGTTTAGTCTTTTATAATGTATATTGTATGTGTCTTTTACAATCACATTTTTAAATGTCTCTGAATACCAAAGATATTTGAAAGCTCTTAAACACTTTGATGAGATGCTCAGCTTCCAGCTTGAGTTCCACTCGTTGCTCGGGCTTGGTGCCACAGCAGACACTTGCCAGGATCAGGGGGTCAGCACTACTAGCCAGCCACATCTGACCCAGGTCTGTGGGTACACACCACTGCATGAAAGATACTGAATATAACTTTGTGGCAGATTGCTTATTCTGTTGGAAACTATTTTGTGACATTTTGCCCAGAGAGAAATTGATTCTGAATTGTTACGCTGTGTAGAATACTTGAGATCTATCAAATAATCTCTCAATTGTACACTGATATTTATGCCTTCCTATGAGTTGTATATATTATCAGGCCATGCTGCGAGTGCTTGTTTAGGCCCCACTGTCCCACTGTCAGTGTAGGGGTGGTCTTCTATTATATCCCTTCAAGTTACAGATGGAGGATTTCTTTGGAAAGGAAAGCATGCTTGTAACTTGCATTTCCCCCTGTATCTCTCAAACCATGCACAGTTCAATTGCTTTACCTGCTAATTCACCAGCTGTGTTGTGTGAAAGAGAGACACAAAATGCTGGAGTAACTCAGTGGGTCGGGCAGCATCTCTGGAGAAAAGGAATGGGTGACGTTTCGGGTCTTCAGACCTTCAGACCTTTGTGTGAAAGGGATATGGTTACTGGTGCCTTTTGACTGTCTATTGTCCTTTTGTGCTGCTTCATGAAATACCCAGTGAGAAATCCTAAAGCTTTTTAGCTTTGATTGGAATTTGCTACATTTTGTCAATTATTCATCTTGAGATTATTAATCTTTTTCTGTTTAGCCTTCTTTTCTGTCTTTTCCTCTCTATGAGCATTAACCCATTCCAACCATTTCCTTACTACTTGTTCATCCCTGGAAAATATTCTGATCCCCATTTCCAAAACTGTACAGCAAATTCAGCAGTTTTAACTCTATAATAATCTCTGCTGCTGTTCATTTGAGCAGTCTCTCCCAGCAGAGCCTTCACTGTAGTGGGTGATAAATATTTCTGATGTACTGCAACTAAAATGGGCAAAAGTAATTCTATAATTTTGCTTTCAACAGACGAATGGCCATATCTCTGTCACTGGCGATGCATACCAGGATAGGCTGGCACGGTTAGAAGGTGATAAAGAGTCATTAGTTTTGCAAGTAAGTAAAATTTATAAAATATAAGAACTTTATTGGAGAGCCCTTATTCCTAGACTGGAATTTTATTGTACAGATTGACATAGTGTCCGTTATTGCCGATCGTCCAATATTGTTTTTGGGGGGGGGGGGTGTGTTAATGTTAATTAGTTTATCCCGGGTGGGAATAAATGCAGTATCGGGGGAAGGGTTAATCCAGCACCAGGGACGCTGCTTGCTCGCTCCTCTCCAGCAGCCGGGATCTTGCCAAGTGACGCCAGTTGCAGGCACGTTGCAACGGGAGCCTGGCGCCATTATGGCAACTGAGGCACGCATTGCCAGGGCGACGTAGGCACAGTGTCATGCGCTGCGTCTGCATCCAACACCTCGAGAACTCGCATAGTGGCAGACGCTGCAAACCAGTGCCTAATGGAACGCTCTTCAAGAGTGTTTCTCCGCTCGCTCTCTCCCTGCCGCCACCTTTTCACAGCGCAACACTGCACTGCCCGCCAACCGCCACCACAAACAGATGCCTTGGTCCGCTGGGACTGAAATCCGTTATATGCAGGTCTGTAATTGCAAGGGTTAACTGTACATAGTTATATCTTAAATACTCCAAACACCATGTTCAGTTGCCAGCCATTATAACATTAAGTAGGGTGGCTGGTGTTGTCCACACCCTTGGTCACTGATTACACCGGACCCCAGCCAGCGTGGATTTTGTGGCTGCACACCTCCAGTCTTGATGACTGCGCTGTTCAGCGAGCTGGTGCAAATAGACCACAGACCACTGAGGACGAAGACCCCACTAATGGAGTAGCTGGATACTCTTCCGGTTTCACGTGTTTCTAGTATTACACGTATCTTAAATAAACAACTTGCTGAAACTTGATCAAATCACAAAGTGCTGGAGGAACTCTGGGCCAGGCAACATCAGTGGAGGGTTTGGACAGATGATGTTTCAGGTCAGGACCCTTCTTCAGACTTTGGTTTAGAGTTTAGGTTATTATTGTCACATGTACCAAGGTACTGGGAAAAGCTCTTTTTTTGTTGCGTGCTATCCAGTTCGCAAAAAGACTATACATGATTACAATCAAGCTATTCACTGGGTACAGAAACGGGATCAAGGAAATAACGTGTAGTGCAAGGTGAAGACTGATTAAAGACAGTCTGAGAGTCTCCAATAAGGTAAATGTTATTTCGGGACCACTCTCTAGTTGGTGATAGGATGGTTCAGTTGCTTGATATCAGCTAAGAAGAAACTGTCCCTGAATCTGGGGGCATGTGTTTTCACACTTCTGGGGCATGTGTTTTCACACTATTGGGGTATTCTGCCCCAATACCTGTGTTCTATACTGTGGTATGAGGGCAAAGAAATTAAGAGAATGCTGTTTGTACTCTACAGCTGCCCAGTGATTCTCTATGGACTTTCCAGCTAGCTGTTTGTGCATTCTAACACTGCAGAATGTTGTGCCAATAGACAATAGGTGCAGGAGTATGCCATTCGGCCCTTCGAGCCAGCACCACCATTCAATGTGATCATGGCTGATCATTCTCAATCAGTACCCCGTTCCTGCCTTCTCCCCATACCCCCTGACTCCGCTATTCTTAAGACCTCTATCTAGCTCTCTCTTGAATGCATTCAGAGAATTGGCCTCCACTGCCTTTTGAGGCAGAGAATTCCACAGATTTACAACTCTCTGACTGAAAAAGTTTTTTCTCATCTCCGTTCTACATGGCCTACCCCTTATTCTTAAACTGTGGCCCCTGGTTTTGGACTCCCCCAACGTTGGGAACATGTTTCCTGCCTCTAACGTGCCTTGTGAATCCTGCAACTGATTCTGAAAGAGTAACCTTCGTTGTGGACCTCAAGCTGAAAAAATGTATTTTGGGGCAGGATGAGACGTGTTTAAGGTCTGCCAGCAGAAGAATGAAGTGGTTTAATCAGGAGCAAGCTGAGATTGGTATTTGAAGTATGATTAAAGTTTTTAACTGCAGTGATGAATAATCAGATGACTGCACCACTGAATCTCTTTTTGGAGGTGGAGGCCTGTGTTACTTTACCGGAAGTCATACTTTGTGTTTTATAGGTGAGTGTTCTAACAGACCAAGTGGAAGCTCAGGGGGAGAAAATTCGAGATCTGGAGTGCTGTCTAGATGAGCACCGGGAGAAGCTGAATGCCACGGAAGAGATGTTGCAACAGGTATGTGGAGTAGTGACAAGTATAATGAAGCTGCGAGGTTTGAGTTCACTTAAATTAAACAACAGCATTTAAGAGCCTCCGCCTCCAGGCTTCTTCTATGGCAAGCAGCCCTCGCCTCCCAGTGACAACCCCTTCTCCCATCTCCAACAGTCCTCATCATGGACTCCCCCTGCTGGCCTTCTACCCTCTCTGGACCTTATTTCCAACCGCCTGCGTGGCATCAACCGTTTTGACTTCTCCACTCCCCTTGCCCACTCCAAACTCACCCGCTCCGAGCACATAGCCCTCTGCTCACTCTGTAGCAATCCCAACATCGTATGGCTGAGGAGAGGTCCTGACCCAACACGTCACTTATTCATGTTCCCCAGAAATGCTGCTGAGTTACTGCAGCAATTTGCCTATTTTTTTTAACAGCATTTAAACATGGAGGCGCCAGAGACTACACATGCTGGAATCTAGAGCAAAAACAAGACGCTGGAGGAACCCAGCAAGTCGGGTAGCATTTCCGGAGGGAAGTGAATGTTGGAGGATCTCAACCTGAAAAATCAGCCCTACCTTTCTCTCCGCAGATGCTACCTGAACCACTGAGTTCCTCTGCATTTGAGTAGAAGAATTGCAAAATATTGAGTAATAAAATAGTAGAGCAGTGAAGGAGCCATTGGATAATTAGGCCTGGAACCTTTAAAGGAGTTCCTCAATTAATTCAGTTCTTTGTCCATTCTAAACAGACCTGTAAATGTATCCCTTTTAAGCATTTATCTACCTCTGAAAGATTCTATGAATAAGCTTCCACCATTTCATCCCTTTATTCACAGTGTCTCTTTCACACTGTCATCTGCTTTACCCGGCATCCAAAAATAATTCCAAACAATTACATTTTAACTTGGGTCATTTGATTGTAACCTTTGAACACGAATGATGCTGAGAGTATTGACTCAAGATGGCTATCATTTTTTTCATCTGTGCATAGAAGCTGGGCGTCTGGCACTATTGCCTGTGAGAAGGAGAGCCTATTGCCTTTCACCGTATGGACTACACTTGGGTGGAAAGGTTTAGGGTTTTGACCCAATGACGATGGAAGACCCAGTGATGTGGATTTAAGTTGGGTGGCATGCTACTTGGAGGTGGTTTATATCCACCTATGATAGGACCAGATTTTGTGGGCAGAAGCTGGAGTCATGCAGCGGGTCAGACAGCATCTCTGGAGAAAAGGTATAGATGACACTTTGGATCAAGACCCTTCTTCAGACTGAGAGTCAGGGGAAAGGGGAACAAGACTTGGGAGAAATTAATGGAAGATATGCAAAAAGCAAGATAATCAAGGAAATGTAGGGCACACAATAGGCCATTGTTGACTGTGGGATCGGTGATAACGAGTATACAGACCGAGGAACTCAACAGGACGACAATAAAACGAGTACGACGACTAGGGTGGGGGAAGTTTGTGTTTAGAAAGTATTCATTCATATATTGTCTCTACTTCTCCCAATCATCATAGAATTTCCTTTGATTATATGTCCTTGGAATATAGTGTTGAAAGTTATCCTTTGTCTCAGGAACTCCTAAGTCGGACATCACTGGAGACTCAAAAACTGGATCTTATGGCTGAGGTGTCGAACCTGAAAATAAAACTGAATACGATGGAAAAGGGCAGGTTGGAATACGAGGACCGATACAAAGATACTGAGGTGAGAGGATTGTTTACTATACTGTTCTGCTTCAGAATTTATCTCCATTTGAATTTATTGTGTAAAATAGCTGTTGTATTAAAATTGTTTTTCTCCATTTGTTAATCTTGTCTACACATCAGCATGACACTCTTATCCAGTTTTTATGTTATCTTTTAAAATCCAATCCTCTGCAATCTGTATTTACATGATGTGTTTTACAGGATGTTTTGGCACCGTATTTGGTTTCAGGCATGATGTTCCATGGTTCAGGAAGCAACGTGGTACCAGCTCGTGTTCCTACGCCAACTTTATGGCTGTGTAGTAGTTATTTGATGTCACACAAATAATTTTCAGCTTAACTGTTATGTTCTGTGTTTGAAAAAGCTTTTGGGACTCAACTGATTTTAAACGAGTTGAACAATCAAAATTGCCGGGCGGCACCAACTAATTCCAACATTGCAAAAGAATTTTAGGTTTTTTTCCCTAGATTTATAGCAAGGTTGGTTCTAATATATCATGTTTACCACAGTCCGTGGTTCTTAATGAATACTTTGCAAAGGATTGAGGTGATGGCGACATTTTACTTATAAGGAAAATATTAAGAAATGGATAAACATGGTATTAAAGGATTTGGAATTTAATAAAAGATAAATCATCAAGTCTGGATAAAATATGTCACAAGCTGTTAAAAGAAACGGGAGGAAATCGCTGAGGCACCGGCTGATTCTCTTCAACCCTCAATGGTGTCAGAGGCTTGTAGAACTGCTATTTTAAAAAGGAGGAATGGGTAAACTAAATAATTAGTTAAATGAATTTTGATGATGAGAATAATTGAGATCAATTCCTAGGGATACAGTGAGCAATTTAAGCAAGGGCGATCAATGTTAAAAGGACACTATTGCTTGACTAACTTGAGTGAGGATGTGCCCAGCAGTTTGAGGAAAATATATTGATGTGATGTAACATGAATTTTAGCAAAGCTTTTCAGAAAATCACTCATGGCAGGCTGGTTTATAAAGGATAGGTGGATACGGATGAGGGGTTTTTGATTGGCAGATGGTTGGACAAGGCCAGAGATGGATAGTGAGATAAGGGGCATGAAATGTGCAGCCAGTGGAAGGAATATAGGTGGAAGGGGAAAGGGAGAAATGGGTGCACATCCAGGTGTGCCACGAGGAAGAGAGGTGACAAAATAAGGAGGGAGATGGGGGGAGTTGTTTATAGGTGAGTTATATAAAATGGAGAGAATTTTATACCATTTGGTTGCAAGTTCATACCATTTGGTTGTAAGATACCCAAGTTGAATATGAGATGCTGAGATTTAAATTAATTGTTTGAAGGATGACGAGGAAAATATTTTTCTGAGTGGTGGCACTGCTGCCTCAAAGGTGGAGACGGAACAACTCATTGCATTTCAGCCGTACAGAGCAAGGTGCAGATGTCATGCTGGAAGAGGGATTAAGCTGCATTGTTTTGTTAAGTCAGCATGAATACTGTCGGCTGTGTAGTGAATATTTTATGATTTAATAATGGAGCACTGATCTTGTTTTTGAATCAGAAGCAGCTGATTCCCACATCAAATGTTATTGAGTAAATAACATTAAATGGTTGCCTGGTATGTCCAGATTTTGATTATGCAGCTCGTTGATCACCGTGTTCACTGGTACAGAAATTCTAGAATTACAGCAAATGTGAATATCAAATAATATAATCTAGACTTATTTCTAAACTTCTAAGGTGCTATGATACTATTTGCAGATGGTACTAAGCTGGGGGGTAGTGTGAATTGTGAGGAAGATGCAATAAGGCTGCAGGGTGACTTGGACAGGTTGTGTGAGTGGGCGGATACATGGCAGATGCAGTTTAATGTAGATAAGTGTGAGGTTATTCACTTTGGAAGTAAGAATAGAAAGGCAGATTATTATCTGAATGGTGTCAAGTTAGGAAGAGGGGATGTTCAACGAGATCTGGGTGTCCTAGTGCATCAGTCACTGAAAGGAAGCATGCAGGTACAGCAGGCAGTGAAGAAAGCCAATGGAATGTTGGCCTTCATAACAAGAGGAGTTGCGTATAGGAGCAAAGAGGTCCTTCTACAGTTGTACCGGGCCCTGGTGAGACCGCACCTGGAGTACTGTGTGCAGTTTTGGTCTCCAAATTTGGGGAAGGATATTCTTGCTATTGAGGGCGTGCAGCATAAGTTCACTAGGTTAATTCCCGGAATGGCGAGACTGTCGTATGTTGAAAGGCTGGAGCAATTAGGCTTGTATACACTGGAATTCAGAAGGATGAGGGGGGATCTTATTGAAACATAAGATAATTAGGGGATTGGACACATTAGAGGCAGGAAACATGTTCCCAATGTTGGAGTCCAGAACAAGGGGCCACAGTTTAAGAATAAGGGGTAGGCCATTTAGAACGGAGATGAGGAAGAACTTTTTCAGTCAGAGAGTGGTGAAGGTGTGGAATTCTCTGCCTCAGAAGGCAGTGGAGGTCAGTTCGTTGGATGCTTTCAAGAGAGAGCTGGATAGAGCTCTTAAGGATAGCGGAGTGAGGGGGTATGGGGAGAAGGCAGGAACGGGGTACTGATTGAGAGTGATCAGCCATGATCGCATTGAATGGCGGTGCTGGCTCGAAGGGCTGAATGGCCTACTCCTGCACCTATTGTCTATTGTCTATGTTTAAAACAAAATCCTTGTCCTATCCATGATTTTTTTTTTCTCCACAACTTGTCCTATTCAGATCTTTTTTTTTCTCCTCTTTATAATGCCTTACAATCTACAGTCATTGATTAACCTCATAACAGACCTGAGGCTGCAGATGGAAAAAGTGGAAGTGGAACTAGCATTATTCCAGGAAAAGAGGTCCCAGTTTGGGGATCACGAGGTGACTGCATGCCAGAGGATGCTCTCTTGCCATGCATGACATCTTTGAATGAAAGCCGATTTATTCTGGGGCTGGTTTTGAGCTAGAAAGATTTAAAAATAAGAGTGCAGAGTACTCCAGACCATTTATTGCAGCCCGTGGTACCCTAGAGGCCCAGTAACACATTAACTGCTTGTTACTAATGAGATTAGTGAGAAGTATTGGTTTATTATTATCACACTTACAGTACAAAACTCTGTGCATGCTGATTATACAATAGATGCGTGCATCAGATCATACATAAGTACAACAAGTTATGCCAAAAGAGAGAACAATGCGGAATGTACTGTTACAGCTCCAGAGAAAGTAAAGTGGCAAAGGTCTTCCTGGCCCATCAAACTCTTTCATAAGAGCATAAAATTGACTAGGAAAAGACTGCACATGCTGGAAATCTAAAACGAAGCCGAAAAGACGTTTTGACAGGTACATGGATAGGAAAGGTTTACAGGGATGTGGGCCAGGTGCAGATAAATGCGACTAGCCTGGATGGGGCATCTTGGTCAGCATAGAGTAGTGGGCCAAAGTTTCCGTGCTGTATGACTCTGGCACTAAATATTGCAAAATATCAGCAGAGCAGAAAGCATCTGTGGAGAGACTTTTATATTGATGACCTATCAGAATTTTCAGACAATTTCTCTCTCTTTTATATCACTAGAGAGAAATTTCTCACTCTATTTTATATCACAGAGATCACTCCTTGAGGAAGTTTTCCATGCAATACACTTCTCTCACTTGCTATCTACACCCTGCCAGACAATGAGACTGAAACATCTACCTTCCCTGCACCAACGCCATCTTCTTCATTGCCCATCAGATATCCTAAAAGGTTCAGGGGATAGGCCTGAAATCCAAATCCTAATTGCATTTTGTTTCAGTTATCAATCAGATATGTCCCTCACTGTTTCTAAGTCTCAGGCACTTGAACCCAGGACATGTACTCTGTCACACTTCTGAGCCCTCAACAGCAAGTCAGTGTCCCTTTGGAAGTAGGGTGCATAAAATGCATGCAACATATTGAATTTAACTAAAGGACAGAATTAACTATTGTGGTTTTGTACAGTGACCTTCATATACATCCTTGTTCAGTTCCAGATAACTTTAGTAAGTCATCTTGGTTAAATGCACTATGTTAGATTAGAATTGAATGTGTATTTTATAATCTTTGATGTTATTTAGGATTTGATTTAACAGGAGTTAAGGAATAAAAAGATAGGTGGTGTGCACGTTACATGCATACTGAATATTCTGGAAACACCACAGTAACAACTTACAAGTGTGTGTTGGATTTAAAGATTGGGAACCAGTTCCATCTCCTTACTGGCCCATGTTTTGTATTTCGCCCTTGACCGTGGCTAAATTTCCCTCTCCTTCCCCCCCCCCCCCCCCCCCCCCAGAAAAGAGCTTGGCCAAACATCCTCCTTGTTTATAGCTGTTAAAACTATGGCAGAATAGTGGTTAGCCTGAGGACATTGATAGCCATAGGAAGCCCATTGGGCTGTAGTAGAAAGCAAGCGGGAAGATCAGCAACCCTGTGGCGCGTATGCAGTGCTGTTGCCACTTGCATTCCTGCAGGTCGATGTCGTATCACCTTGCTGGTGAGGTAGAGCCAGCGAAGGCACAATGCAGGCACCGAGCACAAGGAGGTTGAAATGACAATTCATCTTTTAGTTGAATGGGTGTATAATTGAGCTTGGCTGCTCACAGAATGAAAGTATAAAATGACTGAAGATAGACACTAAAAAGCTGGAGTAACTCAGCGAGACACGCAGCATCTCTGGAGAGAAAGAATGGGTGACATTTCGGGTCGAGACCCTTCAGACCCTAAACGTCACCCATTCCTTCTCTCCAGAGATGCTGCCTGTCCCGCTGAGTTACTCCAGCTTTTTAGTGTCTATCTTCAGTTTAAACCAACATCTGCAGTTCCTTCTTACATATAAAATGATAGAGTCTGACCTGCATGTGGGGTGGTCCGTGAAAAGGGAGCTTGGTGGAGCAGTAACTAACATCCCCCTAACATATTTCTATCTTGCTGGCACACCGGAAAGATGAGAATGCTGCTTGCATTCTGCAGTAGATTGAAAGGAACAAGTAAGTGCTTAGACCTTCTTCCTGATTGCCATTGGTTAAGCATTTTGAAATGATTCATGCACACACCAACTTTGCCAAATTGTATCCATGGACTATAGAATGCAAAAATAAATCGTGTTTGACTTTCAATTGAATTTCAAAGAACAAGATGCAAATACATCAATGTTTTATCTGACAAATTTGAATAATAGTTTCAGTATGCATGCTTGCCTTTGTTAATAAGTGTTAATTAAAAAAAGTGTTGACATTGATTAAGAGAGTCAAGAGGGTTTTATTTTCATATGTCCCAGATAGAACAATGAAATTCTTATTTGCACAACAGAATATGTAAACATAGTACACAGTAAACAATATAATAAATGAGAGGGAAAAAAAGTTCAGTGTGTATATATACACACACTCGCAAGTACACACACATATATGTACATGTACATGTACACACACACATACATACACACAAAAAACAAACAATAGTGTGCAATAATAGTCTATTGTAGTTCAGAGCTTATTTGAGGTTGTAGTGTTTAAAGGCCTGATGGCTGTAGGGAAGAAGCTGTTCCTGAACCTGGACATTACGGTTTTCAGGCTCCTGTACCTTCCCGATGACAGGGGTGAAATAAGTGTGTGGCCAGGATGGTGTGGGTCTCTGATGATGCTGGTTGCCTTTTTGAGGCAGCGACTCTGATAAATCCCTTCGATGGTGGGGAGGTCGGGGCCAGTGATGGACTGGGCAGTGTTCACAACTTTTTTGCAGTCTTTTTCGCTCCTGGGCGTTCAAGTTGCCGAACCAGTCTATGATGCAATCAGTCAATATGCTCTCTACTGTACACCTATAGAAGTTCAAGAAAATCCTCTCGGACATACCGAGTCTTTGTAATCTTCTCAGGAAGTAGAGACGTTGATGTGCTTTATTTATAATTGCATCTGTGTGCTGGGTCTAGGAAAGATCTTTGGAAATATGTACGCCCAGGAATTTGAAGTTTTTGACTCTCCACCATCGCCACCATTGATATAAATATGATTGTGGGTCCTCATCCTTCCTCTTCTAAAGTCCACAATCAATTCATTGGTTTTACTGATATTGAGAGCCAGGTTGTTATGCTGGCACCATTTGATCAGTCGGTCGATCTCACTTCTATACTCTGACTCATCTCCATCTGTAATGCGTCCAACAACGGTGGTGTCGTCAGCGAACTTGAAGATGGAGTTGGCACCGTGTCCGGCTACACCGTCATGAGTATAGAGTGAGTGGAGCAGGGGGCTGAGCACCCAGCCTTGAGGTGCTCCAGTACTGATTGTTAATGAGGAAGAAGTATTTCTGCCAATTCGAACAGACTGGTCTGTGGATGAGGAAGTTGAGGATCAGTTGCCGAGAGATGTAGAGAGAGAGATTATTAGGCAATTTGGGCTGTTAATTAAGTTTAAATATCTCGCTGAATCCACTGCGTACATTTTGGTATTTCATGCCCGTCGGCAGGCTGCATATTTGTGCAGTTCATGTAATCAAATCAGTAAATTCCAAGCTTTGCTGTATGCTTCAACTTGCCATGGGTTTATTCTAACTTGCTCAGAAAATGTACCCCAAATCTATTGTTCTTGTTTCATTTGCATGACGAAGCTTTGTGTTGCTGTTTTTTTTAATGTGAGCTAAGGAATCGGGTAACAGATAATTGAATATAACTGCAAGGGTTTGTAACTGGTGTTTTGAGATGTTTTGATAAAGAACTTGGAGTATTTTCAAAGTTCTACATAGGCATTAGTTCCATAATTAAGAGTTTACTTGAATACATTTCAAGTGTGTTGAACGTCACCACGTGAATTTTATGTGTGTCACTTACTACGACTAATTGTGATCATTTTGAGCATCCACTCACAATTATGTTGTTTTTAGGTGTTATATCAAGAGGTTAATGATCTAAGGATAAAGGTGGTTGACATGGAAAATGAAAGGGTTCAGTTTGAAAAAAAGCTAAAATCAACCAAGGTAAGATGATTTATTAAACGTTGCCTGCTTATTACAAAACAAAATCCATGATTAAAGCTTAAAGGTTCTTCTTGACAATATTGAGGAAATATATAGTAAAGAAGACAGAATTGATTTTTTTAACTTCATAAATAAACATTATTTGCACTAGATATATACGCAAAACAAATACATTCAATATTGCTAGTGTTATACCCAAGCACTTCTCTTTTTTCTTGCATGTTTTCCAGCACTTTTTATCCATTCTAATCCACAAGCCATCTCAGTTATATGTCCGTGTGTACTTCTGTCAACTACTGTTTTATTCCTGGATAGATACACAGAACAGGGGCCAATTGAGTCTGTGCACTATCACCCATCCATTTATGCTAACCCAACATTCATTCAGTTCTTATTACTCTCATCGACTATCCAGACCTCACACGTATGGCAACTGCTCTGCCCAAGACTGCAAGAGATTGCAGTGTTGTGAACGCAGCCCAGTACATCATGCAAACCAACCTCCCTGCAACCCTGTAAACTCTATTTCCACTTCCCACTGCCTTGGGGAAGCAACAACGTAATCAAGGACCGCTCACTCAGCCATTCTCTCTTCTCCCCTCGACATTCACGCAGAGATATCAAATGTTCTTCTCCACTGTTTTCAGATACTTGGCAGAACTCTCATATTATTGGGACCTATTCTTCCAATCCATCTTGTTGCAGCATTTGCATTTTTTTAAATCTGCACCTTGTCTATAACTGTAACACTATGCTACACCGTTTCCTTTTGCGTTATCTATTGTACTCATGGTAAGATCTGCCTGGATAGCATGTAAAACAATTATCCTGTGTATATTGGTGCACATGATAATAAAATCAATACCTACATACTAGAGGCAATTTATAGTGGGCAA
Source organism: Rhinoraja longicauda (assembly GCF_053455715.1). Lineage (NCBI taxonomy): Eukaryota > Metazoa > Chordata > Chondrichthyes > Rajiformes > Arhynchobatidae > Rhinoraja > Rhinoraja longicauda. The sequence goes on along the minus strand of NC_135972.1, from coordinate 19,319,685 downwards.
TTTACTTACCACATGTCATTGGGGTGTGGGAGGAAATTGGAGCCACTGGGGAAAATTTGAGCAGCTACAACTAATGTGGAAACCCTGCACAAACAGCTCCCATGATTAGGATTGAACCGGGTCTCTGCTGCTGCCTGGCTGCAGCTCTACCAACAGAGCCACTGCGGAAAATTACTTTTACATTTTCACAAAAGCAAAGATGTGAATAAGCATACTAAAGATAAACACAGCTCCTTTGTAAGTTGATTTATGTTGTCCTTACAAATAGGTTTGTGTGCCTAACCTTATTTTCAATCTGGCAAAAGCAAGGTCATTTCTGTTTGATTGTGGTCCGTATTATGGTGATAAAATTAAAGTGACTTTAAAGTGTATTAGAAAATTGGAAAATGAGGATACAGTTATAGTATTTAATGCAGTTATAGTATTTAATGCAGTAATATCCAAATGATGCAGCCTTTCCATTAGTGCAAGGAATTGTGCAGCCTGCTGAAGATCTGCCCTTTTCATAATGATGATTTCATCTTCAGCTGTTTTCTTAAAGTAGCTGCTATAATGGTGACAGACCCAAAAAATGGAATGCCTCTACAACAAGCTCATTGTTGGTAGATTACTGATGGAGAATCTCAATATTCTTGATATTACCTGTGGATTAAGTATTGTGGTGAAGCAGTATTCACTCTAACGACATGGGCCTTGTGTCTATGGATTCCATGTGTTTAATTCAAACTCACATTGGACTTAGAACTTGGTAGTGCAACAGTGTAGTGTGAGGTAGCACCTGTTGTCACCAAGTACCCATACTGTAGCAGTGAGCAGCACAGCCACTCCAGAGTTCCTTTCCCCAGTCCTTATCCATGTCAGACAGAGATAAGAAGTGTCAGATTACAAATTACGCGCCTGGGATGCCTGAATGCTTTGGATCACTGATCACTGTCTGCACCGCTGGAGGCTTTATGTTCTCTGTTATATCGGCTAAAGCAAGGAGATTAGGGGGCTATTCAAAAATGTGTTGACTATTGATGCTTGAATGATAGGTTGATTTATACTTGTGTACAATTTTTAAAAGCTTTTTTACATGAACCGGTAAACATTTCTGGCAGAGCACCTGAGCTTTATTAACTTTGCGTCTCTCAGCCTCTAGCTCTCTCTTTTTGTATTCTCTCATCTCTACCAGTCATTAATGGCTAAGCTCTCTAGCCTGAAAATCAAAGTTGGTCAGATGCAGTACGAGAAGCAGCGAACGGAACAAAAATCCCAGGCAGTAAAGGTGTGATGGGTTTCGACTCATTGGTAATGCTGTGTGGTAACTTCTTCCTGGCCCGTTTTGCTGTGTGCTTGTATCCATGCTATGTCTTTGAAAAGATTATTCGAGAAATTATTGGACTGAAAGCTGACCTTGCATGAAACTTTGCCTTCTTGCTTTTTGCACAATTTTGTTTTGCTAAAGCATCTCAAGGTTTAAAAATTAAACATGGGTAATAAAAACATGATTATGTAACATGCAATCTTTGTGATGGCCTTCATACTGCCATGTGTTACTCCATTCCTTTGCAGCATGTTTTTTTTTTACTATACTCCAAACATTTAAAATATGGTTGGAGTCAATGTCAACATTGTGGTTTTGTTCCAAACCTCTGCATTGTCTGCACATTGGTGTGTAAGCACTCGGCTTATAAAGGATGTTCAGAATGCTTGCATGAGTCTAAATGCAAAATTGTTCTAGTTTTGAAATGTTCTGATTTCACCCAGCAAGCAACTTGTCTTAGAAACATAGAAAATAGGTGCAGGAGTAGGCCATTCAGCCCATCGAGCCAGTCCATATGATCATGGCTGATCATCCGAAATCAGTACCCCATTCCTGCTTTCTCTCCATTTCTCTTTATTCCATTAGCAGTAAGAGCTACATCTAACTCTCTCTTGAAAACATCCAGTGAATTGACTTCCACTGCCTTCTGTGGCAGAGAATTCCACAGATTCACAACTCTCTGGGTGAAAAGATTTTTACTCATCTCAGTCCTAAATGGTCTTAAAAGATTCAACCTCTTGAGAAATTATACATTATAAAAATAAACATTTTTGTATGTTGAAACAGTTGTAACTGAAATTAATTTCTATCAATCTAATTTTTGTGATGAATTATCCTACTTCCTGGATATTTATGTTCAGTGAACAGTTTGTACAGGAAGCTGGCAAAACCGCTTTCTCAATGGTCTAATCTCATGAAATTTCAGCAACCGAGAATTAGTCATTTTTAGCCAAACTTATGTCACCCAAGGGCTAGTGGCAAGTTTAATCCAAAATTGCCTCAGAAAAAGAAAGCAAAGGGTTATGATGGCCATGAGGTTTGTGACCCAGAGATTATGTGCGGTGGGGTTTGGATTCGCTTCTCGGTCTATTTCTTAAAATACATCAATAGTTTGAATAAGGGGTCATTATTAAGAAGTTTGCTTATGATATCAACATTGGTAGTAAGTTGATGGTGAGGGAGATGTCAACTCCTGGAATGGGCCCCTCAAGTGGGCAAAATAGTGGCAAATGGCATGGATCTAGGGTGGCAAGCAAGGAAGGGAATACATGATGAATATTGGAACATTGAACTATGCAGAGGAACATGGAGATCGTTCATAGAGGTCCATGAGGGTAGGGTGGTTAAGAAAAAATGCAGGATGTTATTTTAGTCTTGAGCAGGGAGATGATACTACAGACTAAAGCTAATTCCATCTTAAAATGCTGACCTTTACACTGCAGGAAGGAGGTGACAGTACTAGACACAGTGAAGATGTTGTCAGGCTGACTGTTGTTTTAAAGATTGAATAGCTGGGCTGGATGGTTCACCATCACTTTGGAATATGTGAGCTTGTTGCTGGATTATTGACAGATCTAAACTGAACATGTAGACCCATTTTCACATTGCCCTCTTTTCTAATGAAAATGGGTCTACACGTTCAGTTTAGATCTGTCAATAATCCATCAGCAATCTCACATATTCCAAAGTGATCTGGACACTGAGTGAAGGTAATTGGTGGAAGGATTAGAAGAGAAATGGGGATAATTGCCCTCTTTTCTAATGAAAATGGATCTACATCTTCAATTTAGATCTGTCAATAATCCATCAACAATCTCGCAAATTCCAAAGTGATCTGGACATTGGAGGTAATTGGTGGAAGGATTGGAAGAGAAATGGGAAAATTGTCATCAGAGATTGGTAGGGACTGAAGGTTGCCGTCTGACAGGATGGTGAAGGCAGAAACTCATCACTTGGAGCCATCACCCAGCAAGGGCCAAGTATGGTGAACTGTTTCCTTCAGTGTAGTGACTTCCTATGATTCCAACCTTCCAAGCTGCACACCACGATCTGGGACTAGGCAGAGCAAAACTGGAGCCATAGAGTCCATCTCCATCGGCTGAATGACTGACTTCTGAGATGTAATGCACTTGTTTTTTAATTAAAGGACATTTATTGAAGATATGTTTAGATACTCCAAAGCTAAGAAATTAATGCATCCACATGGGCAGAATTCAATTCCCTCAATTGAGAAGTGTGATTTGACACAAGACCCTTCCGATACTCAAAAGTTTAACTTTGTCATCTAAATTCTCCCTTCGTTGGCAGAAAAAACATAGCTTTCCAAGATGGCAAAAACAATAAGGTATCAATGTTTAAACTGATAAAATTTAACGTGGCTATTGAAAAAGAATGAGCATTCAGAACAGTGCTCACTAAGCCAGAAGAGTAGAATCAAACATCCAGTTATATTCTAGTTTAAATGTCACAGCATTAGAGGAACAAACTTCAGTGGTTTGTATCTTTTCTTAATTCTTTTTCACTCTGCTATAATAAGTTAATGTGAATTCTTCATCAGATCAGTAATAAACTTTAAGCCTTCTAAAATAGCTGCCAATGCTTCAGTGAGATTTTAAAGAATAAATGGCTTTCCTTTCTTGCATTAAATATGGTCCTTTTTATGTCGAAGTACTCTCATCCTATTTCTTGCAAACATACAAGAATGTTAAGAATCCATATTATGAATCATGTGACATTAACCTGAAGTTTGGGGTACTGATGCAAGAGATTTTCTAAATTTTTACTTGGATCGATTGCATTTTTTTTTTGGATTCTTTGAACACTGTTTCGTGCACATTGATAATAGGAGAATGGACTTAAAAGGGGAGGATAATTGAAGAATGGTTCGCATTCCATGGTCTTGCTGAAGTTGCAATTGACGTCAGCTTATGATAAATCACATTAGGTATTATTGAAATGCAAACCCTTGATCCACAAAGCCTGTGGTCCCTGCTGTGAACTGGCAAATGATATTTGAGAAGGAGAAACCTCTCTTTAAATGGAAACTAATAGCCACTTACATGTTAAGTCCTGTGTGAAAAATTGTATTGCACCATGGTTACAAAGGAAAGAGTAGACCAAGATGCTCTTGTGTTTTTGAAAGCATAATCTTTTTGAATCCTTTGTATTGTACTGTATAATTCTTGCTAGAAACATTATTCATTGTTGTGATATAGGATGACTTGGTGCAACTGAAGGAGCAGTTGGAGAATAAAGATGCTGAGATCAAGAGACTGTTGTCTGAGTTGAATTGCAGAACGGAGATGGATGAAAGTGATAGTGGGGCTGGTAAGAGACATAATTCCTTATTCATAGAGCCGTACAGTCATACAGCAAGGAAACATCCCCTTCCATGCTGACCCAAGATGCCTTATCGAAACTTGTCCCATTTTCCTGTTTGCCCCATATCCCTTTTAACCTTTCTTATCCATGTACCTGTGCAAATATTTTTTAAAGGTTATTGTATCTGGCTAAATTACCTCCTCGGGCAGCTCATTCCATATACCCACCATGATGGAAACCTGGAACTTATAGTTTGGATCTTGAATTTATTTGCCCATTGATCTGTCCCAAAATTTTATTTTTGTGATGTGGATTAGCTTTTATCCCCATCATTTAATAACCCATTCTACTTGTTCTGTGGCACTGGTATCAGTACTTAACGTTAAATCTTTCCCATTCTTGTTCCCTTTTTATGTACCAACTTACGATGTTTTTGAATCTTATGCACAGTGTTTTGATCTTTGCGAAGACATTTTAACTTTTTAATTTTTGCAGGAAAGTTCATAGATTTTCAGAAGCAGCTTTAAGTAACTGGTTTTAAATGTACCCACTTATTTTTGTAAACTAACAGACTACTCTTTCTTATACCTGTATTCCATGACCTGTGTGAATTTCCTGCACAGAGGAAAGTTATAAAAAGAAGCTGAAGGAGAAAAGTAAGACCTTGGTGTCTGTTCAGTGAATGTGTGACAGTTGTATCTGTGTGCTTAGAGCTGCGATGCTAAACCATTGCAGCAAGTTGCATGTTCAGTTGAGAACTTTCGGAACCTCCTGTCTGCATCTATAATCCTTTGTTGCTGCTTTAAAGTTCAACATAGCACTAGTGAAAATAGTGCAGATTTATTTTCTAAAAATGAGCTGCTGCTGAAAAGAATACATTCAATATGTCTATAAATGTACTTCGAGTGTGGTTCTCGTCAATTGGAAACATGTTTGCATCATGATGTGCTGCTTGTGAATGCATACTTCCCGCATGTAACCTTAACACTTTAGTTAACGTGCAAAGTATAAAGTACTACATCATTTTCATTAAAGGAACATGCATCAAAACTGCCTTTTGCCTGATGAATGTGGTAATATCTGGTCAGTGTTCTCTGAAAGCCAAGATACCACATGGCATGCAAGCATGGAGTTCACTGCAGTCTACAAATGTAAAGTTAGCATGTGCCTGAAATCTGTTCCTGATTTTTTCAGATCTTGAGGTCCATAAAATGAAAAAGGCTGTTGAGTCTTTGATGGCAGCTAATGAGGAGAAGGTAAGTTTTCTAATTTTACTTCAAGATTAGTTTTTATTCTTTCATGAAACGTGGGTGACATCTGCAAGGTTTGATTCCCTTGCCTAATCCCCCTTGGAGATGGAGGTATATTATTTTCTTGAACAAGTGCAGTCCATGTGGGTGAAGGTGCCCCTGTGGTGCTTCTCGGGTGGGGAGAATTATTTTAGTTTGGTATATTATCACGTCGTGTGCTATCCAGTCAGCAGAAAGACTGTACATGATTACAATCAAGCCATTTACCGTGTACAGATACAGGAAGAAGGGTATAATATTTAGTGCAAGGTAAAGTCCGATTAATGATGGTCCGAGGGTCTCCAATGAGGTAGATGGTAGACCTGGACCGACCGCTCTCTAGTTGATGATAGGATGGTTCAGTTGCCTGATAACAGCTGGGAAGAAACTGTCCCTGAATCTGGAGGTGTGCGTTTTCACACTTCTATGTCTTGCCTGATGGGAGAGGAAAGGAGAGGTAGTGCAAAGTAAAGTGCGATTAAGCGGGGTGATGAAGTAGGGGACAGAAAGCTAGAAAGAGGTGGCAGTCAGGCAAAGCATGGCAAGTGAGACGTCCTTGATTATGCAAACAAACAGTGTCAAGTGTAAATTGAGTCAATGGATGGGAGGTTGGCTTGTGTGATGATCTGGACTGTGTCCACAATTCTCAGTTTCTTACGGTCTTGGATGGAGGTGATCCTAAACCAGGTTTCTAAATTCTATTTTATGAGTGGAACCCCATGCCCTTCCCTTCCATGCTGTTGGAGCCTCCTACTCCAAGCTCTTCACTCATTCCTGTCAGACAAAGGAGCGCTCCCTGGCCTTGTCATGTGAGGTTGAGATCTGCCATTTTTACATGCGACATTTAAGAGTACACCATGGCTCAAGGTGAGTCCTGTAATTAGCTGATGCAGTTTGAGTAAGGATGATCTTCTAATGAATTGTTACTCAGATTTGGTGAAACTGCATTGTTCGGATCACTGAGGAAATATTAACGTATTAAATCTGTATCTCTGTATACTGTATTAAATCTGTATCTCTGCATTAAAACTGTATCTCTAAATCTCTAAATCAGCAGGATCAGAACCACAGCTGAAACCGTTTGGTTATTCTTTAACCAAATATTTAATAATGTTGCTGCTACACACCAATGCATGATTTACTTGTCTGTGTGCACATTAGTGCCTTGTATTTGTGACAGGTTTTGAAGGAACTACAGACTGTAATATGGATAATCGTCACACTTTGCAAAAGAGCATGTTTCAACATTTATAAAATAATTCCCTGGATATCTAGTCCTTGGTGTTCACTTTGCTGATGCTGCCACATGAAGATATTAGTCAGGTCGAACCTCCAATATCCCACCAGCTTATGTAGGGAAAAATCTAACTGGAATTTTTGTACAGTGTTTATCGTGTTTTTTATATATAGGACAATTTCTTAAGATTTTTTTTTGTAGGATCGGAAGATAGAAGAGTTGCGGCAGTCTTTGAACAGATACAAGAAGGTGCAGGATATGGTGATGTCTGTGACACACAGTAAGAAAGGTGTGTATAGTTTATCATCTCAAACAGTTCAATTACAGAAGGCCTGGCTGTAATCTTCCTAGCTTCAGGGCTGAACCCCAAGGACTGGAAAATTGTAAATGTTGCACCCATTTTATAAAAAAAAGGCATAGGGCAGTAGCAACAGACCAATGATGGAGAAAGTTTAAAAACATTAAACACAAACAATTTGTGAAGCTGGTACTTTAATAAAACTTAAATATTTATCCAGATTGAATGAATTTACTTATTGCAGTGTGGTGCTCAAAATTAGAGAAAATATTTCCTCCTGCAAGAAGTACATTTTGTATGAAATCGGAATATCATATTTATAAACTTATGGAACTGCATAGGAATGCATAACATGCACAATATCAAATGTTTTATCTTGTATTTGAAGCAAAAGAAGGTGAGAATGACGAAAGTCTGAATGGAGGATCTTTGGGAGTTAATGGCAGTGAAATATTCGAGATGGAACTGATTTCTCCCACAGTCCCATCCCCCGAAGCTGATGGAGTGACTTCAGTTTCAGCGCCAGAGGCAGTAAGTTAACTGCGTTCCAGTCTGAAACATTATGATTTTATTTTTGTACTGCTATAAAGAATTACAATGGTGGTAGCCGCTAGCATGTCATCCAGGTGAAAGGGTTCATTGTGATGGAGTGGTCTACAGCCCTGCTGAAACTGGAGCAGATCCATTTTTAAGAAAAATGCTCTTTAAGAAAAGGTTAACTCTTGAAAGCTTTTCTGGATAAAATAAAGATTAAATGCTGATTATATAACCAAGTCTGTACCCCAAAGCAGGGTCCTAAGTTAATTTTAAAATTCAATGTGGAGATCTTCCCAGTTTAATTTTGTACGTTCTGTCATTATCTGCATTTACAGCTGATTTTTAAAAGTCTATGATGTGATGATTTTTGAAGATGAGCAGAACAGACTTGGATAAAAGAATATACTGGCTACAAATTCAATAATGATTTCATAACTTTTTTTCAGGAACCAGTTGAAATCCACACCAGTATCCTTCAGGTGCCAATACCAATGATATCATCTACTCCTAATGCCAGTGCAGGGCAGATGGAAAAGAAGATGGAGCCTGAAGTTGAAACAAAACCTGACATTGGGTAACCAAATTTTGCTTTACTGACCCGAGGTGGAACAGTGTAACAGTAAAGTGCAGAAGTTGTTTTGAGTGAGGTGTAGGTGCGTTTTGAGTCAGAACCCTACTTTGGACTGATTGTAGGAGGAGGAAGTTGGGAAAGAAGTGGATGTGGGAAAAAGCCTGGCAAGTGCTGGGTGGATATGGGAGGGATGGCTTGATTGGCAGGTTGGCAAAGGCTCGAGGTAAAAGGAGACAAAGGGTAGAACATAGGGAGAGAAGAGGGGTGAAATGTGAAACCAGACAGATATATTGCAGAAGGGCATGGGGAAGTTTAAGAGGGGATGTAATTGTGATAGATAACATTTTAAGGGGTGCAGATAGGGTTGTCTGAAGGAAGCTATTCTCACACCAGAGCAGAGGTAGATAAAATTAAAAGACATCGGTTTAGGGTAAGAGATTTTGAGGGGTTCTTTTTCACCCAGAGTGGCGAGTACCTGGAACACGCCATCTGGGTTGAAGATGGCTCGCTGACGGCATTTATGTATTCAGCTGAGCAGTTGAAGACTTGTACGTAGAAGGCTATGGTCAAGTGCTGGGATTAGATTAATATGGTTGTTTGGAGTAGACAAGTTGGCCTGTTTCCATACTGTAACATTTATATTTTGTAACATGTATATTTGTTCTACAGTGAAATTCAGCCAAGTGACATATCTTCATTAGTTGAAGAAACTGCCCTATGCGATAGTCCCATGTAAGTATAAGGAAAACAAAAAATATATATTTTAGTTTCATTGTACAGATTAAACATTTGTCATGTGTTGCTCTCACTCTAATGATGTGCCATTAGATGAGACTGTAGCAAAGTTTGAGATTCTGCTCATAGAGTTTGTTTTTCTTTACCAATATCAAAATGTATTCAAGCTACATAAGACTAAGAATTGGGAGCAGAATAAATCCTCTGGCCTTTTGCACCTGATCTGCCACTCATCATAATCATGCCTTGTCTTCAACCTCAACTGTCCCCTCATCCCTTCAGTCCTGTTGTATCCAGAAATCTGCAAACACTGCTCTGAGTGAACTCAATGACTGAATTTCCACTGCCCCTTCTAAAGATTCGCCTTCTAGCCTCAGTTATGTATGGCCTAATCCTGATTCTGAGGCTGTGACCCTGGTTCTAGACTCCTCGATCCAGAGAAATAGCATCTCTTTAAGCCCGTTGAGGCCTTAGCATCATGTATGTTACTATGATTTTGCACACAAGGTGGTGGGTTACCAGTTGAGGCAGGTACAATAACATTTAAAAAACATTTGAACAGGTACATGGATAGGAAAAGTTCAGAGGGATTTGGACCAAATGTGGGCAGGTGGGACTAGCGTAGATGGGGCATCTTGATCAACGTGGGCAAGTTGGGCTGAAGGTCCTGTTTCCATGCTGTATGGGTCTGTGGCTCTCTCTTCTCATTTTCCTGGATTGTACAGAATACTGTTCCAGTCTACTCAATCCACACTGGTAGCTAAAGATACTCCAAATGCACATTACATATTCAAGCTTCTCACTACTGCCCAAAGTTGCTCTTCAGTAAGGAGATTGGTCTTTTAAGAGATTCCTGATTTGGCTGCCTACTTTCCGTAAACCTCAAGAACATGTTGCCAATTTTTCTCAAATGGAAACGGAAGAGACTGCAGATGCTGGAATCTTGAGCAATAGGCATCTGCTGGAGGAACTCACAGGTTGGACAACACCTGTGAAGGGAATGGACAGACAGATGGAATCCATTTCCCTCCCCAGAAGCTGCCTGACTCATTGAGTTCCTCCAGCATTATTTCATTTTTTTGTTCAAGATTCCAGCCCTTGCTGTCTGTCTCCCTCAGTGAATGAGAGACCGTGTTCAGTCTATCAATGCTTCAAGCTGTAAAGGCATTCGGTGAAAGTAAGAATATGGCATTGAGATGGATTGTCTGATCTGGGTGTAATGTATGACAGAACAGACTCGAAGGGCTGAATGACCTACTCTTGCTCCCGTTTTTGTATATTCTAGGTTTCTTCTACCTTCAAATGCCAGAAACATTTTCTCCGTTATTTAGGAAGCTATGCGTATTTAATTAATTTTGAAGTAATGAAATTATTTCCCTAATTTCTCATTGCAGATTATCAGATGTGCATAAATCTGGTAGTCAAGAGAACCTGAGAATGGAGGAGGAGAACAAGGTTTGTTCCAAAGTCTGCTCTTGAGGATTGAAATATGTAAATATTAATCACAATAGTGTCATTCGGCTGCATGGAACTGTGTCGTAAAATTCATTACTCTTTTCCTTTGATCAGAAACTACCCTTGGAGCCTGCACAACAGAGCGCATTAGAGGTAAGTCTCCACTATCGCATGAAACGTTTGGTGGAGATGTGACCTAGAGGGTGGCACTTGGGCTTCAGTCATGTTACTTGTACAATGAATGACTTGCACTTTAATCAGTTACAAGTAATTTTTAGTCTGTTCCGTTGCTGATAACTTGCTGCAGTGTGATTTTTCCAAATACAATGAGCCCCCTAAATATCTCATTTTGACAATGCAGTAGCATTTCCTCTTATTCTAATCTTTCTGTTTTTTCTTTCTTTCTTTCTCCTCCAACTCTTCTTCTATCCAATGTCAGCTGGCAGAGAACATTTTTCTCTTGATTAAGGTTAGCCGGGAATGTTTTTTTGCTGGTTGGATGTAAATGTTTCACTGTTCTCTTGAGGTTTTTAAAGTACACCATTGTCTTACCTCTTGTAGAATAAAGCATGCATGGAGATCAGTAAATTTGCATCTTTGCCACCAAAACCAACTGGACATCACAATTCACTGGGCGATGAAAGTGCTGCCTCCAAGAAGGCAAGAGCTTCGTTTGGCCGTGGTTTCTTCAAGATCAAAGGTGGCAAACGTACAGCTAGTACACCTAACCTAGGTGAGCAAGCACAGATAGTTCACATAACATTTATTTGGTGTCTATCCAGTACATTTACTTGGTTCTTACAATGTGGGTAACTCTGGCAAAGCGGTGCTTCTGGGATCCCTGCCTTCCCAAAGTACACTGGCAGTCACCCCACATGGAGTGGCAGTGGAATCGTGTGTTGACCATAATGTGGCAGGTGAACCAAGGACTTTCTCCAATCATGGTGCTTGCCAAAGATTTCTTAAATATCCACATTAGGACTTGGATCCAAACCTCAAGGTTGCCAATCCTGGACCTAAACATCAAGTCACCATGCTCAAACATTTGGAGACATGTTTGGACCTATTGGTACTTACTAGCTTATCTGGTATCATAATTATAATACCAACTTATCTGGTATATAAAATAATTCCTTAAACCAAAAGGCTGTTTTATACTTGCATCTTTTTATATATAAGTAAATAACTGCAGATGCTGGTACAAATCGAAGGTATTTATTCATAAAATGCTGGAGTAACTCAGCAGGTCAGGCAGCATCTCGGGAGAGAAGGAATGGGTGACGTTTCGGGTCGAGACCCTTCTTCATCTTTTTATATAGATCCGTATTCATAACATATTTGAAGGTTAGGAAAACAAATCATATTTGAAAATAACTAAATCCATTTATATTCTCGCTAGTCTCATTCCAGTGGCTACTTTGCTAAAACGTGTCCATTCCAATTACTTGAAGTCTCGTCTGAAAGTGTACACATTTTATTTCCCCTTCTTTTCAATTTGCCAGAGTACTTGATGGGTTTATGTGACTAACCTGTGTAATTTTCCGAGTGTGCTCCAAACCAGATTAATAGTTTTGCTATGAAAGTTGTATGGGTTTATGGAGAAGTCTTCATTCATGGAACCAGACATATGTGTTGGCTGCTCTGACAATTTATTTCTAACTAAAACCTCTGCATTTCTTCCTTGAACTAATTTGCATTTATTTAGTTGGATATAATGCTCTTTCTCTGTAGATATCGATGCTTTTGAAAGTGTAATATATATTCATGTTACTGCTGCATACATCGGCTGGTGACACCTGATCATAGAGGTGCTGTTAACAATTGTTCATTCAGGTGACTGCTGTGTCAACTGAGTACTATACATATCAGAACGTAAACACAAGGGCATGAATCGTTTTGGATAGGAAATTAATAAAGGATATATGGGGTTGGTGAGTAAAGAGGAGCTGAAATGGACCATCCCTGGTCTTATCGAATAGCAGAACAGGCACGATGGGCCGAATGGTCGACAACTCTTGCGTAGTTTCAATTCCACCTTCCCGCAAAGCTATTCTCTTAAATTTTAAGAATCTCTGCTTGACTGTTTCTGTGGTCTGTTTTAATTTTGCAAACTTTTCCTGACCTGATCGGAGTGGTTTGTATCTGTAAATTGATGTGTACTTTACCTTGTTGTTCCGCATATTCTGTGCTGCTGTGCTCTCCACGATCATACACTTTATCTGGACGGCTGAAGACCGCAGTCGGAGTGCGAGTGCACCGATGCTAGGTATAGTATAGCTGCATGTTTGACTGCACCAATGCCTTGCTATGGGCAGAGCTCCAGCTGCTTACAACTTGTCATCCTCAGCAGAGCTAATAGAACTGTGACAGCTTAAGCTGAACAAACCTTGGAGCACGTAGTCAATGCAATACGACTGCAAAGCCTGTCTTTAGCTGTGGGCAGCGGCTTTTGAAAGACGAACAGAGTCTCCTGATTTTATAAGCCGCATCATGTTGACGCATCAGCATTTGTTTTCAGATTTTACTTTTTACATGCTCATTCATCTGCTTGCTTGGTTGTGGGCCTGCTGGGTTTGAGGGTGCTAATCCTGGGGACTTTTGGGTGCTCACTTTAATAGGTGAACTGCATTATCATTGTTGGTGATGTGGTAGCGACTAATAGCCAGCATGTGTCAGCACAAGCAAGCTTCATGCGGAAACAGTCTCCTTCAATTAGTGTACAATGCGTGATTTCAAATACCGAGCTTTAATACTGGAAGTGTGGCGGATCAGGCCACTCCTCGGGTCAGCCCCCTCGTTACGTGACGGACAGGTGAAAGGGGTTAAAAGCCAGACCAAGGGAAGGCGTGGATCATCCCTTGGAGAACTACGCTGTGGGCACCAGCTCACAGCCTAATAAAGAATCTAACTAAACACTGCCTGGCGTCTTGCCTTTTCTCTGGCCTCCGCCAGGCCACTACATTGGTGACCTCGACGGACATCACACGTAGTGATGTCGAACAATGGACAACCCGGTCCTGCCGCCCTCGCGCAACCCGGTCCTGCCGCCCTCGGCCCTGCCGACCTCGAGGCCGTCTCCCTCAAACTCCCGACCCTGTGGACCGAAGAGCCTGAGGTCTGGTTTCAGCAGGCAGAGGCACAGTTTGCTGTGCGAGGGGTAACCGTCGACTTGACGAAGTACTTTTACGTCGTCGGCGCCCTGGACCAGGCGACAGCAAGGCGAGTAAAGCCAGGCCACTACAGAAGAGTGTTTAAAGTGTGGGTGCCGTATTTAAAAGGAAAAATCCTTCATTTGGCAAAGATTAATCAAGGATAGTCATTGTGACTTTGTTAAGGAAAGTCGTGTGACTAATGATAGAATTATTTGAGGCAGAGGATTAACGAGGCCAGTGAATATAATGTGGAATATATGGATTGTCGCAAGGCTTTTGACAAAGTCCCACATGGCAGGCTGGCAAAAGTAAAAGCCCGTGGGATCCAAGACGGTGGGAAATTAGATCCATGATTGGCCTGGTGATTATTAATGAAGAGAGTATCTTTCTGACTGGAAAAATGACGAACAGAGTTCCACTGGGCACAAAACCTAATCTCTTCCTTTCTTTGTGATGTATGATTTGGGCTCAAGTGTAAGGAGCACCATAAAAACATTAAGGCACATTTGAGTTATTGAGGCTGTAATTTTGAGCAAAACACACAGTGCTGGAGGAACTCAATAGGTCAGGTAGCATTTTGTGGAGGGAATGGATAAATAAAATTTTGGGTTGGGTTTGAAGACAGGTGCTGCCTGGTCTGCTGAGTTCCTCCAGGTTTACTGGTGAAGAAGTTTGCAGTTGTTATAAAAATCAACTTTGGTTATTGAGGAGGAAGGCTTTAGGCTGCAGGAGGCGCTCGATGGGCTGGTTAGTTGGGCAGAGAGGTGGCACATAAAATAAGGAAAATTACGTGATGTATTTTGGGGAGACGCAGAAAGGCGAGGAAGTGCCTGGCAGTGCTCGGTGCTGCAATTATCTTTTGTTTTCAAATTCCTTGCACCATTGCATTTCTAAACCCACTTCATAACATTCATCTTCCCAGCACCTCCAACCCCACCAATGATATCTCTGCTTCAGTTTGGACAGCTTAGATTTTAATCGATCCATCATTGATTGATCTGCATGCAGCTGCCAAAGTCCAAACGCTTAGACTCCCCCCTTAAATTCCTCTCTCTCCATTTAAGATACTTCGAGAAGTTTATTCTTGTGAGCAAACTATTAGTCAAGTGTGGCTCTGTCATGTCATTGCTAATGGCATACCCTGGAATGTGTTGCCATGATAAAGATGCTACTTAAATGAGAATTGTTGTTGTAGTTAACGGTTGCTAATGAGAGACAGAAGTTGCCATATGACAAAGGTGACTCCATGCCGCAGTTATTAGAGCTGCTGCCTCACAGCTCACTATTTTGGGTGTTGTCTGTGTGGAGTTTGCATGATCTCCCTGTGTGTTGTGTGGATTTCCTTAGGGTACTCTATTTCTCCCCACGTTTCAGAGACATGTGGATTGATATCCCTTATTTCCTGCCTGTTCATGTCTGTCTACATGTATTGAAAAACATTGTTATTGTGTCTGCTTCTACCACCACCCTTGTCACATGTTCCGAGCATCCACCGCACTGTTGCCTCATTCGATCCTCTAAAATCCTCTCTCCCCCCTCACCTTAGGCCCATGCCCTCCAGAATTTGACATTTCTACCCCGGGAAAAAGTTCCTTGCTGTCTACCGTGTCCATGTCTGCATTGATTTGGTTAAACTGGCTGGTTAGTTTTGCTATGGTGTTATAGACACATGGGTGTATTGACCTACCTGTATCTGGAAACACACCAGTCTGCAAGAGTTATACAGTGTGGAAACAGGCCCTTCGATCCAACTTGCCCACGCCGACCAACATATCCTAAAAGGTAGAGGCTCCATTGTGTGTAGATGGGAGTGTGGAGGTGTGAGTACGTCCAGAAGCTATTAAGCTCTCTCGATTTCCTCAGAAGTTTCTACTTGCTGTCGTGACATTTCTACTATGCAAAGAGTATGGACAAAGAAAGTGGATCTGCCTGTTCCTGGAAGCTTGATAGCAAACTGCATTGGATTTTATTGTTCTGCAGTAGTGTGCTGAAGTACGATTGATATTAGTTTATAATTACGTGTACCGCGATACATTGGAAAAACCGTGCCATCCAGTCAAATCGTACTGTACATGAGTACAAGCAAATCATGCACAAATGCAACAGGTAGTGCAAAGAAAAATGCCAAAGTGCAGAATATAGTGTTACATCGCTATAGTGTTACTGTTACTGAGAAAAAATGCAAGGGCAGCACTGAGGTAGGTTGGGAGATGTGGACTCTACTCCACCTTATGCGATGACTGTTTAGTAGTCTGATATCAGCGATGAAGAAGCTGTTCCTGAATTACCCACTTGACTAGAATAAACCCTTTTGAGAATGATTTCTGTCCCCGCTCCCGCCAAATCACAATAATACTTTATTAGCCAAGTATAATAATATATTCCTTTTTTCACACCGGGGAAATTTACAGTGTTACAGCAGCAAAGTGGATAGCAAGAGAGCAAGAGATCATTCATTATAAATAAAAGATACATAAATTGTCATCGGTTTTCTGTGTGTTCTTAGCTGTTATTGTTGACTCGTCTGCTGGGAGCAGTGCTGGTTGTGCAGTCTCACAGCAGCGGGAAGGAAGGACCTCCTATATCTCTCCTTCACGCACTTGGGGTGAAGGAGTCTGTCACTGAAGGAGCTACTCAGTGCAGTGACAGTGTCCTGCATGGGGTGGGAGTCGTTGTCCAGCAGCGATGTTAGCTTTGCCATCATATTCCTCTCTCCCACCACTTGCACTGAGTCAAGGGGGCAACCCAGGACAGAGCTGGCCTTCCTGACCAGCTTGTCGAGTCTCTTCCCTTCCGCCGCTGAGATGCTGCTGCTCCAGCAGACTACTCCATAGAAGATGGCCGATGCAACCACCGTGTTGTAGAAGGTCCTTAGGAGTGCCCCCTGCACTCCAAAGGACCTGAGTCTCCTTAGCAGCATATTTTACAACATACGAGGCACTTCATTTGCCGTACAGTCATAACAATAATCACATGAAAATGTACGGTTAATGAGGAATATTCATCAAAAGCACATTGTATTTAAGAAATGTGAGTTTGTGTCAATGCTACTAGCTCTGCTGAGGGTGTTCAACATCATCAATGGTAACACAGCTGCCAAGGTCCATTAAAGCAAGGCATTTGCAGAGGCAACTTCTGACAGCAGAACGTCTTTTCAGAAGTTGATCATTTACGTCCAATGGAGAATTTTTAATTTGTGAAATAATCAGCAGGAGTCAGCATCCTACATCCATCTGTGTGAATAATGTACTGTAGTCCAGTAATTCATTGCCATTTCTCATTTGTTATTTAAAGGTATACATTGTTACAGTACCACATCTGTCCCCTAACCTAATCTTTGTTACCATCACCACCACCCCCTCAGTATCTCAAAGGAAAGGCATGCAAAGATGTTGATTTGTTTACAATGTTTCGTTCATGGCTCTCCCTTTTTCTGGGGGAGACTCGTGGCAAAATCCAATGTTTGTGTCAATCATCAAAGACTCGTAGTTTTTATTTGAAAGACAAATGCCTTTGGTAAGTTTTACTTGCTTTTGATGTAGATTACTCAAATTTGGAAAAAAACTGCATTGGTCTTAATTCTAAATCGCCTTAAATTAAAATGTGTTGCAGAATTTCTCCCCAGAATTTGTCTGTTTTTGAAAAGTTAATTTTATTGCATCAGAAAATAATTAATTGAAATGTTTACGAAACCATGCAGCGGAGACGGAGAGAGAATCGGAGCAGGTGGATGTTGCTGGGTTCCCGCTGCGTTCTGCAGAGGCCGAGGGGTGTCAGCTCTTTCCAACCTCACCTGAACTCAAAAAGAAATCAAAAGGAATCAAAAAGTTATTTGGAAAGCAAGTACCTTTTAATCACATTTTGGTCCATGTGATGATTATAAATTGAAGCAGGCATGCACAATGAATTCTACTGTTATTCCAAAAGATACAATTATAATTTTCTGTGGGTCTGTGTTCAAAATTTGTTAAGAAAACTGCCTCCTTTTACACTAATTTAACTTTATTACATAAATGTTGGGAATGAAAGATTTGTGTAATGAAATTGTTACTGTCAACTTCAGGCAGAATATCTAATTAGATGTATGATATTCCTTCCCTCGTATTACTCCCTCTGTACAATACATCCATCTTCATTATATAATTGTATCCATCTTCATTATATAAGGCTACTACATACCAAAATAAGTCACACTGTCTGTCAATGGTGAAAATCATCAAGGAGAATCTGAAGAGAGGGAAACAGTTGATATTTCATCAAAAAAGTTAGAAATCTTTAAGTTACAGAGAAGGAAGGGGTGAAGGAAATAGAGGTGGAGACTGAAAGAGACTGAGGGAAGCAGTGATGATGGTGTTGTCAGGTGAAGGTTTGTTAATTGATCTTTCTGTAGAAGATGAGACAAATGAGAATAGAAGAGAGAGGGGGTAGTAAAAGAAGTAAATGCAGGGACTGTTATGCAGAAGCAATGCTTTTTTTGTGATGGTATAGAGGTGGGGCTATATGCTGGCAAGGCACCTCCAGAAAGTTAAAACACTCATTTGTTTTCGGACCACGTGACTTGTATGCTTGTTAATCGTGCGTGCAGGCACCGTTTTGCCTACAAAAAAGTAGCATTGTGCAGAACACTGCAGGTGCTGCAATTCCGAATTAAAAACACAATGCTGGAGGTGTCAGAAAGTCGATCAGTGGACAGAGTGGAATATAGGATTGGAGTGAAGTGCCAGCCAGCTGGTAGCTCAGACTGAGAGGTGTTCTGGAACACTGCTTTTAGTTCTTCAATGCAGTGAAGATCTGGCTACTTCCCGTACCGTTCCAGTACAGATGAAGGGTCACGACCCGAAGTGTCGACTGCCAAGTAGAACAGCAAAGCACAGGAACAGGCCCTTCAGCCCACAATATCGGTGCTGAACATCGATGCCAAGTTAAACTAATCTCTTCTTGCTGCATGTGATCCATATCCTTCCATTCCCCACATACCCATGTGCCTAGCTAAAGGCCTCATTAATGCCATTATTGTATCTGCCTCCACTTGCATTTCCCTCCACAGATTTGTATGACCTGCTGCGTTCCTCCAGCTATTCTCCTTTTATTTGATAAAAAATTACGGTTGACAATCTCCCCGTCAATCCCATGCCAAGGGATTGAACTGGAAAGTCATTTAGTCTCAATAGTTTCATTCATCAAGCAAATAAATGATGGTGCCTGCAACAGTCTCCTGTGCTTTAATTGTTAATGCTGTATAATGGGGAGCAGTGTGGAGAGAGCGTTACTGTGCTGGCAAACTCCAGGACGGGGAGCGCTGGGAATTTGGGTGTCAACGTTGAATTGTTTATTTTGTGTTTTTGCACTCAGGCTTAAAAGAAGTCAGTCAACCACCTTCAACCCTGAGGACATGAGTGATGGAGATTTCAAGCGAGGTGGAACCAGGAGCACCTCTGGCCCGAAACTTGGCTGGTCCCGCGATCTACAGCTCACTAAAACGTATGAGAACACGGGCATGACTCGTCAATGCAAGATCGCTTTTGGATTTAATTTATCTCACCTTTCCTCCTACCTTACACTGGGATTAGCTGCAACTGGGATTGAGCACAACATTTATTCATTTAATCTCTTAGATGAGATCCATTCGTGCACGGAGTCAAAGTGGTCAACAAATAATTCGATAAATATTTGAAGGAGAAAATTGTACGATGTAGGGCAGGAGCTGGGGAATGGAACTAACTGGATTGCAGTCCACAAGGGCTATCCCAGTCTTGATGGACAGAATGGCAAAGGTTTCCCCTTAACCTTCGCTCTAGTGAAAACAATCCTAGTTTGTGCAACTTCGTTAGTCAGGAAGATCAGCCATGATTGAATGGTGGAGTAAACTTGATAGGCCGAATGGCCTAATTCTGCTCATCACTTATGATAACTTCTCCATATAGCTAATCCTCTCTAATCCAGATAACATTCTGATAAAGCTCTTCTGCACCCATGTCCTCCACATCCTTCCTTAAATGGGACCACTGTTATCTCTGTGCACTTTGCAGAATGTGGTGTACCCAATATCTGTTATAAGATGACATACTGGAAAGTTACTGGATTCTTAATTACTTTAGACTTTAGAGATATAGTGCAGAAACAGACCCTTTGGCCCACTGAGTTTGCGCCGACCAGTGATTACGCCGTGCACAAGCCAATTAACCTACAAACCTGCACGTCTTTGGAGTGTGAGAGGAAATAGAAGCACCCGAAGAAAACCCATACGGTCGCAGGGAGAACGTACAGACTCCGTACAGCCAGCACCCGTAGTCAGGGTAGAACCCAGCTGTGAGACTGATACTCTACCATTATACCACTGTGCCGCCCTCAATTTACGAATAATTACTTTATTGTTATTCTGAGGTCTGCAACGCTTTTGTCCGCAGTGATCTGGATGCTCCGTTCGCGAAGTGGAGCAAAGACCAGGTGTGTAACTGGCTGGATGACCAAGGGTTGGGTATATACGTGAGGCCTTCCGGCTCCTGGATCACATCAGGACAGACTTTACTGCACGCATCTCAGCAGGACTTGGAGAGGGTACGTTACCGCAGGTTGCATTTTTATAACCCCTTTGAAATGGGACAATTTCACAATGTGCTTCACAGAAATGAAACTGGGCAAAAAACTGCCACCAAAGGAAATAGAGATGGAGACTGGAGAGGAACTGCAGATGCTGGAATACGGTGTACAACACAAAGTGCGGGTAACTCAGTGGGACAGTGCTGCTTAACCCACTGAGTTACACCAGCACATTGTGAAATACAGAGATAGTTCATTGTCAGAGATATCAATGGATGTCTTTGGAGAGAGATGGAGGGGGGTGGGGGAGAGATTCCAGTGATGCAGCAGTTTGACGGCAGAAGGTGCAGCTGCTAAACTAGAGGCAACGCCTCCCTAAATGAATGAGATTTCCTGAACACTGGTCCACTTTGCCCACGTTGGGCCTATATGTCAAGCATTAATTCAGTGTATTGTGAGCACCGGCAGTCCATTTCTTAAGGATCTGTACATTCTTTGACCACCTGATTTGTGCAGGAACTTGGCATCAAGCATTCTCTACACAAGAAAAAACTGCAGCTAGCTCTACAGGCGTTTGGCTCCGAAGAGGAAGATAACAAAGGAAAGCTCGACTACAACTGGGTTACAAGTGAGTAGAATGTTCTTTCTCATCATTTAGAAACAAACAGTTCAGGAGTATGAACTGACATTTATTGTACTGTAATATATTCTGATGTTTCTGGGTCAGCTTGGGTAGAGTGTTTACTGACCAGCATAATATGAAAGAAGAAAGATTAGAGTCCTGGACCACAGAACAGGCCCTTCAGCCCAACTTGTTCAAACTCTCCTCCTGCCACGGTCTGGCCATATCCCTCTTCACACTCTCCTCTGAAATTTTGTAATTGTATCTGACTCGATTACCTCCTCCAGCAACGCATTCCGTATATCCACCACCCTCTCTGTGAAGAAGTTGTCCCTTCAGGCTCATATTAAATCTTTCCCCTCTCACCTGTGTTTTCTTGTTTTAGACTTGTTTCCCCTACCATCACACGGTGTCTGAAAACAGAAGGGCCTTGAGCTGTGTTTAGTTGAAAAGGGTGTAGACGTTTTGAAACTCTTTTACATTTTGCAGCACCGACATTATGGGCCAACAGGCCTATTCCTGTGCTGTACTGTTCTATGTTCTTGTTTCCAGACAGCTTGCTGAAGTCTGAATGCTTTTGTCCTATATTTGCTCATTCTATTGACAGATCCATGTGTGCCTGACTGGCTGATTTGGATTATAATTGGATTTTGTTTTGAATGGACCTGGTTCCAATCTACTTTTTTTCACCATTTAAACACGAATGTGATAATTCAGTTTTGCACTATTATGGTTACCTTTTTTTGGCATTTTTGATTATTGTATGTTTTTTGTGCGTAATTTTGTTAACAGGCCTGTTAAGCTGCGGCAAATATGAATTTAATTGTTCCATTGTCGGCACATACAACAATTAAACACACTTTCCTCTTGATCTTCATTTCAGGGTGGCTGGATGATATTGGGTTACCCCAGTACAAGACGCAGTTTGATGAGGGACGGGTTGATGGTCGAATGCTCCACTATATGACTGTGGTGAGCAGGTCCTTTGTTTTTAATGCTAGTGTTTGTGTTACTATTAAAGCCTAAATCCCAGGGAATTTAACCTCAGTCACTACAATGATAGTTTACTTTATTTGTAGATAAACATCGTTAATCTACAAGTTGCGTAAAACAATATCCTGCGTTCACGGCAAGTGACTGGACCCTTGAATCCATAGAAAAACCCAATAAAATATTTATATTAAATGATTTTGGGAAGACTAACATTGTAATAAAGTGGAAACACAAACTGCAGATGCTGGAATCTTGAGCAAAACACAAAGTGCTGGAGGAACTCAGCAGGTCGGCTGGCAGCCTCTGTGGAGGGAATGAAGAAGGGTCCCAACCCAAAGCTCAATCTGTGTGTTTCCACAGATGCTGTCTGACTCATTGAATTCCTCCAGCACTTTCTTTATTGCCTTGTGATAGTTACTAGTGTGATACAAAATGCTGGGACCCTTGCATTTTGCACCCTAGTGTGATCCACATCTACAATCTCACACACTAGCACTTGGTCTGAGCCTTCTAATGTTGCCACAATTTCATTTAAAACCCCAACTAGTTCACCATTGTCCTTAGGGAAAGGAAATGTGCTACCCTTGCCTGCTCTGGCCGATATGTAACTGGTGATCTACAGTATTGTGGCTGTCTCGTCTCTGATAGCCTGGCTTGCCATTCAGTTGTATAACGGTTCAATAAGGTGACTCACCACTGCCACCCTGAGGGCAGTGAGGAAAATGAATCAAACTCTAACCTTGAATTTAAAGTAGAAACAAGGAACTGCAGATGCTGGTTTACAAGGAGGACACAAAGTGCTGCAGTATGCAGCAATAGAGCTGCTGCCTTCCAGCGCCAGAGACCCAGGTTCGATCTTGACTATGGGTGATGTCTGTACGGAGTTTGTACGTTCTCCCTGTGTCTGCGTGGATTTTCTCCGGGTGCTCCGGTTTCCTCCCATCTCCAAAGACGTGCGGATTTATAGGGTAATTGGCTTCGGTTAAAAAAAACTTAAATGTGGTGTGGAGAATAGTGCTTGTGTATGGGGCGATCACTGATCGGTGCGGACTTGGTGGGCTGAATGGCCTGTCTCCGCACAGTAGCTCTAAAGTCTAAAGAAGAGTAACTCAGCAGATCAGGCAAGATCTCTAGAGAAAATGGATAGGTGACGTTTTGTACCCTTGAATTTAAAGGAAATGTATTGCCTCCAACATTAATGTGCGGATTGTTGGCAGATGCTGGTAATATTGATGGAGCACATTGTCTCAGGTGCTGCGGTGGTGTTTCCAGGAACTATCCCTGCTGCATATCTGGTCAAACAACTCATTGTGGGAACGGGTGATGCAAGAGTGCATTTTTAATTGCCTTGGTTAAACTATTCTTATTGTAGAAGCAGAAGTAGTGGGTTGAGAGGAACCTCCCCTCTCAACCCACTGCCTTCATTGCAGCCTCCTGGAACCTTGCCAAGGCGAATATTGTGGCTATTTCTATGTGTGTCTTACTGTGCCTACATCTTAATCCAAACATCAGCTGCTCTTAATTATATAGTCTGTCACAAAGGAGTTAAATATCAGGAGAACTAAGCAAATATTTCTAATCTTGATTTATTGGAGAATTATATTTGTTTTGGCAAGTACACCTCACTTTCTTTTATTGACTTGAATTTACACTGTCCCTATTCACTTCTCTCTTATTTAAATAATTTAAAATATTTTAAAGACTTGCTGAAAATTTGCTTTGAGGGATAGGTTCTGTCCCTGGATGTGAATAGTGGCACAGGCTTCTCCACATCCACCGATCAGCCATTCGAGGCCTTGATGGCAAGGCCACACATTTGACAACCCTGCACTCTGGCAGTTTTGCAAATGGCCACCTTACCTTCCTGATGATTCAGCTTTGATGTTTTGTGTTTAAGATGAAGGGATTAGCAATCTGATTATCTTTTAGACTTTTACTTTTAGAGAGAACGCGCAGAAACAGGCCCACTGAGTCTGCGCCGACCAGCGATCACCCCTTGCACTAGCTCTGTCCTACACACTAGGGACGGTTTACAATTTTCATGAAAGCCAAATAACCAATAAACCTTCATGTCTTTGGAGAATGGGAGGAAACCAGGGCGCCTGGAGAAAACCCATGCGGTCATAGAGAGAATGTACAAACTCTATACAGATAGCACCTGTAGTCAGGATCGAACCCGGGTCCTTGGTGCTCTGAGGCAGCAACTCTACTGCTGTTCCACTGTGGCGTTTTGTGCTCACGATGAAAGAATTCACAATCTGATTGTAAGCAATGTTTGTTCCAGTGGCAGGAGTCTGCAAATTCATGGCACAGATTAGCTCCTGTCCCGAACCTGAGGGCAATTTGTGTTAAATGCAGACACAGGAGACTGCTGGAGGTCCAGCCTGCTGAGTTCCTGCAGCAGTTCCTTAGGATTATCGGCAATGTGGGTGACATGGTTTGTGTAATACTGTCACGTGCTCACACAACTATTCAGTTTCAATGTGTGAGGTGAGCTGCTGCAGTAGTGTCTGCCCCGCTATTTAAGTTGTTTTAATTTCCGGGTTTGACTTTTTCTAGGATGATCTGCTGTCGTTGAAAGTTGGGAGCGTTCTCCATCATCTCAGCATCAAGCGGGCCATTCAGGTTCTCAGAATAAACAACTTTGAAGCTAACTGTCTACGTAGAAGGCCGTCTGATGAGGTAGGAGTGTGCGTTACAGGGAAAGGGTTATACCTTGGGGTTCGGGCCTTGGCCATGAGGAGGAGAGAGAGGAGGGTTTGAGTCATCCCCAGGCCTCGCCACTCAGGCAATCCTGAGCACAAGGAGAGTGCTGTGATTGTCAGCCATCCCAGCCTAGGACTGCTGCAGGAGATCCTCCAGCAGTGTCCTCGGCCCAACTATCTTCAGCTGGTTCACCATAGAACAGCACAGGACAGGCCCTTCGGCCCACAATGTCCATGCTGACCATGATGCCAAGTTAAACTAATCTCTGCCTGCACCTGATCCATACCCCCCTATTCGCTGTATATCAATGTGCCAATCTAAAAGCCCCTTAAATCCAACTAAACATGTCTGCCTCAACCACCATTCCCGGCAGTGCACGACAGGTACCTAACACTGTTTTTTTTAAAAAGTTATCCCAAACATCACCGTTAAAGTTTGCCCCTCTTACCTTAAAGCTGTGCCCTCTAGTCTTTGACATTCCCACCCTGAGGGAAAGGTCTGTCTACTGTAACTTCATTAACTTTTGTGTTGTCCGGTGACCTATTACCCTTCTATATTTTCGTCCAAATCATTTGTAAATAATCATAAACTATACGGGCTCCAGCACTGATTCCTGTGGAACTCCACTGTTCACAAACCTCCAGCCAGAATAACACCCGTCACCGCCCTCTGTCTTCTGCGGATAAGCCAGTTCTGAATCCTACTGACATGTCACCGTGGATCCCATGCACCGTGATCTTCTGGATCAGTTGACATGTGGGACCTTGTCTCATGTTCTTGCAAACAACATCCGTTCCCTCCAGCGCCAATTCACGCTGGCTGTAGTGTGCACCATCTATAAAATGGACTGCAGCCACTCACCAGGGCTGCGCCAACAGTGCCTCCCAAACCCCCACCCCTCCTACCAAGGACAAGGGCATCAGCATCACCCGCAGAGTCCCCTCCAAGTTGCACACCATTGTGACTTGGTAATACGTCTTCGTTCCTTCATTGTGATCAGGTACCAGGTAGGAAAGAATTAGGGGGATAAGGATTAATATAGATAGGCATCGTGTTCGACATGAGGGAGATGGGTTGAAGGGCCAGTTTCTCTGCTGTATAACTCCACGACTGACTCTATGTTGCTTGATTGAAGTCCTGGAACTCCCTCCCCAAAAAGCCCCTGTCGCACCTTCACCAGAAGGACGGCCGCTGTTCATGGGCACGGCTTATCCCCTCCCACTCTACGGTTGTTCAGGTTGGAAAAATACGTTCTTGGCGATGTAGCACATCAGTCTCCAGATGCGCTAACTATATTCCGCACTCTGTATCTTCACCTTTGCTTTACTTATTGTACTTCAGGTTTGACTTGATTGTATTTATGCATAGCATTATCTGATTTGATTGGATATCATGACAAACAGATCTGTTCACTGTACCTCGGTACACGTGGCAATAAGAAACCTAAACAAACGCTGGCCTTGCAAGTAGCGTGAAGATCCTGGAAAATGAATTAAAAATGGATAGGGAGGCGCAGACTGCCGTACGGTAGATCTGTTCTAACGTTTGAAGAAGTGGAATTTGAAACCTGTATAAATATTTTATCTGCCAGAGTAACATTAGCCCAGCAGAGGTGTCGCAATGGACCAACCACCGCGTGATGGAGTGGCTGCGCTCGGCAGACCTGGCGGAGTACGCTCCCAACCTGCGGGGCAGCGGTGTGCACGGCGGCCTGATGGTGAGCCAGGGGTCCGCGGGACTGCGCCAACTCACTCAATGCGTCAAATTACCCCGGCACCGAGTCCACGCCGATCCAGCGATCACCCCCGTACACTAGCACTATCCGACACACTAGGGAGAATTTACGGAAACCAATTAACCGACAAACCTGCATGTTTTTGGTGTGGGAGGAAACGAGCACCTGGAGAAAACCCCACACAGTCACAGGGCGTACGTGCAAACTCCGTACAGTCAGCACCTGTAATCTGGATCATACCTTGGTCCTTGACGCCATAAGGCAGCAGCTCTACCGCTGTGTTATCATGCCTAAAGTACATTGTACGCACTGTGCAGCTCTGTAGTAGGTTCTAACTTTAGGTTTAATAACAACATTTAAAAGACATTTGGACAGCTATGTGGAGAGGAAAGGCTTAGAGGGATATGGGACTAGCTAAGATGAGGCATCTTGGTCGGCATATATGAGTTGGCCTGAAGAACCTGTTTCCGTGTAGTATAGCCCTCTGGCTGCATTGTACCTGCTCTGCACCTCTGTATGGAATGATGTAAATAGCTGCTAAATGACTGGCGATAGAGATGTGGAAGCTTCTACTGCCAGCTTCACCACAGCTGTAGAATCAGAAGGGCAGCACCAATGCTCCGTTTCCAAGGGGAGAGGTGGAATGTCAGAAAAATGATCACCTCTTTATATATTTTTAAAAAAGCAAAATCCTGTGGATGCCAGAAACACTCAGCAGGTCAGGCTGCATCCTTGGAGAAACAGTTAACATCATTAGGACAGGTTGATGCCAAGCCCATTGAAACAAGCACAGAGCCAGGGCTACGTGCGGGCACTGAGTCTCTATTCATAACCTCTTCCCCTGCCCAACCTCAAAATTTAGTGTTTTTCTGTCACAGTTCTTAGATGTAAGTTCTAAAACTTTGTTATTGCTGTAATATTTATTGATGTCCCGTTGTTGCTACTGCCTGTCCATTCTGTTGCAAGGCAGTAGGTGTTTGAATCTTATGAGCACCTCCAAATTGAATTGGGTGGTGATAAGTGGGGCTAGATTGGTGTTTAGTTTAGATATACAGCATGGAAAAAGACCCATTGGCCCACCGAATCCATGCCGACCATTGATCAATCAGCCGTTCACACACCAGTCCTATGTTACTCCACTTTCTCACCATTCCCTACACACTAGTAGCAATTTACTGAGGGCCAATTAACCTGCAATCCCGCACACCGTTGGAATGTGGGAGGAAACCAGAGCACCCGAAGAAAACCCACGCGGTCACAGGAGAACGTGCAAACTGTATACAGACAGCACCCGAGGTCAGGATCAAACCCGGGTTTCTGGTGTTGTGGGGCAGCAACTCTACCAGTCGCGCCACCATGCCACCCGAATAGTGAATAATGTACTAACAACTTGTCTTCTATTACCAGGTACTAGAACCCCGTTTCAATGTGGAAACACTAGCAATGCTGCTGAACATCCCTCCCAATAAAACACTCCTCAGGCGACACCTGGCAACTCACTTTAATCTGCTGGTTGGTCCTGATGCTCAACAACAGAAACGGGAGACTGTTGAATCACCAGACTATACTCTCCTTACAGCAACTGCCAAAGTTAAGGTGAGAGCAAAGACGTCCACTTGTTCATACTGTCCTTCTGATGCACAAGATTCTTGTTTGTGGCTAGGATGCTGGGGGGGAAAAAAACTGTTCAAAGCTCCTCCGCACAGATTCAACGGGCTTGTTGAAAACGAATTCTTTGCATTGCGGGTGTGGAAACGTTTTCCCAATATCATAGTTATCCTTAATTGGTGCAGTATCCCTGCTGTGTAACCCTGGTTTTACTTGGGCTCCCACTCGCTGGATCTGAACCATAGGAAAGTAAAGACAGTGGGAACATTCACACCCTTTGTCCCTTCCACCAGTCGCATAGAATGGTGACTGCTTGTGTCTGACTGCTTGACGTCAAAATATTCCACTGCAGCGTCTCGAGCAAGGTGTGAATTGGTTTAGGGTTGATATACGTAGAAAATAGGTGCAGGACTAGGCCATTCGGCCCTTCGAGCCAGCACCGCCATTTAATATGATAATGGCTGATCATCCAAAATCTGTACCCCGTTCCTGCTTTTTCCCCATATCCCTTGATTCCGTTAGTCCTAAGACGCTCAGTGAAGTAAGATTGTGGGCAAACTTTGTGTTATTTACAATGCTTAGTTTTATGGGGGGGGGGGGGGGGGAGATAATTGTTGATTGTAGAGATCTATATTCCAGGTTAGTGGTACAAGTACAGAGAGAAGATCTCTGTCAAAATTCTCCTGAACAGGAAAACCTCCATGAGGCGACCCATCTAGATTCCCAAGAAATAATTTGCTGTAATGTCAGTATTGTTCTGCTGTTTGGGATCTTTGACATTGGCTAATGTATAACTTGGCTAATGGGGTTTATCTTCCTCAGCCTAAGAAGCTGGTGTTCAGCAGCTTTGGGAGCCTGAGAAAACGAAAGCAGGATGAAGAAGAGTACATCTGTCCCATGGAACTGGGGCTCCCAGCAGGAACTGGGTTCAAGAAAGGGAGCATGCAGGGTCGAGGGATGGAGCTGCGGCTGTATAATGAGGAGGACCTGGACAGACTTGAACAGGTAACGTTGCCTGGGCAATTTTATGGTTACCTTCTCATTAAGCCAAACATTCTGATGGAAAGTACTGGTACACCACTGATTTTCTGGCAACAAATGGTCCAGCACTTCCTTTAATCTGGACAAAGATCCGAGAGCATTGCATGTGGTGCACGCTCTTTCAGGACGTGTACCTCTGTCCTGAAAGCGTTAATTGTTTACTTTGTTAATTGTTAATTCTTTATTTGTTTCTAGCAGTCCGTGATGCTTTGGAGACAAGGGAGGGGTATAAATAGTGGGTCAGAGGTGTATTGTTGAATTATTACGTGACCTCTGTTGGTCCGGCAAAATGGATAATCCAGCAAGGCTCTGGAACCAAGGGTACTGGAAAATCGGGGGTAGACATGTATTGTCACACTTTGAGAGCACCTTTGCTTTACTTATACCTGTACACGATATACGGCAGTGAGCAACACACTCTCATTGTTACTCAATCACCTAGTGGTGTCCTGTGCAGCCTCCTCCATGTCTTCACATGTTGAACTGGGGTTGCAGTAATGCTGTTTTAGGGCACTTCGGGCTGTAACAGATCCAACATAGGAGCAGTTCTAGGCCGCTTGTTTACTGACGCTATCTTGCGTCCTCTGCGGTCCCCCTCGCTCACCACACCCTCGCACCCCCCTCCATCCATGGTCTACCCCTTTCTCCATGATTTAGACCACACCCCAACCCGGTAGTCTCACCCCCACCGCCCTCCTCTTGTTCAATGGGCATTGAGGAGAGCAGGGCAGCACAGTGGAGCAGCGGTAGAGTTGCTGCCTTGCAGAGCCAGAGACCCGGCTTCGTATGCTGTTTGTATGGAGTTTGTATGTTCTCCCCATGAACATGCGTGTTTCCTTCGGCTGCTCCTCTTTCCTCCCACACTCCAGACATACAGGTTTGTAGGTTAATTGGCGTCTGTAAATTGTAAATTGACTCTAGTGCGTAGGATAGTGCTAGTGAATGGAGTAATCGCTGGTCGGCGCAGACTAGGCGGGCCGAAGAGCCTGTTTCAGTGCAATATCAATAAAGTAAAGAGTAGAACAGTGACAAAGAGCTCCTGTCCTAACCAGGCCAGGACCTGTATCAGTGCTACAGATCGGAAACATTCTGCTGAAAATAAGTGTGTGGCGTTTGGTGTTTCAGATGGATGATTCTGAGGGAACAGTGAGGCAGATCGGAGCATTCTCCGAGGGCATCAACAATCTCACAGTAAGTGCCACATTGAACTGCTATCAAAAGTCACGGGCTGTCTGAAAGTTATAGATTTCCTTTAACTTAGTGCTGTTCTGTAAATCTTTTGAGACACTTCCTTCGTTCTTGTCTGTGCTCCCATGGGCTGGAGTCTCACTGTTTCTGTTTCCTTTGTAGCACATGTTGAAAGAGGACGAGTTGTTTAAAGATCTGAGTGCCGGTTCGCCCTGCACCAGCATGACTGAGGAGGATTCCAACGTCTGACCCTCAGTCAGTGTGGATGCACCTTCACCTCTCAGTCCGACACTACAAAACAAACTGACTGCACTACTCACCACCTCCTGCACCGCCTCCCCTGAGAGTGGAAGCAAATGCACAAAGCACCACCAAATATTTACTCTCAATCAGAGCTGGGGAAATCCAGGATCTGGAGTTTTGATGAAAATCCAATCAGTGCAATGTTTGACTGCAGCCCTTGACAGAAAACACATTTCAAAATCCAAATGGTTTATGTCACCAGACACAAGATGCCAGTAATTTGACTTGATAGTTGCATTTTATGTATTAAAATCCAGTGCTTATTTGATTTTCATCAGGACTGTGGTGTTTTAATACTGAAGTGTGTGGTGACAGCATTGTGCCTGGTCTGCAGTCTGGTCTGCCCTGTGCAGCCACCACAGTCCATGACCACCTGTCACTGGCTACCTCAAGCAAGCAATATCTCTCGAATGCCTTAAATAACCAAAAATATTGCCATTTTGATTATCCAGTTATTTTACAACAATTGTCCTTTTCTGCCACAACGTGAATTTTGTACCTTTTTGTAATTTTCTAAAGAGGCAAATAAAAGTAGTGTTTTGTACCGTGCAACTTTAGAATGGGGTTACTGACTAGTGCAATGATTTGTATCGATGTAGGGATTGTATTCCAGCTGGTTCCTGGCCTGATCCATGTAGAGTTTTTCACAATGGTGGGGGGGTAACTTTGTTTCCTGTTTTGTAACCCAGGTTGCAATAATAACTTGGGTTCGTTGCAGCAAGTGGTGTTACATTTGGGATGGAATACTGTTTGTTTTAAATTTTAGCATGTTTTAAATGGTACAGATTGCATTGTAGGAATTATGTCCATTTTGTAATCGGAGGTATTACTGAGAATTGTTCGGATCATTGTTGATGCATGTTGTTACTTAATGAGCAGATTGGTCCTATGTTGAATGTGAAAATCCCAACGGCGGCACAAGAGACTGCAGATGCTGGAAAACAAAGTGCTGGAGGAACTCGGTTGGGCCGGCAGTATCTGTGGAGGGAATGGACAGGCCAACCCAAAACGTCGTCTGTTCATCCCCTCCAGAGATGCAGCCTGACCCGCTGAGTTCCTCCAGCACTTTGTTTTGGGTGAAAATGACAACATAGAGTAGTGATGTAAAGCTGAATGTTAGCACGGCAGTGTCAGCAGAGTGCACTGTGGTCCTGGCCGATTGCCAGCCCAATACTGTTGAGCACCTACCATATCTGCAGTTAGACATGCAATTGGCCAAAGTCTGAGCAAAGACCTTACAAAACTAGATCAATCCTGACCGACATTGTACTTTGTTACTTATGCACCAATTTTAGTACTAATCTTTGTATTCTAAAGACAACTATTTTATCCAAAGCTATGTTCATATGATTCTCAAATTTAAAGATGCTCCTTTATTTAAACACTCGTCAAAAAGAAACTCATCTTTGAGAGCTGTTTTTGCTCTCCTCTCAGTGTCACGCCAATACTTGGTCATGAGAAATGTATTTTTCTACGTGCGTGGCTTTTAAATAGCAAGGAAGTAGATGGTGTTGAGTTCAGCAGTAAATGGGCTACTCTGGCTGGTGGTACAAGAACTCTTCAAATGCCATCAGACCCACTGATCCTGTGAGCCTGCATTTGGAACCCAAGCTCCCATCCCACCCAGGTTAATGTGCTTTTTATTAGTTTATTTATTTTGCATTGTTAACTATGCCATTATTCTGCCATACTTTGTGTTGAGGGTTCTTGTGCAATGTTTTTGTGGCATATTTATGTGGTTTTAGTACATTTACATTTTTTATCAATGGCTTTCCCCACAGGCAGTTCAGTAGCTCTCACTGGCCATTGAGTTTTTAAACGAGTTGAAAAGGCCAAAGATGGCCAGAACTTGGTAGGAAAGTCTTTGTGAAATCTTTTGCCAGTTGGGTCATTGTATTGTCACAGGAATATTGCAAACAAAACAATTGACAGGAGGCACATCATTAGAAGCAGCCCCTGACCCAAACCATGAAAGCAGAATCATGTATAACTACAGCATTATATACATCACGCTCGTGTGAATATTTCAATGTAAAAATAAAGTATTGCACAATAAATTGTTTGAAATATTTTGGATTGAATGGTGAATGAATCACTGGGCATCGTTGATCAGTGGAGAGGGGTTTGGTTTCTCAGATCCCAGACCAAACATTGATTCCACTTTCAGTTCTCCCCTGCTGCAGACAAACCTGGTGTAACATCCGAAAACCCTTCCTGTTCAGCAGAAGAGCCCACATTACAAGGTTCCCAACCTTACCTGGAAGAGCATGGGCAGTCCTGGGTAAGGTGGCTGGTTCTGCACGGAATGACTATGGGATGGCACGCACCCATTTCATTTTGAACGTCATGCTTGTAATTAAAGCTGTCCTATGCCCGCCCCTACAGGGACTGAATTGGTGATATCAGTAGGTAGGGAGATGGCACTTGGAAGCTGGATTGTGTGTAACCAGAGATATTCATGGAGACAGGAGCCTGCAGAGGTGGTGACTTCCACCGTCACTGTTTAGGGCGTGGTTCAGCTGTCCGTATAGCCAAATGTTTCACTAGACTCCAGTTAGTTACAAGTAGAGAGATGAATTCAAACCTGTGGGGCGGTAGAGTTGCTGCCTGAAACCCGAGTTTGAAGCCTGACTGCGGGTGCAGTCTGTACGGAGTTTGTACTTTCGCCCATGGGTTTTCTCTTGGTGCTGTTTTCCTCTTTAGTCTAACCAGTTGGACAGGCTTATCTACCTTTTGTGTAGTGGGAGCTCTGTAATGTCAGTGTACATTTATCACACTGATCATACCATAAGCCTTCTGTGGAGCTTGTGATCAATTGGCTGTAGTTAAGCACTCTAGATAATAAAATTCAACTTAACAAGTGCCATTTAATAACTTTATTTTGCTCCATTTGTACATACAGTGGCAGTGGATAATGCAATCTGCTGCAATGCTGTGAAGCCAAGTTTACATTGGACGAACCTGCAGCTATCTGAAGTAATGTGGAATCTACCCAGTACAGTGTGCTCCAATCCGCTGTTTCCTCACACCTAGTTAGTCCATTCCATGGTTACAGAGTTCTGATCTTTCTCTGGGAAAGACTCATCCAAAGACTGACAGGCAACTAGCATAGAGGATGACATTCCTCTCAAAACAATATTACAGTTATATCTGACAATTAAAAATTCCCCCATTACAAACCAAGTTGGAATTGTTTGTTGCAAGCTGCTGCAGGAGCAGTGGGCTGTCTGCTGACAAGTGGGGAGAGTGAGGTGGAGGGGCATAGGACAGGTAAGGCTGCATTAGCATACAAAGCACAAGTCTGGGTTGTGCAGACACGAAGGCGAGAGAGTGCAAGGATTTAGTACTGGGTGATCTGGTTAAAGTGGCAGCACTGGAATAACCAAGGTGAGGAGGCTATGGACAACGCAGTACAAAGATCATGGATATGGTGTGCTGTAGGGCTGTACAACTGATAGGTGTCTGCTCCCTCTCTGCAGGCTTTTCATTCAAGTTAGTGTTATCAATGCTCCCTTGTTTGTGTGTCCAATGTTTCAGGGAAGACCAGGAGCGCATGCAAACTCAGCAAAGATACTCCGAGCGGGTGTCTAATGGAACTGTCCCCTTGCAATGAAGGTGCAGACCACACTGTCCAGCCTCCTCTTTGGTCCCATGCTTCCATTTTCACCATCCCTATAGTGGGGAATTCCAGATCAAAGGAACATTCCTCACCACCCCATGACTAGTGAATGGTGTCCTTCAATAACCACCTTCCCTGGCCTCAGAACATTCATTCACATCTGTAACCAGGACTCCTGTGGTCCTGTCTGTCTCTCCTGCACAAAGTGCATTCTCTCATCAACTATCACCCACCGGCCAGCCCCACTACCTTTGCGTAATGACTGTGACAAACCCAGAGCACATCTCCAAGCACTTTGCAAAATTACAATGAAGCAGTAGCGGTTCAGAGGACAGCCGGCCAAGACCACCCTCCTCAATAACTTGCCTTTCATTTCAGCTGTTATGGCACTGGTGTTTTACGATTAAGTAGGTAGCTCATATAAAGTTGAATCCTGGTCCTAACTCCAATTCCGTTTCTGGACCAACACTCAAAACACAAACCGGGTGTCTTGGCCGTAGCCCAGTTTGTCCAGGTTGGGGTTACAGGCGAACTCTATCATGGGTGGCGGGCCACACATCAGGATCAGCACATCGTCTGCCGGCGGGGGCAGGTGCTCCTGGATCATCTGCTCACTCACAAACCCCTCGCTGTATTTCCAGCCTGAAAATCAAAAGCAAGTGTTAATGTTTATGTTTTAAAAACAAAATAGTTGCATTCTGCAGCCTTGTTAGTTCAACATGGAAAAAGGCCATTCAGCCCAACTTGTCCATGCGACCAAGTGGGCTCTCTGCGCTAGTCCCATTGGTCTGCATTTGACTCATATCTCCCTAAACTTCCCTATCCATATCTGTCCAAATGTCTTAAAAGTCGTAATTGTATCCACTTCTCTGGCTTCCTCAAGCAGCTCATTCCATATGTGGACTACCCTCTGAGTGAAAAAACTGCCCCGAAGTCCCTCTTAAATCTCTCCTCTCTCACCTTAAGCTTTTGCCCTTTTGTTTTAGATTACTCTACTCTGGGGGAAAAGACTGTGATCATTCACTTTATCCATGCCCCTCATGATCTTGTACATGTCAATAAAGGGAGGGGTATGGAGAGAGATCCAAGGGGTTAGGGCTCAGGCAGCTGAAGACCTTTAATAGGACAGTACAGCACATTAACACGCCCTTTGGCCCACAATGTCCATGCTTAACATGATGCCAAGTTAAACTAATCTCTGCCTGCATGTGATCCATATCCATCCATTCCCTACCTGTCTAAAAGCCTAAAACACCACTATCATATCTGCATCGACCACCTCCCCCGCAACACAGCGGGACAGTGGCGCAGCGGTAGAGTTGCTGCCTTACAGTAAATGCAGCGCCGGAGACTCGGGTTCGATCCTGACTAAGGGGGCCGTCTGTACGGAGTTTGTACGTTCTCCCCGTGACCTGCGTGGGTTTTCTCCGAGATCTTCGGTTTCCTCCCACACTCCAAAGACGTACAGGTATGTAGGTTAATTGGCTGGGCAAATGTAAAAAATTGTCCCTAGTGGGTGTAGGATAGTGTTAGTGTGCGGGGATCGCTGGGCGGCGCGGACTCGGTGGGCCGAAGGGCCTTTTTCTGCGCTGTATCTCTAAATCTAAAAAATCTAACACACTCAGTGTAAAAAAAAATCCCCTGCGTATTAAATTTTGCCCCTCCTATCTTAAAGCCATGCCCTCTAGTGTTTTGAGATTTCTACCCTGGGGGAAAAAGGTTCTGACAGTCTGCCACATCTATGTCTTTCAATTTTATATACTTCTGCAAAGTCTCCCATCAGCCTCTGATGCTCCAGAGAAAACAATCCCAAGTTTATCCAAGCTCTCCCTGCAACTAATACCCAGGAACCAACTAGTAAAACCTCCTGCACCC
The DNA here is from genome assembly GCF_053455715.1 of Rhinoraja longicauda. NCBI lineage: Eukaryota > Metazoa > Chordata > Chondrichthyes > Rajiformes > Arhynchobatidae > Rhinoraja > Rhinoraja longicauda. The sequence continues at coordinate 19,283,554 of NC_135972.1, read as the reverse complement.
TCTCCAAAGCCTCCACATCCTTCCTGCAGTGGGGTGACCAGAATTGCACACAATACCCTGAATGCAATCTAACCAAACCACTGTACTGAAACTGCGCTCCTCAAAATCACAAACGACATTCTCCTCTCCTCCGACGCTGGCAACCTCAACATCCTCATCCTACTTGACCTCAGCGCCGCCTTTGACACCATAAATCACTCCATTCTCCTCACCCGACTTGAAACCTCCCTTAACATCACCGGCACAGCCCTATCCTGGTTCAAATCTTACCTCTCTGACAGACACCAGTTCATCTCCATTAACAACTGTAAATCCCCCACCGCTCCCCTCCCCCAAGGTGTCCCCCAAGGCTCAGTCCTTGGCCCCCCTCCTCTTCATCCTCTACCTGTTCCCCCTTGGTCAATTAATCCGCCGTCATGGTCTCAACTTCCACTGCTTCGCCGATGATATCCACCCAAAACTCACCAAATCCACCCAAAACTTCATCCTCAACATTGATGGTCTCCCAGTATCCACCTCCACTCACATCCGGAATCTTGGAATCATCTTTGATCAAACCCTCTCCTTCGACAAACACATCAAACACATCACAAAGACAGCCTTCTTCCACCTCAAAAACATTGTCCGTCTCCGTCCATGCCTCTCCTCCACAGTTGCAGAAACCCTCATCCACGCCTTCATCACCTCCCGTCTGGACTACTGCAACAGCCTCCTCTATGGCGCACCCTCAAAAATCATCAGTAAACTTCAATACATTCAAAACTCCGCTGCCCGTCTACTCACCCACACCCCGATCCGTGACCATATCACCCCCGTCCTTTACAAACTCCACTGGCTCCCCATACCCCAGAGAATCCAGTACAAAATCCTCCTCATAACCTACAAAGCCCTCCATAACCTGGCCCCATCCTACCTGACCGACCGACCTCCACAGGCACACTCCCACCTGCACCCTCCGCTCTGCTGCTGCCAATCTCCTATCCCCCCACATCCGGACCAAACTCAGATCCTGGGGGGACAGGGCTTTCTCCATCGCTGCTCCCACCCTATGGAACTCACTACCCCAAACCGTTGGAGACTCCTCCACACTCACCACATTCAAAACATCGCTGAAGTCTCACCTGTTCAGTACTGCCTTCAACCACTGAAGGTCACCTCACCTTCTGTCTCCTTTCTCTGTTCGTTTAATTATTTACTTATTTATCTATTTATTCATTTCCCTATGTTCTCTAAAGCTCTGTAAAGCGTCTTTGAGTATATGAAAAGCGCTATATAAATAAAATGCATTATTATTATTATTATAGAGCTGCATCATAACTTCCTCTTGGATTCAATACTCTGATGATGTAGGTATGCATTCCATATGCCTTTAATGTGGGAGCAATGAAAATTGGGGATGATGATAATGCCAGAATTAGAGAGCGTTCAGCAGTGGGGAAGGGTGTAGTGGCTGGAGGAGGTGAGAGGGAGGTGTCTGCAGAGGGATCTCCCAAACTTGCTGAGAACTAGTGTTGGGTGAGGAGTGTACCTTCAGGAGCTTTGTCCAAGGTGTACCAGATGATCACAGAGTGAGGATTCTCGGCCTCTATTTCCTCTAGCTCGGCTTGCAGAAGAATGTCCTTCTCACTCTGAAAAAGATAAACAGCTGATCACAATCTTGCCCACGGCATGGACCTTGGACAAATCTGTACATCTGAACAAAAAACAACTAGAACAGCCTGAAACCTGCTGAAGGACCCAGTGTCCATCCCACAAGATTCACCACCTGCCAATGGATTTCGGTCCCTCCCTGTACTCTCGTACATCATGGAGGGGGAAGGACATTTAACTTTTCAATCTCAATCCCCAGGGACTGTTTCTTCCCAGCTGTTATCAGGCAACTGAACCAACAACTAGAGTGTGTTCCTAATCTACCAACTACCTCTTTGGAGACCATCAGACTATCATTAATCGGACTTCACTGGACTTTATCATGCACTGAACATTATTACCTTTATCACGTATATGTACACTCGGGATGGCTCGATTGTAATAGTGTACAGTCGTTCTGCTGACGGAATAACACGCAACAAAAAGCTTTTCACTGTACCTCGGTACATGTGACAATAATAAACTAAATTAAAGCCCAGGGCCGTGGTACACACAGCAACCAGTCAGCATAGAGCTTCTGTGAAAAGCAGTACAATAAAACCCAAGTAATCCCTCACCAGGAGGGGGGCTGGGTTAGTGTGGATATTGGGGACTAGTCCTTGCTCTTCAAAATAAACCCCTATGATTGTTCCCACCCTCAGAGGGGCTTGGGACAAAACGTGACGTAGAGCAGGTGCGGCAGGTATATGGACACCTGTGGGACAAGATCAAAGAATGGGATGGAGTTTGGTGGATTGTTCTTGGTCAGAGTTGTGACCGTTGTGACTTGGCACCCAGGTCACTGGATCCACGGGAGATGGTGGTCAGTCTGACCCTGGGCTGCCTCTTACCTGGTTGGCAAACAGCAGATGGCAAATTGTGGTGTCCTCGCGATCCTTGACGATGGCTCGGATCAGCTGGAGCATGGGGGTGATGCCTAGAGAGAGGAGAGAGCGCAGGTCATGCGCTGGAGCAGTGACCGGGGAGCTTCACGGGGTTGTGGGAGACCCGGGCGTCCAACACAAGCGACAGGACGCACAACGGTTTGTTTCACGAGGCTGACTTTAGAGATACAGCGCAAAAACAGGCCCTTCAGCCCATGCCGACCAGCGATCATACACTGACACTATCCTACACACTACGGATAATTTACAATTCCCACCCAAGCCAACTAACCTACAAACTTGTACGTCTTTGCGATGTGGGAGGAAAGCGGAGCACCCAGAGAAAACCCACGCGGTCACACGGAGAACATACAAACTCTGTACAGACAGCACCCGTAGTCAGGATCAAACCCGGGTCTTTGGCACAGTGAGATAGCAACACTACCGCGGGGCGTACCAGAACTCTTGTGCTCTCAAACAGAACGTCACAGGACCCACCCCTCGCCTGCAGTAGGGTGAGGAGGGACTGGGATTACTACCCAGGGCACCCCGGCCACCTGCCTTGCCCTGTACGACCCCTAACTCCATGATATCACATCTACTGTAGCAGATGCCATTGAGCTGGAAAGGGTGCAGAGAGGATTTATGAGGATGTTGCCAGGATTCGAGAGCCTGGGCTTTCGGGAAAGGTTGGGCAGGCAAGGAGTTTATTCCTTGATGGGGATGATGAGGGCTGATCTTATAGAGGTGTATAATGTCATGGGAGGTATAGCTAGGCTGAATGGAGTCTTTTAACCAGAGTAGGGGAATCAAAAACCAGCAGTTCTTTACTGAGGTTTAAGATGAGAGGGGAAAGATTTAATACAAAGCTGAGGGACAATTTGTTTGGATAGTGGGTATATGTAACGAGCAGCCAGAGGAGGCATGCTCTCTTAGCCAGTGGAGGTAGTTCAGGCAGTTACTACAGCAACATTTAAAAGACATTTGGGCAGATACATGGATAGGAAATGTTTAAAGGGTAATGGGCTGGCACAGATGAGTTGGGCCGAAGGGCCAGTTTCTGTGCTGTGTGGTGATCTACAGCTGGAGAAAGCCTCACCTGTGCCACCAGCGATCATGCCCACTTTCTTCACCTCCTTGATCTTGGCTTCAGACTTCTTGTCGGGACGAATGGCAAATTGCCCTGCAAACAAAGCACAGATCGATCACCAGAGGCGTCTGAACCGAACGGCACTTTCCCCTGACCACGTGATGCTTCATATCCTGGGTACTGGTTCATCGCTGCCAGCATAGGCCAGGGTGTAGGTACGGACTGCCCAGGCAGTGGGTACAACCACTTCACCAGCGTGTGGGTACCGACACACCAAGAAGTGGGTAATGACTGACCAGGGCGTTGGCACCGACACACCAAGGAGTGGGTACCACTGATCACATTGAATGATGGTGCTGGCTCGAAGGGCCGAATGGCCTACTCCTGCATCTATTGTCTATTGACACACCAGTGCAGGGTGGGGCTGGACTCTGGAACGCACTGCCTAGAGGGGGGTGGTGGCAGAGACTCACACATGCAGCTAGAGGACCCAGTGCCAGTAAATGGGATCAGTACAGGCAGGGGTCTAATGGGTCAGCACAGACAGGATGGGCCAAAGTCCACACGCAAATCCCAGGTCAGTTCAACACCCGTCTCCCCCCTCTCCACCCACAGCCCAAATGCCCACCCCAACCTACTTGACCATCTTGTCCCACACCAATCTCCCACCACCCTGACCACCACAGGGCATCCCAATCCACCTCCACCCGTTCAGTATCCCATTGACTACTCGAACCCCAGCACACCCCAACTGCCCATGCTGACCCACCCCACCCACTGCCCCCTAACCACCCACACTGACCCACTCCACCCACTGCCCCCCTGACCACCCTCACTGACCCACTCCACCCACTGCCTCCCTGACCACCCACACTCCCACTGCCCAGCACTTGCCCCAGCCCCCGTCCTGTCCACCCCACCCACTGCCCAGCACTTGCCTCGGCCCCTGTACACCAGCAGCCCGCTGGGGCCGCGGAAGTCCACCGTGTCCTGCAGCCGCAGACTCTCCAGGTGCTGCGACATCTTGCCCCCCTCGGGGAACTTGGGGTGAACTCCTTTGAAGTAAACCTGCAACAGGAACCGCGGGTCACTGAGGCAGTCCAGAGAGACCGCCGGTGCCGAACACTCTGGCCGCAGCGCCCCGGACCCCGTGTCTGTGGGCGGCCCCGCTGGGAGTCCATGCCCCCTGGCAACATCTGTACTCGCTCCATAACAACATCTGGTCAATCTAGAACAGCTGGTCAATCCCACCCCCCACCCCCCCTCCCCCAGCCAAGGTCCCAGAGTCAAGAGCCTTTTTTTGTCAGTAAATGCATAAACACATAAATAAGTATATTGCAATCACTAGTACAATAAATTAATAATCAGTAATACTAGGTCACCAGCATAGTGCAACCAAAGCCACAGTCCATAGAAGATCACAGTTGTTGAGGTTAGTGTCGTGCAGTGTTCAAAAGCCTGATGGTTGCTGCAAAGAAGCTGTTCCTGAACACGGAAGACACTGTTTTCAGGCTCCTGTACCTTCTACCTGATGATAGCAGCGAGATGAGAGCGGGGCCAGGATGGTGTAGGTCTTTCCTGCTGGCTGCCTTTTTGAGGCAGTGGTTCCTGTAGATCCCTTTGATGGTGGGGAGGTCAGTACCAGTACTGGACCAATGGGCAGAGTTCACCACACTCTGTAGTATTCTTCATTCCTGGGCGTTTGAGTTGCTGAACCAGGTTGTGATGCTCGCTACCATACGCCTGGAGGTTGAGGAACAGCCTCTTCCCATCGACCATCAAGCTATTGAACACTACGAACTCCCAAAGAACCCAACTTCAAATTGGGAGGGGAGGGGTGAGGGGATGGAGGGAGGAGGAGAAGTGGGAAGGGGAGGGGGGATGGAGAGATGAGGGGGAGTGGAAAGTGGGAGAGAGGGGAGGGAGAAGGGGGGAGAAGAGAGAAGATGGAAGAGAGAGAAGTTGGGGGATGAAGTTCTGCACCCGGAGCAGAGCCGGATCATCCGGATGGCCATTACCTTGATCACCAGGTCCACGTACCCCCTGTCGTCATCGCTGGAGACAGGGGTGTAGGGCTTCACCACCAGCTGCCCGCTGATCCTGGCCGACAGGTAGACATGCTGGCCTACGGGGAACACAGGTGGTGCATCAGCCCAGCCTGCAGCCAGATGAGCTCCAGTGCAGCGACGCTCCCTCACCCCTGCAACCCCTGCCTAGCTGCAGCGTCCTCACCCCCTGCAAGGTGGGCCGAAGGGCCTGTTTCCTTAGGGTGCAGCACTATGACTGAGAGGCTATTAAACCCACTAGAGCAATTAAAATCAAGGCTTCACAGAAACATCAAACAGCCCTGGCCAACAGGCCAGGGTGGCGATGTTTCATGGCCCCAGGAGCTGGTGGGAGCAGATTCCACACAAACTTCCCTGGGGAAATCCGATGAATCTGGATAAATCCGTGGTGGGGATTGTCGGGGCTGTGGGAGGGCGGTAAGTAGGCTCCACTAGCCCATTAAACCTTGGTTTCAGAGTCAGAGTCATACAGTACGGAAACAGGTTCTTCGTCCCAACATGTCCCGTCTTAGCTAGACCTGCCGCTTTTGGCCCATGTCGCTCTACACCTTTCCTATCCATGTACCTCTCCAAATGTCTTTTAAATGTTGTTATTGTACCTCCTCTGACAGCTCTTTCCGCAAATCCACCACCTCCGTGTGGGAAAGTTGCCCTTCAGGAGAGCAGGGGGTGGAAGGGCAGTTGGGGATGGGGGTGAATTGGGGGCAGTGGGGAAAGACTGCGGGTAGGCGGGTAGGGATGGGGGAGAGGTAGTGGGGAGAGGCGGCGGGACACTGGGGAGAGGCGGTGGGGCAGTGGGGAGAGGCGGTGGGGCAGTGGGGAGAGGCGGTGGGGCAGTGGGAAGAGGCGGTGGCGCAGGGCCATGGGGTGAAGCGGTGGCGAGAGGCGGTGGCAAGAGGCCGTGGGAAGAGGCCGTGGGGTGAAGAGAGGCCGTGGGGTGAAGCGGTGGCTAGAGGCCGAGGGAGAGGCCGTGGGGAGAGGCAGTGGGGTGAAGCGGTGGTGAGAGGCCGAGGCGGTGGGGAGAGGCGGTGGCGCGGCTCTCCCGGTGCAGGGACAGAGACTCACCAATGGGCAGCCCCAGCACGAGATTCGGGGACGGGAGGGCGAAGCGGAACCTCCTGGTGTCACGGGTCACAATCTGGGGGCAGAAACAAGCACCGGTCAACGTCTGCGGCCCATGTGTAACCCCCTCAGGCTAGGGCTGGGCTGACCATCGGACCCCACCACCCATCCAAGGTCCACACCATCCGACCCCAGACGCCACCACCATCACCCACTGACCATCAGACCTCCACTGACCACCCACTTCCCAGTCCCAGGTCCCCACTATCCCACCCCAGACGCTACCACCATTACCACCACCCACCGACCAGCACCAGCTGCCCCTGGCGGGGGGTTCCTCATACACAGACTGACCCTCCCACAAGTGCTGGTGTTACCAGGAATCCCCAAGTCCAGACTTGGGGGCTTGCCAGATGGACATTCAGTTAAACGGCAGCCAGCATCAAAGACCCACACCACCCTGGCCGCACTCTCATCTTGCTGCTACAATAGCGAACAGCTTCTTCCCAACAACCATCTTGAACACAATTGATTTAGGCACGTCAACTGTGCATTCTCTCCACTGATGCTGCCTGCCCGCTGAGTTTCTCCAGCACTTTGTGTTTTGTAAACAGGGAAGCTATTGCAGAGTTCCAGGGTGGGTAGTGTTGCAGCACAGCTCTACGGCCCTGGCCTGCACTGCAGCGTGCTGTAGCACACACTGTAGCGTTGCACCGGAGCACTCCACAGCACAACACACTGCCGCCCTGCACTGCAGCACACCGCAACACAGCACACACTGCAGGCCTGCCCTGCAACATGCTGCAGCCCTGCACTGCAACACACTGGAACCCTGCACTGCAATGCAGCTCTGCCCTGCAAAATGCTGCCGCCCAGCACTGCAACACACTGTAGCCCTGCACTGCAACACTGCAGACTTGCCCTGCAAAATGCTGCAGCCCAGCACTGCAACACACTGTAGCCCTGCACTGCAGCTCTGCCCTGCAAAATGCTGCAGCCCAGCACAGCAACACACTGTAGCCCTGCACTGCAGCTCTGCCCTGCAAAATGCTGCAACCCAGCACTGCAACACACTACAGCCATGCACTGCAGCTCTGCCCTGCAAAATGCTGCAGCCCAGCACCTCAACACTCTGTAGCCCTGCACTGCAACGCACTGCAGCTCTGCCCTGCAAAATGCTGCAGCCCAGCACTGCAACACACTGTAGCCCTGCACTACAACACACTGCAGTCCTGCACTGCAACAGATTGCAGACTTGCCCTGCAAAATGCTGCAATGCAGCACAGCACACTGCAGCAAAGCCGCATGCCATTCTACTCATCAATTCACATTAAACCTTTTGCTTTCTCTAACAGTGCATAAATTGCAGTAAAATGAATCATTAACTGTGACCTGTGATAAGCAGCTTCCTGTAAACAGTGATAAAGTTCAGAGGATGATGGGGTTGTGAGTTGCATCTTTCTCTACTTCCCTATGTCGCTGTGTGTGGCCACTCTCCACTGTTTGTTATTTTTATTAGCGATTTGGATGTGAATGTAGGAGGCAAGATTGCGGATGACACTAACATCGCTGGCACAGTGAACAATGAAGCGCGTTATCTGTGATCACAATTAAATCGATCAAATTTTATGAGAAGGCAGGAGAATGAGGTTGAGAGAGAAAGGCAAATCAGCCATGTTTCAATGGCGGAGTAGTCTCGATGGGCCGAATGGCCCAATTCTGCTAATGGGCTGAGGAATGGCTGCTGGCATCGACTCACTAATTTAAGCTACAGACCCCATTGTCCCATTTCCATAAAGAAACCTTTGGCTGAGCTCAGAGAATTCTGTATTTTCTTGATGCACGCTATGATCAATCCGAACAGCACTCAAAGTCACAGGCAACATTCCCAAAACATCAAATTTTAGCAACGGGACCGTAGAAAACAAAAGATGGTGTGCAAATTTAATGAAGTCAAGGTTGAGGACATCTTCAAAGTGCTCCTGCCCACAGTTGCTGCTGCCTCGATCCTTGAACTCTCCTCTGTCCTCTGCTCTGAATGACAGCCCGTCGAAAGAAGAGTCCGGACCTGAAATGTCACCTATCCACGTTCTCCAGTGATGCTGCCGACTCCTGCACTTCGTGTCTTTTTTTTGTAAACCAGCTTCTCAGTGTGAAGAAGTGTTTCAACCCAAAACATCACCTATTCCTTTTCTTTTAAAGATGCTGCCTGAGCCGCTGAGTTACTTCAGCATTTTGTGTCTATCTTCTGTGCACAAGTACAGCAGGCAGGGCAAAGAAAAAATGATGCCAGAGTCCAAATATAATCCTAGCGAGAACTAACTGTCTCTGAAGGACATTAATCAACACCATGGACTTACAACAGTTGTTCTATAGTTTCATTCCAACTGTTATTAATAATTTTATGACATGTTTATTGAATCAGTTAGCTGCCCATCGTGATGAGATGTGAGGTCACGTGCCTGGATCATCAACCCAGTAATGGCAGTATCTTGCTCCAGACTCATCGATTTATTCACAAAATGCTGGAGTAACTCAGCAGGTCAGGCAGCATCTCGGGAGGGAAGGAATGGGTGACGTTTCGGGTCGAGACACCAGCATTTTGTGAATAAATCGATTTGTACCAGCATCTGCAGTTATTTTCTTATATTTTGCTCCAGACTCACCTCCTTATCGATCAGCCTCAGCGGATATTTGGTGTTTGGGTCTTCCAGCACGATGGGTGGACCCGTCTTCCTCAGCCCCAACAGCTTCAGGAAGACATCAAGCAATGAACTCAGGAGAGAGAGGAGCACCTGTAGGGAGGAGTGGATTGGAGATGTCAGCACCAAGGACATGCTGATACCTTGTCCCACAGACAAGGTCCCTGCTCGTCAAGCGGTGGCACAGGGACAAGCATCTCAGGAGCCTTGTGGACCCAGTCCCACGGTGCAGGCTGGCACAGACCACTGGGCACTAACACCCCCTCAGCAATCAGCTGCCGCTCAATAGGAACCCCCTTCCCCCACACGTCACTGCCCCACCATGGCATAGGGTCTCCAGCCTTTGGAAGACCCTCACTCCCCGCCACTCACCCCATACCCTCCCCTGCCACTCACCCCCTCCACGTCCCCTTGCCACCTACCCCACTCCCCTCACCAACTCCTCCCTCCCCCAGCCACTTACCTCTCCTACCGCCACCCCCCTCCCCCCCCCCCCCCCCCTCCCCTCTGGCCCTCTCCAGCATCCCCATACATGTTGGGGATTTGGCACAACAACCAAGGGCAAAGCAGTGAATCGCCAAGGTCCAGCTCAGCAGCCTTGCACCGTCTCGACCCGGCACAGGTTTGTTGTTGTCGCGGTGAGAAGTTTTGCTTGTGCGCTATCAAAACTGTGATCAAACTGCGCACGACTGCACTCAATCCGTGCAACAGGTAGAGACAAATACCAGACTGCAGAGTCTGGAGTTACTCCAGAGAGGAGACTACACCTCCTTCATATCAATCCCTTCCCTCCATTTCACCCTCACACCTCCCCCACCGATCCATCTCTCACTCCTTTTGGTCTCCACCGATGTCCCCCTCCCTCTCTTCCAATCTTCACCTCCCTCCCTCCCTCCCTCCCTCCCTCCCCAGCTTTCCTCCATCCGTGCTCTCCTTCCCCCCTCTCCACCCCTGCCTTCTCCATCTCTCCACCCCTGCATTCTCCCCTTCCCCCTCTCCACCCTCCCTCTTCTCCCCTCCCATCTTCCCCTCCAACCTTCTCTCCCTCCTCCTCTCCCTCACCCCGTATCCCCCCCGTCTCTCCCCGTCCCGTCCCCCGGCTCCTACCGCGGCCACTCTGCCCCACATCTCCGTGCTGTCCCTTCCTCGCCTCTCGCTCGGACAAGAAGCGACCGCGCCCTGGTCCCGCCCCCCCGGCCCCCGCTGATTGGTGCGCGGCCCCTCCGCCTCCGATTCCCATTGGCTGTGGACCCGGCGGGGCCGCGCTGTGATTGGTGGAGCCGCCCGCCGGTCAGCCGCGTGCCGTGGGGAGCGGGCCAATGGGGGGCGGCGGGGGCGGCTGGTCCCGCCCACTGACAGCGATCGCGGTGCAGGCGACGGGAGGATGGCGGCGGGGTGAGTGAGAGGGGGGAGGGAGAGAGGGAGGGAGGGAGGGGGGGAGAGAGGGAGGGAGGGGGGGAGAGAGGGGGGGAGAGGAGAGAGGGAGGGGGAGAGAAAGAAAAAAAAAGGGAGGGGAGGGGGAGTGAATGAGGGAGCGAAGGGGACGGGTGGTGGAGGTTTCTGGGGGGAGGGAGTGACGGGCCGGGAGGGAGTGACGGGCCGGGACGGCGCGCCGTTATCCAGGGTCTGGTTCACAGCCCGTTTGTACCATCACTAGATCGTTTGCACCGTTACCCAGGCTTGAGTTACTGCACCGTTTGCACCATTGTAGACCGTTTGTATCATTATTGCACCGTTGTCCTTGCTTATGGTACTGCACCGTCTGTACCACCACCTTCATTGGATCGTTACTGAATCGCTTGAACCGTTATCACACCGTCTACACTGTTATTGCATCGTTTCCCAAGCTCTGGGTAATTGTACTCCCTGTACCGTTATTGCACCGTCTGTCCCGTTATTGCACCATTTGCAGCGTTATTGCACCGTTCACACCTTTATTGTGTCGTTACTGAATGGTTTGCATCGCCAGTACTCCGTTTGCACCATCACGGCGCAGTTATCCAGGCTAGGGTTACCCCCCACCTTTACTCGGTTGTCATTCCCAAGGACCTGGTGGTCCCCGTCCCAGAGTGAAGGGGGTGGGTTCGGTTCCTGCAGCCTCCGCTGTCATTCAGTGCTGGCTCAGAACCAGACGGATTGCCAGCATCGGGACGGAGAAGGTGGATCAAAAGGGGATACATTACCAGGGGGCGGTGAGATGTATGGGCGGCAGCTGTGGGCACAGGGGAGGAGGATGTTGAGTGTATGACAGAGACTTTTAAAAGTCCTTTAGCCACGGGTGAGATGATGCAGAAGGCATTATAGGATGGTGGCGGTGGATACGCCAGTAATTACAGGTTGGTGAGTAATGTCAGCGGCAGTGAGTTAGTGGAGAGAATCTGAAAGATAGGATTAGAAAAAGTGGAATGATCAGGAGTAACGCATTAAACGTAGATCCTGCCCTCTGGACTGAAGCCCCCTCACAATGCCGGCACGAAGGGTGACTGGCTGCTGATTGAAGACACTGAAACCCAGGGCTTTCACAACACGGAACAAAGGCCATTCGGCCCATCTAGTTTGTGTCAACTCTCCAGGGCAATTCAACATGTCTCAGTCCTGTCCCCCCTGCCCCTTCCCAATCTGCCGCCGAACCGAACACAGTAGTGACCGATACAGTTGTATAAAGGTAAATACTAAGTCATACAGCACGGAAACAGGATCTTCGGCCCAATTTGCCCATGCTGACCAAGATACTCCATCTACGCTAGTCCCACCTGTCCGCTTTTGGCCCATATTCCTCTAAACATTTCTTATCCATGTATCTTTGAAAATGTCTTTCAAATATTATTATTGTACCTGCCTCAACTACCTTCTCTGGCAGCTCTTTACATATACCCCCCACCCTCTGTGTGCAAAAGATACTCCCTCAGGTTCCTATTAAATCTTTCCCCTCTCACCTTAAACCTATGTTCCCTGGTTTTACATTCCCTTGTCCCAGGTAAAAGACTGTACATTCACTCCAGCTATTACCCTCAATTTTATATACCCCGATAAGATCTCCCCTCAACCTCTTGAGCTCCAAGGAATAGAGTCCTAGCCTGCCCAACCTCTCCCTGTAGCTCAGGCCCTCGTGTCCTGGCAACATCCTCGTTATGTATTTATATTGGAGAGCAAATCATCTCTGCTCCCTTTCCAGCTTTTTGGCAACTTTCCTGCAGCTTACATTTATCAATGTAAAACATATTTCCAATGGAAATCCCATGCGTGCAGGGATGCTTGCGTATCCTGTGGATCTGAGCTGTGCAGTTTATTCACCAAACTCTGGTCAGAGGGGAGGGATGTGGCAGAGAGGTGTTTAGTATCAACACTGTGACTGTGTTTAATCCACACTTAATTGGCAAAAGCATTTCATAGTGATTATTTTATCATTATGCTTTTGAACGTGTGGTAGTTTATGTACAAAAGAATTTATGTATTTACATTGGGGAGCTGTAGAAATTACTTATAAAAGCGTAATCTGTCTTGGCTTATCCAAACGAATGCGGTGACACTCCGAGTCTTTGTCCACAATGGTATCTGCACACGGGCAGTGTGTTTACATTCGTGAATGTAGTGCATGATAACTTAACGAGTGTGAAACATGTAATAAACTTTAAATTTTCATTCAACCTATTCCAAACATGAACTCTTGAAATGCCAGCCTTCAACCCAGTGTGGGTGGGCTGTGGGAGGGGCGACTATGAAGGATGGGGGGGTAAGTGATGGGAGGGGGGGTTACCGGGTGGCAGTGAGGGGGAGTGGAGGTTACAGAGGGGGAAGTGCGGGGGGGGGGGTGGAGGTTACAGAGGGAGTGGGGGTTACTGGGGGAGGGGGTAGTTGGTGATCGGGAGAGGGGATAACAGGGGGAGTGGGGGTTAATAATAATAATAAAACATTTATTTTATATAGTGCTTTTCAAGATACTCAAAGACGCTTTACAAAGCAAACAAGACATAAAAACAAACTAACAAATAAAAGATTTGTCCTGGGGGGTTAGTGTGAAGTATGGCTGAGGGGTATTCCCAGAGGGAGGGAGGGCAGTGATCTAACGGCGGTGGTGGCCAGGCTGCTGAGCTGGGATGTGATGCCGTCAGCAGGCACGGACACTAGAGGGAGCTGCCGCCTTGTTCTGTACACAGGGAGAGAGACTGGTGTCTGGTTGAGATGAAGTTTTGTTCAACGTGGAATAATAACATGATACACGTTGCTAATTTAGTCCACAAGGGTGGAGACTGGAGACGGAAACGAGCCAATAACATTCTAACAGTGATCTCTGTAAACTGAACACAATTCTGCACATAAACTGTTCTGGATACTTCAGCAACAGCAGTAGTTTCTACCGAATCAGAAATCACAGAAATACTTTATGCTTTATCTGTACACTGTGGGCAGCTTGACTGTACTTATGTATAGTCTTCCCATTGCATGGATAGCACACGTGACAATAATAAATTCAACTAAACAGTCCTGCTGGTGGAGCCAGACCTTGAGATTCACTGGGTTGGTTCAAGGCCTGACAAACAGCTGCAAGAATAGTTTAGTTTAGAGATACAGCGTGGAAACTGACCCATTGGCCCACCGAGTCCACACCGACCAACTATCACCCCTTACACTAGTTCTCTCCTACAAACTAGGAACAATTTACGGAGGCCCAATTAACCTACAAATCTGCATGTCTTTGGAGTGTGGGGGTAAAGTGGAGCACCCATACAGACATCACCCTTAGTCAGGATCGAACCCGGGTCTCTGGCGCCATGAGGCAACAAATCTACTGCTGCGCCACTGTGCCGCCCCAAAGCAGACACGGTTGAGTGAGATTTGGGGACATGTGGGGAATGTTCCCAGTGGATGCTTTAAGGACACAGAATGTGCGTAGAAACCTGACTTCCCCTTTCGTGGTTTCGTTGTTCCTTATTCTTGTGCCGTTGTGTGAGAGGTTGTTGTTGTGGCAACAGTCAGCCAAGTGTTCTGTCTCGCTCCTGCACGGATGGAGGGATGTGGACAAGTGCAGGCAGACGGTTTAAATTGGCACCATGGCCGGCACAGGTATCATGGGCTGAAGGGCCTGATGCTGTGCTGCACTTCTCCATGTAAAAATAAACTAGAAAGTTGCTTTCATTCAAGGTGGATCTATTGGAAAGTCCCTTCAAAGGCTAGCACAGCACTAGGGGCATGCCTGAAGAAGGGTCTCGACCCGAAACGTCACCCATTCCTTCTCTCTAGAGATGCTGAGTTACTCCAGGTTTTTGTGTCTACGGTTTAAACCAGCATATGCAGTTCGTTTTTACACACAAGGGACAGAATGGTCTCCTTCAGTGGCAGTGTGAACGATTTGTGTGGGGAGGAGGGTGTGGAGCAGAATTGAGGTGGGTGTCAGAGGGACGGGTTGTGGGTGGGACTGCCGTGTGGTCGTGGTTCTTTGGAATGACAACGTTTCAAACTCATTTATTCTCAGCCGTAGGAGTGAAGCAGCAGCGAGCTGTGCACGCTCTGGGTGCCTCCCTGTCCGCTCTTCCCCCATCTCATCTCCTCCACATCACCTCCCTTCCTCTCCTTCCCTCCCCCATCTCACCTCCCCATCCTTCCTCCACTCCCCTGCCCTTTCTCTCCCCTGCCCTCTCCCCTTCCCTCTCCTCTCTCCCCTGCCCTCTCCTCTCTCCCCTGCCCTCTCCCCTTCCCTCTCCTCTCCCCTGCCCTCTCCCCTTCCCTCTCCTCTCTCCCCTGCCCTCTCCTCTCTCCCCTGCCCTCTCCCCTTCCCTCTCCTCTCTCCCCTGCCCTTTCTCTCCCCTGCCCTCTCCCCTTCCCTCTCCTCTCTCCCCTGCCTTCTCTCCCCTGCCCTCTCCCCCCCCCCCCCTCACCTCCCCTATCTGTCTCTTAAACGCCACAATCCTGTCTGCCTCCACCACCACCTCTGACAGTGCATCGCAGGCACACACCACCCTCTGTGTGTAAAACCAAAACTTGCCCCACACATCTCCTATCACTTTCCCCACTCAGTTTAAAGCTGTGCCCTCTTGTGTTGGCCATTTCCACCCGAGGAAAAAGGTGCTGACTGTCTACCCTATCTATGCCACATAGATAGTAATGTGGAGTACACAGTGTCCACTGTATACACAGCAAGTCCCTACCAGCAGCTAATGACCAGATAATGTGTAAGTATTGGCCCTCCTGTGCTTTTCCAACGATGCCGGGTGGGGGGTGTTGTGTATCCCCACCCAGGAGAGCAGATGAGACCGTGGCTTATCTCATCCAAGGATAGCTCTGGAGGAGCTGTAACAGGCCCTTCGGCCCACAATATCTGACGGCCATGATGCAGTTTTTAAATTGCTCGTTTGCCAGATCTCGATTCTGCTCCACACCGGTCTTCCGAAGCAAGTCCTCCACTCTGTCAGCCAAGGGGCCATCACTGAAGGAGGCCACTCTGCCCCTTATGCTGTGCTGGCCTTTGAAGGGACTTTCCAATCAGACCCACCATCCATACATCTCTGTCTGGAGCTTTGAAGCAACTAGGGCTGAGAGGAGAGATTGTGGGGAGAGATCACGAGGAGAGAGATGTGATGGGCTGAATGTGCTTGCTGTGTGCTGATCCCCATCTTTGATCTTGAGACAGTAAGAGATTGTGTAGGAAGGAACTGCAGATGCTGGTTTACAGCTAAGATAGACACAAAATGCTGGAGTAACTTAGTGGGACACAGGCAGCATCTCTGGAGAGGGAGAATGGGTGACACTTCAGGTCGAGATTCTTCTTCAGTCCTCGACTGAAATGTTACCCATTCCTTCTCCCCAGAGATATTGCCTGTCCCGCTAAGTTACTCCAGCATTTTGTGTCTATCTGACAGTGAGGGGTTGTACTGCTGACTGTTTACCGAGATATAATTAGGATCAGGCCATAAGGTTGTGGGCAGGAAGTGAGTGCAGTACCCAGATGTTCTGACTGGCTAATATTTAAACTTTTCTACGCTGGTTATTTCCTTTTGAAACTAGGTCATTACCCATAACCCCAGCTCTGTCAAGCAGCCCTGACTTCAGAGTGAAACCTCGCTGCCTGCCGTGCACCGCGCTCTAACGGCTGGGACCCCACTGACTTCACCGTCTCTGCTTCCTCCCCCCCCCCCAGACTCGAGATGAACCAGGATCTCTCCAAGATCCTCAATGAGCTGTGGAAAGCAGACGAGCACCGGCTGCTGCCTGGGGTGGACTACCAGATCTCCGTGCAGGTTGGTGCCATTTGCAAAGCAGCAACGGCTAAAGGAGAAGCTGGTGCTGCAAGTGGGGGCCATAAATGGGGTGTGTTCCTCGGGCAGGGCGGGTGGAGTAGGTGGGGCGGGGAGGGCAGGGCAGACGGGGTGGGGGAAGGCAGGGCAGAGGAGTGTGAAGCTGGGGAGACGGGGCAGGGGAAATGGAGCAGAGGAGGGGATGGCAGGGCAAAGGAGGGCAGAGCAGGGGAGATGTGATGGAGCAGGGCAAGGATGACGGGGCAGGGTATGGCAGGGCGAATGAGGGTAGGGTAGGGGGGAACGGAGTGAGGTGGGGGAGACAGGTTGAAAAGATTGCCTAGCTCATGCGTGTGTGGAGCTGCTGAGTCAAGTAGGGTTAAGACCCGGAACGTTATATGGAGATGGGGAGAGACTGGGGTGGGGTTGGGATGGGGGATTGTGTACGGAGATGGGGTGGAAACTGGGGTGGGGTTGGGACTGGGGAGTGTGTATGGAGGGGGTGGGTCTGGGATGGAGTTGAGACAGGACTTTATATGGAGATGGGGGGAGACTGGGGTGGGGTTGGGACTGGGGAGTGTGTATGGAGGTGGGGTTGGGACTGGGGAGTGTGTATGGAGAGGGTGGGTCTGGGATGGAGTTGAGACAGGACCATATATGGAGATGGGGACAGACTGGGGTGGGGTATGGAGGTGTCACCCACGGCCTCCGACACTCCCGGAACAGAGGTCCCAGCCCACCCAGCCACTCCCGTCCTGTGCTGCTGTAAACGTTTCCATCACCAGTTCATCGTCAGAAGTAGCTCCTGACCTGCTGCTGTGTCGCTACAGACGGTAGGTTCTAAACTTCCTTGTGACAACGCAGGAGACTATTGGGCCCATCAAGTCTGGAATGGTTTTCAGAACAATCCCATTCTCCATTCATTTCCCTGCGCACAAGTAATGTAAAAGTAAAACACCCAGGGATGGCTGCACAGTGCTTGTATAGAGCTGTGCTAGTTCACTGGTCACTTTGAAACACTATGCTCCTTGCACAGTGTGTGGGGATGCTACAGGGCTGTGTTGATGAGGACGTCTTTGTGTGAAACGCCGGATTGTGTAGTGTTTGAACATTGTGTGTGGTGAAGTGTCAGACTATGGCTGTACGTGGTATGTGTGTTTGTGTGTGTCGGTTGTAGAGGTGTGCGTGTGTGAGAAGTGTTGCACCATGTTGGGCTTCTCCGGCCTGTGTTAGTGTGTGGTGCAATGTGCCCTGTGGGTGTGTGGTGCAGTGTGGGTGTGTGGTGCAGTGTGCCATGTAGGTGTGTAAGTGCTTGGTGGTGTGCCCTGTGGGTGTGTGGTACAGTGTGGGTGTAGTGTGCCATGTAGGTGTGTACGTGCGTGGTGGTATGCCCTGTGGGTGTGTAGGTGCGTGGTGGTGTGCCGTGTATGGTGCAGTGTGCCGCGTGGGTATGTAGGTGCGTGGTGGTGTGCCGTGTGGGTGTGTCGGTGCATGCTGGTGTGTGGTGCAGTGTGCCGTGTGTAGGTGTGTGGTGCAGTGTGCCCAGTGCCAGGTTTGTGCAGGGTGTACTGGAGGATCTGCTTCACGTTGTATTGCTCGGGCAGTGAACACGGCTTCTGTGCGCAGGGCAAGGCGGGGTACGTGGTCGCTGGCAGCAACAATGCGAGGGACTGCGCCCGTCGACCACTCTTCTCCTACGTAAACGAGGACCGTTTGCGGTCTATTAAATCGTTTGCAGGTAGGTTCCTATTGATTTCACCTGTAGCCTTGGGGACCTGAGACCTTTGGACTTTAGCCTTGTATTTTACACTTTAGAGATACAGCATAGAAACAGGCCTTTCGACCCACCGAGTCCAAGCCAACCACTTTGGAATGTGGGAGGAAACCGGAGCACCCACGCTATCATGGGGAGAACATACAAACTCCGTACAGGCAGCACCCGTAGTCAGGGTCGAACCCGGGTCTCTGGCGCTGTGTGGCAGTAACTCTACCGTTGCACCACCGTGTGGCCCAAAAAAGAAAGCAGGAAGACCCCTCCTGTCCTGCTTGCTCCTCCCCCACCACACTCCATCTGAAGAAGGGTCTTGATCCGAAACATTGCCTAATTATGTTATCCAGGGATTCTGTCTGACTTGCTGAGTTACTCCAGGACATTGTGCCTTTTTTTTTGTAAACTAGCATCAGCAGTTCCTTGTTTGTACATACTGGAAGGAGGTTCGAACACCTGACATGATCTGCTGTGAAGGCCAATTGGAAAGACAACCACCTGTGTTTGTTTGGTGGTCGGACCTTGGCTAAACAAATGCTTTGCTACTTTGCTCTAGGTTTACGCCTCCTTACATCTTAAAAATGCAGGGAACATTTGTCACATCAAGTCTATGCCAGCACAATCCCTCTTTCCTCATTTTCCTGCACCTTATTATCCTTCGCATGCCCCTGTAACTCTTTCATTTTGCCACTTACCTATTTGTAAGGTACAGGAGCCAACTAATGACCCTAACATCTGGGATGTTGGGGGATATGCCCTTCCCACAGTGAAACCTCAGTAATGGTTCCACTGGGCCTTCCCTTTAATTATTAATCCAGAGATGCTGCCTGAGCTGCTGTGTTACTCCAGCATTTTGCATCTATCTTCGGTGTAAACCAGCATCTGCAGTTCCTTCCATATATTTAACCCTCTCAGTTTAAACAGAGAATGTGTGTACAAAGTGCGTACAATTCCGAAGATAGACACAAAATGCTGTAGTAACTCAGTGGGACGGGCAGCATCTCTGAAGAAAAGGAATGGGTGACATTTCGGGTCAAGACCCTTCTTCACCTGTTCTTTTTCATCAGAGATGCTGCCTGTCTCGTTGAATTACTCCAACATTTTGTGTCCATCTTCAGTGTAAACAAGCATCTGCAGTTCCTTACATTAAGCCCTCTCAGTTTGCTGAGAGAATGTGTGTACAACATGCGTACAGTGGCCCCTCTGTGAGTCAGAGCATCACTTGACTAGTCACAGAGATACAAGGACGTGCTTTTATTAGAATATCCACATTGAACAGCTCGAAGTGCTTTTATAGTTTGTTTGGGGGTGAATTATTCTGCACAGTTTGTTAGTGTAACGTGCACTGTGTGATGCAGCCTTCACCGCCCTCCTGGATAACTACGAGATGTCGACGGGAATCGCAGAGGTGGTGACTCCCGAGGAAATGGACGAAAACTTTCACTTCCTCGACGTGATTCTGGAAACTAAAGTCATGCAGGTGGGTGAGGGACCCTGGGGCAGCCCCGGGGGCCAGTATGCTGTGGGTGATCTCCTTCAATCTACACACCTATACTCAAACGTTTGTGTTTAGTTCAGAGATGCAGCATGCAAACAGGTTGAACTTTTTTTTTAAAGAATTTTTTTTTTTAATTAATTTTTTAAAGCATATGTACAAATAATAATAAACGACAAACTGGTTATAGAATTCTTACATAGCTTCAATTTTTAAATTTTTAAAGAAAAAATAAAGATGAAAAGAGACTGAAAAAAAAGACTAGAAACTAATAGAGAGAAAGCAAAGAAAAAAGAGAATTACAAATATAAAGATTATAGGGATAGATCCGGGAGTTAATGAGTATAGTTGTACATCCAACCCTAAACTCAAGTTTTAACTTTAGTTTTAAATTTTAGTTTTGTGACAAACCCATTTACTTTTTTTAAAATTCAATAAATGGAGACCATATTTAAAAAAAATAGATCTGGTTTGTCAATTAAGGCAAACCTTATTTTTTCCAAATCCAAGGTCTCGGTCATTTCCGTAATCCACATTTTAATTGTGGGGGTTCAAACAGGTTGAACTTTAACCAGGAAAGGAAAGATGCGTTTCTACGATGACCCCCCCCCCCCCCCCCCCCCCGACTTCTGGCCATGGCAGAGGGATTGCATCGCCCCCTTGTGTTCACAACAGGGTTTGACGACAGTAACGTGACGATTACAAGATGATTTTTTCTCCGCTATCGACCTGTTCACCAGGGCGTCTACCTCAGAACCAGCCCAAGAGATGTCACTGAGACCCAGCCAATAGATCTCCACTTTGATCAGTCTGAAGAAGGGTCACGATCCAAAACGCCATCTATCCATGTTCTCCAGAAATGTTGCCTGACCCACTGAGTTACTCCAGCACTTTGTGGCTATCTACTGTTCCTACTTTCTCCCTTTTGATGGTTCGTCAGGGAGACCTCCATCAGTGCCGTGCTCCCTGAGCCAGCCTCAATTCTCAGATCAAAGCAGAGCCAAGCACACGCCCTGTCCATTCACAGGTGACCCCCCCCCCCCCCCCCCCCCACCCCAACCTGATCCTGGTGCAGGTGATCTACTGACCCAGTCCTGACAGAGGTGACCCCCGTCCTGGACAGAGGCGACTCCTGGCCTGTTCGCCAATGGAGATGACCCCTGACCCAGTCCTTGGTGGAAATAACCCCCGACCCGATCCTCAGCCGTTAATCCGCTCAATGGCGTCACGTCTGCATTACCCAACGACTCCGTGATGCTTGTTCCACCACCAGCCAGGGTTCTGCACGTTTATGTGATGAATTAGTTTAGGAATTCACGGTCTGCGTGCAGTTTGTTCCAAAGTGCCTTGTTCGGTAAAACCTATCGCCACTCTCAAAGCTGGTAGCTGCCGTAAGGTCACACCTGTTTAGAAGTTGAACGCAGTGGTGCTGTACTTTAAACCAAGGTGGCGTCACGGGGTACGAGGGGTGAATTTTGCCCCCACTCACACGGTGAGCTAACTACTCACATGTATAACATGGCAGTGGAGAATATCGTCAGGCCAGGTATGAGACAGGCGTGACACTTGCCTGTGTGGTGGGCTGGTTGCACCCTGGTGTTTGAGACACAGGGAGAGAAGGATGAGTTACATCTCAACGGGCAAAAACGCCCCGACTAGTACAGTGACCCAATAATGAGCGTTTGATGGCACTGGGCCTGTACTCGCTGCAGTTTAGAAGGATGAAGTGGGACCTCATTGAAACTTACCGAATAGTGAAAGGCCTGGATAGAGTGGATGTGAAGAGGATGTTTTCACTAGTGGGTCTAGGACCAGAAGGCACAGCCTCAGAATAAAAGGACGATGAGGAGGAATTTCTTTAGTCAGAGGGTGGTGAATCTGTGGAATTCATTGCCACAGAAGGCTATGGAGGCCAAGTCAATGGATATTTTTAAGGCAGAGATTGACAGATTCCTGATTAGTAAGGGCGTCAAAGGTTATGGGGAGAAGGCAGGAGAATGGGGATGAGAGGGAAAGATAGACCAGCCATGATTGAATAGTGGAGCAGACTTGATGGGCCGAATGGGCTAATTCTGCTGCTATGCCTAAAGAACCCTGACCTGCTCCTGTCCTTCCAGCTTGCTCACCAGTTCTTGGTCAGCAGAAATCTAACATCGGCCAGTGCACGAGGGTTCCGGCAGCATCTGTATGACATCTGGTTCCAGCTGTACTCCAGAGGAGGCCGGGGGTAAGTTCCATGCAACATCTGTACAACAGCTGGTTGTCCAATGAGGTAGATGGTAGATCAGGGCTACACTCTAGCTGGTGAAAGGACGCTTCAGTTGCCTGATAACAGCTGGGAAGAAACTGTCCCTGAACCTGGAGGTGTGTGTTTTCAAACTTCTGTACCTCTTGCCTGATGGTAGAATGGAGACTCGGGAGTGACTAGGATGAGACTGGTCCTTGATTATGCTGGTGGCCTTGCGTGGCAGCGTGGTGTAGATTGAGCCAATGGAAGGGAGGTTGGTGTGCGTGATGGTCTGGGCTACGTCCACCTTCCATCTGCCATGTTCCCGCCCATTCACCCAGCTTGTCCTACTCTTGAAACCCCTTTACCCCCTCCTCCCCAGCGCAATCCCCCTGGTTTAGTATCACCACCTCCCCTGGAAAACAACTCCTGGTCCATCGAGCCAAATGTTGATCTAGCTTGTGAGTGGCTGTGTGGCCAAGCACAATGCTGTGGAAACCCACCACTCACTGGCTGGCAATCTGACACGGGTCCATTTATTCCCATTCTTCGCCTTCTGCCCAATAACCAATTGAGAATCCATGTGCATAGTTTAGCCACAGCTCTGTACTCTAACCTGGTCAATCAGCCTGCTGTGGGGGAACGTCCAAAGCCATCAGAACATCCAATTACACCTCTGGTTTCCCTTATCTACCCTGTTGGTCATATCCTCCAACTCCAGCAGATGAGTCAAATATGACTTTCCGTTCATATATTTATGTTAATTCTTTCAAACCGTTAGTCATAGTCATACAATGTGGAACCAGGCCAATCGGTCCATCTTGCCCACGTGACCAACATGCCTCATTTACACTAGTCCCATCTGCCTGCATTTGGCCCATGTCCCTCTAAACCTAACCTATCCATGTACCTGTCTAAATGTTTCTTAATCATTGCGTTAGTACCTGCCTCAATTACTTCCTCCAGCAACTCGTTCCATACACCCACCACCCTTTGTGTAAAAAACGACCTTCAGGGTCTTATTAAATATTTACCCCCTCACCTTAAACCTTAAACCTATGTCCTCTAGTTCTCAATTCCCCTACTCTGGGCAAAATCTGTGCATTTATCCAATCTATTCCTCATGATTCTGTACACCTCTTTAAGATCACCACTTATTCTGTTACTACATCTTTCATTATAATCCACAGTTCTTCTGCCACCACTGTTGGCTAACGTCTGAAGCTCCCTGCTTCCGCTCTCCCTCTTTTCCTCAGTAGTGAGATCATATTTGCTCCCCTTGAATCTACAGGAATAATTCCAGAATTTAGAGAATGATGACTAGTGCATTCATGGAGCCGTACAGCACAGAAATAGGCCATTCGGCCCAACTCCTCCATGCTGACTGTTGCCATGTGAGCTAGTCCCATTTGACTGCATTAGGTCCATATTCCTTTAAACCTCTCCTGTCCATTTACCTGTCCAATTGTCCTTTATACCATTGCAATTGTACCCACCTCAACTGCTTTCTTTGGCAGCTAATTCCACATTGACTCCGCCCTCCGACAACTTCACTACCATACTCTACCACCAAGCCAGTTCTGAATCCTGTCGTTGGAGGAAACTTCTTGTACATTGTTTAATCTTCCACTGCTTGCATCCTCTAGGAGAGACTCCTCAGGATTTGAGCATGTCTTTGTGGGAGAGACCAAACGAGGGAAGGAGATCATGGGTCTCCACAACTGGGTCCAGTTCTACCTCCAGGAGAAGCACAACCACATTGATTACAAAGGATTTGTGGCGAGAAGAGACAAGAACAAGGTTTGCACCTGGTTGGTTTATGGGGCGTTTACCGATGGGATGAAGCCATTCACCACAACAATGATATTGTAGTTGATCCCTGACTCATCTTCTGAGTTCCAACTATCCCCTGTGTCCCTTCATGCATTGGTTCATTGACGTCCATCTGTCTCAGATTGAGGTTACCAGTTGAGTCAATGTTAGTTATAATTATGGAAACGAATTTGAGACGTTTCCCAGCTTCAGGATGTAGAGATTTTTCCAAACCTCAGCCCCAGCTCAGAACAACCAGCAGAAATATTTCCTCCATCTCTTTCTATGCCCCACCACACTTCCCAGAGCTAGGGAAAAATCATGGATGAAGAGGTCCAGGCAGAAACCGGATCTTCTGGTCCAAGCAGGAAAGGACTTTACAGTCCCTCTCCCTCACACTGGCTCGGAATCCCCTGCAGAGCCAGTCCCTGAATCCCCCCCATCTGAACGGAATGAACTCACCAAATCTGAGTCAAATAGCGTGGAAACAGGTCCTTCAGCCCAACTTGCTCATGCCGACCAAGATGCTCCATTGACCACTAGTTCCACCTGCCCGCATTTAGCCCAGATCCCTCTGAACCTTTCCTATCCATATATTACAATGTCTTTTAATCATTGTTTTTGTACCTGCCTCCACTACCTCATCTGGCAGCTTGTTCCATATAGCCACCACCCTCTGTGTGAAAAGGTTGCCCTATGTCCTCTAGTACTTGATTCCTCTACCCCGAGTAAAATACTCTGTGCATTCATCCTATCTATTCCCCTGGTGATGTTGTACACCTCTCTTAGATCACCCCTCAGCCTCCTACGCTTTAAATAATAAAGTCCTATTCTGCCCAACCCTATAACTCAGGCCCACAATGTATGTAAGTGGGTGGTTGCTGGTAGGCATGAACTTGCGGGCTGAAGGGCCTGTTTTTCTTCAGGACATTCATAAGGAACCCCACCGTGTGTGGGGTGCTTTGGGCTGACCTAAGGCAACGACAGGCGCTACTGGAACGCAGCTTTTGTTTTCACTGTCCTTGTATCCAAAGTTAACCCTGACCAGGACCCGGTTCACACCTTGATCACTGAAATCCTGTACATGGACAGGAAAGGTTCAGGGGGATATGGGCCAAACACAGGTAAATAGGAGCAGCTTACATGAGGCATGTGTTGAGTCTGAAGAAGAGCCCTGACCCGAAACATCAGTTATCCATATTCACCAAAGATGCTGCCTGACCCGCTGTTACTCCAGCAATTTGTGTCCTTTTAGATTGGGCATCTGGGTCAGCATGGTGGAGTTGGGCCCAGGGCCTGTTTCTGTGCCGTTTGCCTCTGTGACTGTAGGGAGCAGTGGGTGGAGTGGGGTTTTGGCCAGGTGGGTGGGTTATTTCCTGTTTGGGGGTGGTTGAGCGTTGTGGGGAGGGTGGGCTGGTGTGAGTGTGGGGAGGGTGGGCTGGTGTGAGCGTGGGCTGGTGTGAGCGTGGGCCGGTGTGAGTGTGGGCTGGTGTGAGTGTGGGCTGGTGTGAGTGGGCTGGTGTAAGTGTGGGGAGCATGGGCTGGTGTGAGTGTGGTGAGCATGTGCTGGTGTGAGTGTGGGCTGGTGTGAGTGGGCTCGTGCGAGTGTGGTGAGCGTGGGCTGGTGTGAGTGGGGAGGGTGGGCTGGTGTGAGCGTGGGCTGGTGTGAGCGTGGGCCGGTGTGAGTGTGGGCTGGTGTGAGTGGGCTGGTGTGAGTGTGGTGAGTGTGGGCTGGTGTGAGCGTGGGCTGGTGTGAGTGTGGGCTGGTGTGAGTGGGTAGGGTGGGCTGGTGAGTGGGCTGGTGTGAGTGGGCTGGTGTGAGTGTGGGCTGGTGAGCGTGGGTCTGGTGTGAGGGTGGGCTGGTGAGTGTGGGCTGGTGTGAGTGGGTAGGGTGGGCTGGTGAGTGGTGAGTGTGGGCTGGTGTGAGTGGGCTGGTGTGAGCATGGGCTGGTGTGAGCGTGGGCTGGTGAGTGGTGAGCGTGGGCTGGTGTGAGTGGAGAGGGTGGGCTGGTGTGCACATGTGGGGAGGGTGGGCTGATGTGAGTGTGGGCTGGTGTGAGTGTGGGGTGGTGTGAGTGGGGAGGGTGAATGGTGAGCGTGGGCTGGTGAGTGTGGGCTGGTGTGAGTGGGGAGGGTGGGGTGGTGAGTGTGGGCTGGTGTGAGTGGGCTGGTGTGAGTGGGGAGGGTGGGCTGGTGAATGGTGAGCGTGGGCTGGTGTGAGTGTGGGGAGGCGGCTGTGTCGGGGAGGGTTGGTGAGCACGTGGGGGGGGGGGGATTGGTCTGTGCATTGGAGAGGGGGGGGGGGGTCGTGTTTGTGGCAGGGAGGGGTGCAGCTGAGGACTGATGATGTGGTGGTATTGCAGCCCGATGAGGATGACCACGTGCTGACCCTACAGTTCAGCTGGAAGGAGATGGTGAAGCCAGTGGGCAGCTCCTTCATCGGGGTCAGCCCAGAGTTTGAGTTTGCCCTCTACACCATCTGCTTCCTGCTGTCGTCGTCCAAGGTGTCGCGGGACCTGGTGATGGTGGACGAGTTCCACCTGCAGATCGTGGTTTACCGGCACGGCAAGTACATCGGCTCGTCCTACCCTGTGCTCCTGAGCAACAACAACACGCCACTGGACTGAGGCCGGGCCGCCGCACTGCTCCTGCCCTATCTCCCGCCGCTCGCTGCCGATCCGTCCAGGGAGTCCGTGTACCGACGCCAGCTATCACCCCCGCCTGTACTAGACTCCTGCACATCTGCCGTGGTGCCTCGCTGGGAAACCCCACTAAGATCCCCCCGCCCCATCGTACACTCTCCCCTCCGCACCAGTCCACTGCAAAATCCAAAGCAACGTGTTTCTGTGTAAAACACAATTGCAGCAAGCTTTGGATTTGGAATCAATTTTTTAAAATTTAGTTCAATGGAACCCATCTCCAAAACCTGGACCAAGAAAACGTCATGATTAGAGTCATAGGGCTGCACTTAAACAGCCCCTTGCTTTGTCCCATCTTGTCCATGCCAACCATTGGCATACTGGGCTGGGCCCATTTGCCTGCGTTTGATCCATATCCCTTTAGTTTAGTTTAGAAACACAACCAAGGAACAGGCCCATCGGCCCACCGAGTGCACGCAGACCTAGTTGGCTTCCTGGGAAAGACCCATTTGCCTGCATTTGGCCCATATCCTTCTCAACACTTCCAATCCATATATCTGTCCAAATATCTTTTGAAAGTCACAATTGTATCCACTTCTACAGATTCCTTTGACAACTCATTTCCAGATACGAACTGCCCTCTGAGTAAAAAAAGTTGCCCCTGAGGTCCCTCTTAAATCTCTCCCCTCTCACCTTAAGCCTCTAGTTTTAGAATTCTCTAAATGGGTGAAAAGACTGTGAGTATTCACTTTATCCATGTCCCTCATGATCCTGTACACCTCAATAAGTTCACCCCTCAACCTCCTACGCACCAAAGAAATGTCCCAGTCTATCCAACCTATCCCTTTCTCTTAAAATATCATTACAACCAAATTTTCTTCCAAATTAAACGATTATTTGGAGTTAAACAGAAGCAATGCAGGAAGGATGGAAACAGCTTCACCGTCACCTTGAACCTCTGCCATCTGCAACCCACCAGTGTCCGCAAGCCCGAACTTACAGATATCCGTCTCTGTGCCTCTGGGGCAGTTACTGCAGCACATTCATGGATGTCCCACCACCACACCTGTGGGGAAACTATCCCTTCTGAAGGCATCAGCAGAGAAAGTTCTTGTTTTAAGTGATTTAAGTTCATGTTTGTATTGCAGCTTCAAGTAATGTGGCAGGCTATTCAAAAAAAGTTATAATGGAAACATATATATATTTGTTACCAGCTTGTTCCTTTATCTGCCTCCATAGGATTCAGCGCTTTAGGTTTAATGCTGCCATGCGTCATTGTGTCAATGCTTGATTCAATGAAGCTATTTGTATTCAGCCTTTCAACTGTTAATTTTAAAAACGGCACAATTTTTGACATTTCACTTTGATCTTTAAAAATAATGGTTTATATGCTCCAGTCCGCTGATCGTCAACCCTGCTTGTCCTTTTCTCAGGAACAAACCCATGGGGACAGGAATTGCTGCCCCGTGCACTAAAGTCAGTCATCCATCCAGTAAAATGAATAAATCTGTGAGATCTTCCTATTGAAGCAATCTCGCAAAAGATTCATCACAGCTGAGTTTTTCTTACTCCTCTCACTTTAGTCAAGTCAAAGGTGCAGCCATAGGCACTGGCAGAGATCCCAGCTACGTCTTTCTTTTTGTTGGCTGTGTACTTTGTTCCAAGTGTACCCTGGCACCACTCCACAACTCTTTCTACATCTGCAGTTTCTTGTCTCATCAACACCATTAACGATGTTTGGAGAGGCCACAAACATCTGTCATTCTTTTACTTCCCTTTTTAGAAAAGAGACTAACTCCATCAAACATAGCAAATTTTTCCCAAAACTGATGGAATCCCATTTACCCCGATCGAACTGGCACTTCTGATGTATAATCCAGCCCGCACTCTACACAGACCCGGGTACTGACAGCCGGCTGGAGTGGAGCACTGACTGAATCTCGTTATATTACTGGTAAATGGTACAAGTTCTGATTGTGAGACAATGCTGGACTCAGTCACATGGCTTTCATTGTGCAGATTGACAATTGTTGAATACTATTTTATTTTTGGCAACAGTTCGCTTTGTGCAATACATGTACTATTTTTTTTATAATCAAAAGCTTTTAATAAATCTAAGAATGAAATTTGAGTGTTGTCTACAGTTTTTGACCTGGCGATCATTCTGGGATTATTGGGCAGCGTTGACTCCTACAAGAGACTCCACATGGGTCCTGAGGCAGAGCCTGTGAGCCACAGGGCGAGGTCCACACACAGTAATGCCGGCGGACCACACACAAGCTGGTAAACAGATGTGAGCCGATGGAAGAGGTCACCAGGAGATGGAGACTTTTCCCACCTGCCACCATTAGAGTCATTGAGCTGCACAGTGCCCTTCAGCTCCTGTCCGTGCTGGGCTCGTCCCGTTTGGCCCATACTCCCTCTAAATGCTATTGATACATTTCCATCCAGGTTCAGGACCAGTTGAACAGATGCACCACAAAACTTGCCCACTCCATCAGCGTTCCTCCAGCAGTACTGGGTGACTAAACAGCCACAGTAATGGCTCAATACCCCCCCACAGTGCAGCGCTCCCTCAGTACCCGCCCCTCCCATAGTGCGGCGCTCCCTCAGTACCGCCCCTCCCATAGTGCGGCGCTCCCTCAGTACCGCCCCTCCCACAGTGCAGCGCTCCCTCAGTACCGCCCCTCCCACAGTGCGGCGCTCCCTCAGTACCGCCCCTCCCACAGTGCGGCGCTCCCTCAGTACTGCCCCTCCCACAGTGCAGCGCTCCCTCAGTACCGCCCCTCCCACAGTGCGGCGCTCCCTCAGTACCACCCCTCCCACAGTGCGGCGCTCCCTCAGTACCGCCCCTCCCACAGTGCAGCGCTCCCTCAGTACCGCCCCTCCCACAGTGCAGCGCTCCCTCAGTACCGCCCCTCCCACAGTGCGGCGCTCCCTCAGTACCGCCCCTCCCACAGTGCAGCGCTCCCTCAGTACCGCCCCTCCCACAGTGCGGCGCTCCCTCAGTACCGCCCCTCCCACAGTGCGGCGCTCCCTCAGTACCGACAGGACGGGGAAATATGATCCCATGAAAAATAAAAAGTAGGAATTGAGGAGACAGAACAGGTCGCAGCTCATCCCAAACTCCACCCCCCCCCCCCCCCCCCCCCCGACTCCAGCTCTCCTCCTCCCAACCCTAACCTCACACCCTTTCCAGCCCTTGCCCTTCCTCCCTCCCCCACATCACCCCCTCCAACCTCCCACATCACCCCCTCCCCCACATCACCCCCTCCAACCTCCCACATAACCCCCTCCCCCACATCACTCCCTCCCCCACATCACCCCCCCCCACATCACCCCCTCCCACATAACCCCCTCCCCCACATCACCCCCTCCCACATCACCCCCTCCCCCACATCCCCCCCTCCCACATCACCCTCTCCCTCCCACCCCCCATCCTCGCCCCCTTCACACCGCCTCTCCCCCTCATCTCCTCTCTCCCCCTTCCTACCGCCACTCTCCTCATACTCAACCCTCATCCTCCACTCTTGCTTTTCTCTCCCCTCCCACCCTCGCCCCTCCTTTCCCCTCCTCCTCCCTCTCTCCGCCCCCCGGACCCATTGCCGGGGCCGCGTGTTCCGGGGACGTGTTTGCGGCGCGGACATGGAGGAGGCTGCGGCCATCGACCTGCTGGTGGCCGAGTTTGGGGAGTTGGGCCCCGCGGAGCTGGCGGCGCCCGTCTGCGCTATCGAGGTGACGGGCCGGGGAGTCACGGGGAGCCTGTACCGCCGCGACCCGAGCCCTGTCTCACCTCGTCCCCCCTTCCCTCCCTCTCCCCCCCCTTCCCTCCCTCTCCCTCTCCCCCCCCTTCCCTCCCTCTCCCCCCCTTCCCTCCCTCTCCCCCCTTCCCTCCCTCTCCCCCCCTTCCCTCCCCCTTCCCTCCCTCTCCCCCCTTCCCTCCCACTCCCCCCCTTCCCTCCCTCTCCCCCCCTTCCCTCCCTCTCCCCCCCTTCCCTCCCTCTCCCCCCCTTCCCTCCCTCTCCCCCCCTTCCCTCCCTCTCCCCCCTTCCCTCCCACTCCCCCCCTTCCCTCCCTCTCCCCCCCTTCCCTCCCTCTCCCCCCCTTCCCTCCCTCTCCCCCCTTCCCTCCCTCTCCCCCCCTTCCCTCCCTCTCCCCCCTTCCCTCCCACTCCCCCCCTTCCCTCCCACTCCCCCCCTTCCCTCCCACTCCCCCCCTTCCCTCCCTCTCCCCCCCTTCCCTCCCTCTCCCCCCTTCCCTCCCTCTCCCCCTTCCCTCCCTCTCCCCCCCTTCCCTCCCTCTCCCCCCCTTCCCTCCCTCTCCCCCCTTCCCTCCCTCTCCCCCCCTTCCCTCCCTCTCCCCCCCTTCCCTCCCCCTTCCCTCCCTCTCCCCCCTTCCCTCCCACTCCCCCCCTTCCCTCCCTCTCCCCCCCTTCCCTCCCACTCCCCCCCTTCCCTCCCTCTCTCCCCCCTTCCCTCCCTCTCCCCCCTTCCCTCCCTCTCCCCCCCTTCCCTCCCTCTCCCCCCCTTCCCTCCCTCTCCCCCCCTTCCCTCCCTCTCCCCCCTTCCCTCCCTCTCCCCCCCTTCCCTCCCTCTCCCCCCCTTCCCTCCCTCTCCCCCCCTTCCCTCCCTCTCCCCCCCTTCCCTCCCCCTCCCCCTCCTTCCCTCCCCCTCCCCCTTCCCTCCCCCTTCTCTCCCCCTTCCCTCCCCCTCTCCCCCTTCCCTCCCCCTCTCCCCCTTCCCTCCCCCTCTCCCCCTTCCCTCCCCCCTTCCCTCCCTCTCCCCCCCTTCCCTCCCCCCTTCCCTCCCTCTCCCCCCCTTCCCTCCCTCTCCCCCTTCCCTCCCCCTCTCCCCCTTCCCTCCCCCCTTCCCTCCCCCTCTCCCCCCTTCCCTCCCCCTCTCCCCCCTTCCCTCCCCCTCTCCCCCTTCCCTCCCCCTCCCCCTTCCCTCCCCCTTCCCTCCCCCTCTCCCCCTTCCCTCCCCCCTTCCCTCCCCCTCTCCCCCCTTCCCTCCCCCTCTCCCCCTTCCCCTCTCCCCCCTTCCCTCCCTCTCCCCCCTTCCCTCCCCCTCTCCCCCCTTCCCTCCCCCTCTCCCCCTTCCCTCCCCCTCTCCCCCTTCCCTCCCCCTCTCCCCCCTTCCCTCCCCCTCTCCCCCTTCCCTCCCCCTCTCCCCCTTCCCTCCCCCTCTCCCCCTTCCCTCCCCCTTCCCTCCCCCTCTCCCCCTTCCCTCCCCCTCTCCCCCTTCCCTCTTCCCTCCCCCTCTCCCCCTTCCCTCCCCCTTCCCTCCCCCTTCCCTCCCCCTCCCCCTTCCCTCCCCCTCTCCCCCTTCCCTCCCCCTCTCCCCCCTTCTCTCCCCCTCTCCCCCTTCCCTCCCTCTCCCCCTTCCCTCCCTCTCCCCCTTCCCTCCCTCTCCCCCTTCCCTCCCTCTCCCCCCCTTCCCTCCCTCTCCCCCCCTTCCCTCCCTCTCCCCCCTTCCCTCCCTCTCCCCCCCTTCCCTCCCTCTCCCCCTTCCCTCCCTCTCCCCCCCTTCCCTCCCTCTCTCCCCCCTTCCCTCCCTCTCTCCCCCCTTCTCTCCTTCTCCCCCCCCTTCTCTCCCCACTCCCCCCTTCCCTCCCTCTCTCCCCCTTCCCTCCCTCTCTCCCCCCTTCCCTCCCTCCTTCCCTCCCTCTCTCCCCCCTTCCCTCCCTCTCTCCCCCCTTCCCTCCCTCTCTCCCCCCTTCCCTCCCTCTCTCCCCCATTCCCTCCCCCTCTACCCCCCTTCCCTCCCCCTCTACCCCCCTTCCCTCCCCCTCTCTCCCCCTTCCCCCTCTCCCCCCTTCTCTCCCCCTTCCCTCCCTCGCTCCCCTAAATGCCTCAGAACTCTATAGCTTATTTCAAAGGGTAGTTTAAAGTCAGCAACACTCCTGGTGGGAAGAGGCGTGGGCGAGATTGCTGTGTGCATCAGTGGGTTTACAGTAGATGTCAGTGGATAGTTTGCTGAGATGGAGATCAAGAAAAGGGAGAGAGGCCAACGATGCTGGGAGTGAATGTGAGAGCAGGTTGGATGTAGGCAGCAAAGGTGATAACACTGACAAGCTGCTGGCATGTGCAGGCAGCCGCACCGACAGAGGTGGGCTTGGAACAAGGACTGTTCCAGGTAGCTGACGCGAAGTCGGGACCAAGAGAGGGCAGTGGCTTCACGTTGACTTGTAAGAAGTGGGAGGAATCCTTCAACAACTTCTGTTTCCATGTCACTTCAACTCCCCTGCCCATTGCCACACTTGCCTGCCCTGTTCTTCGCTGCCACGGTGAGGGCAAACACAGCCTAGAGCAGCAGCACCTCGTACTCCACTTGGGTGGTCTGTGGGTGTGAGCTATGAACTCTCCATTCTCAGGTAACCCATTTCCCATGTTCCTGTCCCACTCCCAGCGGTCCTCCCCGGGTCCCTCTCCATTCCCCATCTCCATCTGCCCATCACCCTCACACTCTGCCTGCGTTTCTGCTCCCTGGCTTACCCTTTCCGCTGCCCTCAACTAGTTCCATCTGCCCATCGTTCTCCCCATTCCACCCACCAGCCTCTCTTTCCCTTTGTGCTCCGTCACCCAGCTCCACCCACCCATCACCCATCACCCCCCCCCCCCCCCCCCATCTCACCTGCTTCCGCTCATCTCATTGAAACTTACCGAATAGTGAAAGGCCTTGATAGAGTGGATGTGGAGAGGATGTTTCCACTCGTGGGAGAGTCTAGGAGCAGAGGTCACGGCCTCAGAATACAAAGGACGTTCCTTTAGGGAGGAGATGAGGAGAAATATCTTTAGCCAGCGGGTGGTGAATCTGGAATTCATCGCCACAGGAGGCTGTGGAGGCCGTCAATGGATATTTCTAAGGCAGAGATAGATAGATTCTTGATTATTACTATGGGTGTCGGGTTATGGGGAGAAGGCAGGAGAATGGGGTTGAGGGGGAAAGATAGATCAGCCATGATTGAATAGACTTGATGGGCCGAATTGTGCTCCTTTCACTCGTGAACTTATGAGCCTACCAAGTCTCTGTCTCACCCCTCCCTCTAACCTCTTTGTATCGCGTCCATCTTCTCTCCACACACTGGCCTGACGCAGGGTTACAACCTGGAAGACAAACCATTTCTCTGCCTCCACAGATGCTGCCTGACTCGCTTCAGCAATTTACTTTACATTTTTAGTGATCAGTTACAGACCCAAACAATTGATCAATGTCACCTATTACCTGAAACATTAACACAAAGTGGAAATGTAGTATCGGCTTCATCATACTGTAAATATCTTGCAGCAGTTTAGCTGTGCATTTCTCTTGATTTTCTGTGTTTTGTTTTCCTTTTAGGAAAAATGGAAGCTACTGCCTGCGTTTCTGAAGGTAATGTTGGAAGATGGGAAGGTGGCTGTGTTTTATTTGTTCCCTGTAGATAATCAATATTTGCCTCCCCTTAACCTGTGCCATGAGAAGATTTACGAGGATGTTGCCAGGACTCGAGAGAGATTGGACAGGTTAGGATTTCATTCCTTGGAGTGCAGGAGGCTGAGGGTTGATCTTGGAGATTTGTATTAAATCACGAGGGGAACAGATAGGGTGAAAATCTTGCTTGTAGCAGTATCACAGGCACATAGACAGACAATAAACACAAAAATAAATGGCACAAATCACATATAAATTGTGCACAGATTATACATAAATCATGTAGTTATACATAAATGGCATGAAATTCTTAAAGAATGAAGACTGCAAACAAAACAAGATATTAGCACAAAAACATAATTAGAAAATAAACAAAACAAGTCCATTGTAGTGCTTGAGTTCTTTTTAAAATGTTATTCTGTTCTCTGTCCGCAAGTACCTGGTAACTCGGCACCTCCTGTTGCAAGAACCGTCTGTAGGCAAACCTTCCCGCCACATGGCCACAGGTCTCTGTCCTTCCTCCCTCGTCCCCACCACTTCCCGATCCGTGTCTGTGTGCGTCTCGCTGGCTGAACAAGTTAATTCTTTGTTTGCAGGTCAAGGGGTTGGTGAAGCAGCACATCGACTCCTTCAACTACTTTATAAATGTGGAGGTAGGTATGTTAGTGTCCAGCTCTGGCCCGTTCCCACAGACCGTTCTCACGCTCGCTGTCTCCCACAGACCGTTCTGCCCCCTCACTGTCTCTCGCACAGACCATCCTCACGCTCACTGTTCTGATGCCCACTGGCTCACCCACAGACCGATCTGCCCGCTCTGTCTCTCCCCTCTGTCTCTCCCACACACCGTTCTGCCCTCCCTCTGTCTCTCTCCCACAGACCGTTCTGCCCACTTACTGCATTTCTGCAGACAGTTCTCACGCTCACTGTCTCTCCTACAGACTGTTCTGATGTCCACTGGGTCACCCACAGACCGTTCTGCCCCTCACTGCCTCACCCACAGACCGATCTGCCTCTCCCACAGACCGTTCTACCCGCTGCCTGTCTCTCCCACAGGCCTTTCTGCCCTCTCTCTGTCTCTCACCCACAGGCCGTTCTACCCTCTCCCTGCCTCACCCACAGACCGTTCTGCCCCTCACTGCCTCTCACACAGTCGGTTCTGCCCTCCCTCTGTCTCTCTCCCACAGACCGTTCTGCCCCTCACTGCCTCACCCACAGGCCGTTCTGCCCCTCACTGCCTCTCACACAGTCGGCTCTGCCCTCCCTCTGTCTCTCTCCCACAGACCGTTCTGCCCCTCACTGTCTCCCCTGCTCTCCTCTAGATTAAGAAAATCATGAAAGCCAATGAGAAGGTGACCAGCGACGCTGACCCCATGTGGTATCTGAAGTGAGTGCTGATCTTTATCGTTCCCCTCCACGGAGATGTTGCCTGTGTTGTTGGAAAGGAAATGAAACTGCAGATGCTGCAATCTGAAATTAAAACGGAAATGCGTCAAAACCTCGGTCGGTTAAGCAGAATCTGTGGGAAATAGAACTGATGACCCTCCACCTCTGGGCAATGGTCCCGAAGCATCAGCTGGCTTCTGTTTGCACAGAGGGCGGCACAGTGGCACAACGGTAGAGTTGCTGCCCTGCAGCGCCAGAGACCAGAGACAGATGATATTACACTTTGGCAGAGTTCAAATGATTCCACTTGTAACATTGTATTAAATATAAGACCATAGAGGATTGCATTTATATAGTGCCGGCACCAAAATTCTCCATCGTCAATTAAGCCATTGAAGTGTGATCATCAATGTAATGTTGAACAATGTGTTTATTTTAGGTACCTGAATATTTACGTGGGTGTTCCGGATGTTGAAGAGAGCTTCAATGTGACCCGGCCTGTGGCCCCACACGAGGTACAGTGCAGTTCCCTCGCTCAGCAAGTATGACAGATTCTTATTAGTTACTCTCCCTGTTGGCAAGGGGCCTTTACTATCCGAGTCGCCTTTGGCCGGTGGGGGGGGGGGTCACTTTGAGATCTGCGGTCCATGTGGGTAAGGAGCTTTTGGCGACGGAGTTCTAGGATTTACACCCTGCAGTAATGGTGATACATTTGCACACACGGCAGCTTCAGTGAGTGCGGGTTTAACGTAGTTTAAATCATCTGCCTTGTGCTGAGATTGTGTGCTTAAGGGCGGCACAGTGGTGCAGAGGTAGAGTTGCTGCCTTACAGCGCCAGAGACTTGGTTTTGATCTCGACTACATGTTTGCACGTTCCCCTGTGACCGCGCGGGTTTATCTCCAGGTGCTCCTTTCTCCTCCCACACTCCAAGGACGTACGGGTTTGTAGGTTAATTGGCATTAGTAGATTTGTGAATTGTCCCCAGTGTGTAGGATAGTGCTAGTGTACAGGGTGATTGCTGGTCGGCGCAGACTCGGTGGGCTGAAGGGGCTGTTTCCGTGCTAAATTTCTAAAACCTAAAGTCTAAATCTCAGAGTAAGCAGCTGTTGCAGATTCAGAAAGAGCAGGTTTCTTTCTGATTATCAATTAGGACATTCCCCCCACTTACAAGCTACCTGACATAGGACAGACCCTCCACAGATGCTGCCTGACCCGCTCAGTTCCACCAGCACTTTGTTTTATTTCTTTTCCACCCCCACCCCTCTCCCCTTCACTAACACTGCCCACAGTTTGAGTTGAGCTCTCCTCCGTAATTCAATGTGGATCACAAGCAGTGGTGAAAGGCAGACGTGGGTGTTGGAGAGCGGTGTGCGGGGAGAGTGGGAGGGTGGTGGGAAGTGGCCTGTGCCCACAGGTGGGAAGGGCAGCAACAATGGGATTTGGGTGTTGGTGCCCATGAGCTGAACAGCGAAGGGAAGGAGAGAGGTGAAAGGATTGGGATGGGATGTGTGAACACTGCAAGCCCAGAGTGTTTACACCCAAAGCTCTGCGTGGCTGGTTGAAGATGCTGCTCTGAGATATCTTCAGTGCACACTCTCCCCATGACCCTGCTTCACTGCAGTTTCTCTCCCCGTGATCCCGCTTCACTGCGGGAACTCTCCCCGTGACCTTGTGTCAGTGCACGATCTCTCCCCGTCTAAAGAAGGGTCTGGACCCGAAACGTCACCCACTCCTTTTCTCCAGAGATGTTGTCCGACCTCCTGAGTTACTCCAGCTTTTTGTGTCTCTCTCCCAGTGGCACCTGGTTCTTCTCAACTCTCATTTATTGTATTGTTCCTCAAAGGTTAGATGTATCTCCGGAAGATATAATTGGGATTGTTCTATGTACTCTGGACACAACAAGAACACATTCTGGGAGCGATGAGTGTCGGTAAATCCCGACGAGGTCATATTTTACATCAAGCTTAGTCACTCACTTTTTAAGAACTCCTTTTATAGTAAACTATGATTTGAAAATGGTGCCAAATCTGGTGACTCTGTACACTGTCTCAGTGTTCTACCACAATATACATGTACTGCATCTGAGATGCTTATCCAAGATATGTCTGGGTGCTTTTGTACAGTTGATAGTTGTACTGAACAGTATACGAAAATGATTTTCATTTCAGTACCTCGGTACTACTCTCAACAACTAGAGAGCGGTTCTGACCTCCCATCTACCTCACTGGAGACCCTCGGACTATCGTTGGTCGGACTTTACTGGACTTTATCTTGCACTAAACGTTATTCCCTTTATCCTGTATCTGTACACTGTGGACGGCTTGATTGTAATCATGTATGGTCTCTCCACTGACTGGTTTGCATGCAACAAAGGTTTTTTCACTGCACCTGACAATAAACTAAACTAGACTACATGTGACAAATAAAGTACCAGTGAACCATTTTTCTAATCTCTCCCAGAATATGAAACCGTTGCCTTTCTTTCTGAGTGAAGTTATTTATTTCTGTAGGAACATAACTGCAGATGCTGGTACAGATCGAAGGTATCACAAAATGCTGGAGTAACTCAGCAGGTCAGGCAGCAGCTCAGGTCGAGACCCAAAACGTCACCCATTCCTTCTCTCCAGAGATGCTGCCCGACCTGCTGAGTTACTCCAGCTTTTTGTGATTCCTGATTTATTTCTGACTTCCTTTCTCAGTGTCGTCTGAGGGACATGACGTATTCTGCCCCGATCACAGTGGACATTGAGTACACCAGAGGCAGCCAGCGCATAATCCGCAACGCATTGCCCATCGGCAGGTAACCAGCAGCCGCCGGGCCCAGCGCCGCGTTTGCCCGCGTGTCCGTCTTCCTGTCCTGTGCTCACGGCTGATGTTTCACCCTAGGATGCCAATTATGCTGCGCAGCTCCAACTGTGTGCTGACAGGGAAAACGGCAGCGGAGTTTGCAAAGCTGAATGAATGTCCTCTCGACCCAGGTAATTACTGGCCATTTTTCCAATGGGCCTTCACGGCAGATTGTGTCAGAATGTGAACCTCCTTCCAGGGCGTAGAGACAGGAACTGCTGATGATGGTTTACCAAAAAAAAGACTCAAAGTGCTGGAGTCAGCAGGTCAGACAGAATTTCTGGAGAACATAGTTAGGTGACGTTCTTCACACTGATTGTGGGGGGGGGGGGGGGGGGGAAAGAAAGCGGGGCATGAGGGGTCGTCCTGCTTTCTTTTTCGGGCGGCACAGTGGCGCAGCGGTAGAGTTGCTGCCTCACAGCACCAGAGACCCGGGTTCCATCCTGACCACGGGTGCTGTCTGTACGGAGTTTGTGCCTTTTCCCTGTGACTGGGTTTTCTCCGGGTGCTCCGGTTTCATCCCACATTCCAAAGCTGTACAGGTTTGTAAGTTAATCGGCTTCTGTAGATTGTCCCTAGTGTGCAGGATAGAACTAGTGTACGGGGCGATCGCTGGTCGGCGCGGACTAGGCGGGCCGAAGGGCCTGTTTCCACGCTGTGTTACTTTAAAAATAAAATCAGTCTATAGAAGGGTCCTGACCCAAAATGTCATCTATCCACGTTCTCCAGAGATGCTGCTTGACTAGCTGAGTTACTCCAGCGCTTTGTCCTTTTCAGGCATTTTTTCTGTCAGTGACACGGCATGCAGAAGGAAGGGTCGGTTTCCATGCTGAAAGGGAAGGGTGGCACCAGCTGGAAGGAATATAGGGCTCGGGCAGAAATGTCGTTATTAGGTGGACAAATCTCTAAAAGTCATACAGCATGGAAACAAGCCCTTCGGCCCAACATGCCCCATCTACATTAGTCCCAGGGTGGCGCAGCGGCAGAGTTGCTGCCTCACAGCGCTTGCAATGCCGGAGACCCGGGTTCGATTCCGACCACGGGCGCTGTCTGTAGGAGTTTGTACTTTCTCCCCATGACCCTGTGAGTTTTCTCCGAGATCTTCGATTTCCTCCCACACTCCAAAGACGTACAGGTGGTATGTAGGTAAATTGGCTTGGTAAATGTAAAAATTGTCCCTAGTGTGTGTAGGATAGTGTTAATGTGTGGGGATCGCTGGTCAATGCGGACCCAGTGGGCTGAAGGGCCTGTTTCCGCGCTGTGTCTTTAAACTAAAGAACCTCTCTGACAGACACCAGTTCATCTCCATTAACAACTGTAAATCCCCCACCGCTCCTCTCCCCCAAGGTGTCCCCCAAGGCTCAGTCCTTGGCCCCCTCCTCTTCATCCTCTACCTGTTCCCCCTTGGTCAATTAATCCGCCGTCATGGTCTCAACTTCCACTGCTTCGCCGATGATATCCAGCTCCTCATCTCCACCAAGTCAATCTCCCCCACCACACACTCTACACTGACAAACTGCATCACTGAAATAAAATCTTGGCTTCAATCAAACTTCCTCAAACTCAATTGCAACAAATCTGAAATCATCATCATTGGTCCAAAAACGCTCACCAAATCCACCCAAAACTTCATCCTCAACATTGATGGTCTCCCAGTATCCACCTCACCTCACATCCGGAATCTTGGAATCATCCTTGATCAAACCCTCTCCTTCGACAAACACATCAAACACATCACAAAGACAGCCTTCTTCCACCTCAAAAACATTGGCCGTCTCCGTCCATCCCTCTCCTCCACAGCTGCAGAAACCCTCATCCACGCCTTCATCACCTCCCGTCTGGACTACTGCAACAGCCTCCTCTATGGCGCACCCTCAAAAATCATCAATAAACTTCAATACATTCAAAACTCCGCTGCCCGTCTACTCACACACACCTCGATCCGTGACCATATCACCCCCGTCCTTTATAAACTCCACTGGCTCCCCATCCCCCAGAGAATCCAGTACAAAATCCTCCTCATAACATACAAAGCCCTCCATAACCTGGCCCCATCCTATCTGACCGACCTCCTCCACAGGCACACTCCCACCTGCACCCTCCGCTCTGCCGCTGCCAATCTCCTATCCCCCCACATCCGGACCAAACTCAGATTCTGGGGGGACAGGGCTTTCTCCATCGCTGCTCCCACCCTATGGAACTCACTACCCCAAACCGTTAGAGACTCCTCCACACTCACCACATTCAAAACATCACTGAAGTCTCACCTGTTCAGTACTGCCTTCAACCACTGAAGGTCACCTCACCTTCTGTCTCCTTTCTCTGTTCATTTATTTATTTACTTATTTATCTATTTATTTATTTCCCAATGTTCTCAAAATCTCTGTAAAGCGTCTTTGAGTATATGAAAAGCGCTATATAAATAAAATGCATTATTATTATTATTATTAAACTAAGCTAAACTAAACCTGTCTGCGTTTGGCCCATATCCCTCTAAACCTAACCTATATATGTCCAAATGTGTTTTAAACGTCGTGATAGTACTTGCCTCATCTACCTCCTCTGGCAGCTCGTTCCATACATCCACCACCCTTTATGTAAAAAGAAAATGTTGCCCCTCAATTTCCTATTAAGTCTATCCCCCTCCCCTTAAACCTATGTCATTTGGTTCTTGATTCCCCTA
This sequence comes from Rhinoraja longicauda, assembly GCF_053455715.1. Classification (NCBI taxonomy): domain Eukaryota; kingdom Metazoa; phylum Chordata; class Chondrichthyes; order Rajiformes; family Arhynchobatidae; genus Rhinoraja; species Rhinoraja longicauda. Next base: position 19,242,625 of record NC_135972.1, on the reverse strand, counting down.
CTCTGGGTACAGGTCTCTGTGCTTCTCCCCTATCTATTCCCCTCAAGATCTTATACACCTCTAGTGTAACTGGCTGGTTTTAATTGAATGTTTTTGGTCTGCTTAGGTGGCTATTTCATTGTTAAAGGTGTTGAGAAAGTTATTCTAATCCAGGAACAACTATCAAAGAACAGAATAATTGTGGATGTGGACCGGAAGGGCACAGTCGGGGCCTCTGTGACCAGGTACTGTGTTCAGTAATGGGCCATGTGTGAACTGGTCGAGGCAAACTCCCGGCCCAGAGTGTGAGCAGTGGGACTCACACGGTGAGGCAGGAGGGATGAATGTGCCCCACATCTCCCAGCTGCCTGCTCCACCTCTCAATAAGATCTTTACCTCCGCATCACCTACCTACACAAACCCCACGGCCTTGATAAGTTAAGTTCCAGGAGCAGAATTATACCATTTGGCCCATCAAGTCAACACCGCCATTCAATCATGGCTGATCGATTTTATTTCCTCTCAACCGCATTCTCCTGCCTTCTCCCCATAACCCCTGACCCTTAGATATTAATATCTAACAGTCTGTTGACCTTTGTCTTGAATATACTCAGCAATTCTTGGGGAAAGAGCACCAAAGATTCACCACCCACTATGCGAAGAAATTATTTCTAGTCATACAGTAGGGAAACAGGCCCTTCAGTTCAACACGTGCTTGCCGAGCATTTAATAAGCTGGTCCCATTTACCTGTGTTTTGGCCCAGGTCACTCTAACCCTTTCCTATCCAAGCTCCTGTCCAAGTGCCTTTTAAGTATTGTTATTGTACCTGCCTCAACTACCTCCTCTGGCAGCTCGTCCCATACATCCACCACCCTCTGTGTGAAAAAGCTGTCCCTCGGGTTCCTATTAAATCTTAACCCTCTCATCTCAATCCTGATTGTAGGACTCGTTTTTTAAAGATTGTTACCGCTGTCTCTAGACGCCTCAAATCTCTCTGCCTCTCCACAGCCTCCACATCTTTCTTGTATTGGGGCGACCAGAACTGCACTCAATGCTCTAAAAGCAGTGTAACCAAGGTTTTGTAAACCTGCAGCATGACTTCCTGACTCCCATATCCAATGCCCCAACCATGAAAGTAAACATACCACACGCCTTCTTTACCACTCTAACTACTTGTGTTTCAGGGAACTGTGGACTTGGACCCCAAGATCTCTCTGTACATCAATGCTGTCGTGACTCTTGCCATTAACTATACCTTCCCCATACATTTGATCTTCCAAAGTGCATCATCTCACACTTGCCCAAGTTAAACTCCATCTGCCATTTCTCCACCCATATCTGTAAATGATCTATTATCACTGTCTGCGACTCCACCAATTGTGGTGTCATTTTCAGTCTTACTCACCAACCCATCTACATTTACGTCCAAGACTTTTATGTATCACAAACAACGCAAATCCCAGCACAATCCTGGGGGGGGGGTCATTCATAAGGGATTTAAGGAGGTCCTGGCATCACAGTGAGTCGAGTTTGTGTCCATGTATGGTGAATTAACACACATCCTCTGGAGAGGAGCATAATTACGATTAATTTGGTTGTGGGTATTCATTCAAACTACAATTGAGTTCAATGATTACTTGCGGAAATATTGTCGTTTTTGAGAAGTTTGCACTTTCAGCTCCTGAATACTATTAAGGCAGGAGAATGGATAGACCAATAAAAAAAAATGACGGTTTCATACTATTAATTGGATACGCTGATCGATGATGCTCCATGGGCAATGGGGGGTCTGTGTTGGTCTGTACTCTGGAGGAGATGAACTCGAGACAGGGTGTTTGCCTTGGCTCTGAGCCCAGCACTGGCGCTGTCCTCTGGCAGTGACTGGCCCTAAACTGGCACTGTGATCTGGCTGTGACTGGGCCCTGCACTGACCCGGTCCTCTGGCTGTGACTGAGCCCTGCACGGGCCCTGTTTTCTGGTCATGACTGAGCCCGGCACTGGCCCTGTCCTTTGGCTGTGACCGAGCCCTGCACTTACACTGTCCTCTGGCTGTGACTGAGCCCTGCACTTGCACTGTCCTCTGGCTGTGACTGGGTTCTGCACTGGCCCTGTCCTCTAGCTATGACTGGACCCTGCACTGGCCCTGTCCTCTGGTTGTGACTAGGCCCTGCACTGGCCCTGTCCTTTGGCTGTGACTGAGCCCTGCACTGGCCCTGTCCTCTAGCTATGACTGGACCCTGCACTGGCCCTGTCCTCTGGCTGTGACTGGGCCCTGCACTGGCCCTGTCCTCTAGCTATGACTGGACCCTGCACTGGCCCTGTCCTCTGGCTGTGACTGGGCCCTGTCCTCTGGCTGTGACTGGGCCCTGCACTGACCCGGTCCTCTGGCTGTGACTGGACCCTGCACTGGCCCTGTCCTGCAGCTAATCAACACCGCTTTGTCTACCCAACGCCATGCCCGCCAGCAAACCAATAACAGAACTCTGCTTGATTTTCAGCTCCACGCATGAAAAGAAAAGTCGAACCAACCTGGTGGTGAAACAGGGCCGTTACTACCTGCGGCACAACACTCTGTCCGAGGACATCCCCATCGCCATTATATTTAAGGTAACAGCATGAGCTCAGCGCTGCCCGGCACACCCCCTCCTCCCTCGGTCTGGGTGGTCCCTGTATCACGGGCAAATGGGAATGTATGTAAACCCACCCTGCTGGGAATGCTTGTGTGTTAAACCACCCTGCTGGGAATATGAGTGTGTAAACCCAGTCTGCTGGGAATGACAGCATGCAAAACAAGGCTTTTCACTGTACCTCGGTACACACGACAATAACAAACCTAAACCTAGAGCTTCGTTACATTGCACACTGGTCCTCACACAGAATCGTTAGCAGGCTTGTCTGACTGATGCAATGGCTCTTTGAGAGCTGCATGGAACGTTTGACCTCAAATATTCAGCGATGAAATAGAAATATTGAGTGGAATTTTATGATTGTATCTGTAGAGCATCTTTAATAAAGTCAGGATGTTCTAGTGCATTCAGTCAGGTAACTGAGCCGTCCTATCACCAACTAGAGAATGGTCCTGAACTCCCATCTACCTCATTAGAGAACCACGGACCATCTTTAATCGGACTTTACTGGACTTTATCTTGCACTAAACATTATTTCCTTTGTGCTGTATCTGTACACTGTAGACTTGATTATAATCATGTCTAGTCTTTCTGGTGACTGGATACAAAGACGTAACAAAAAGCTTTTCACTGTACCTCGGTACACGTGATAATAAACTAAACCAAGCTAAACTGGATCCTGATCTACTCAGTCTCTCATCATTGGTCATCCTAAGTTCCTGTGGAATCCCTTAACTCTAGATGGTTGGAAGTTAGTTTGAGAATCTCTCTTGAGTTCCTTGAGATGTTTGCCACCAGGAAAGGGCAGAGTTAGCCCTGTGGTCGATGTCAGTCACCAGCAGAGGGCAGCATTAGCCCTCTGGTAGAATACAAATATTTAACCACCCATTTGCAAAGTTATCTGCTCAAAGCCGTTATGTGACAGAAAGCAGAGATGTCCAGAGGCGGTTAGCCATCGGTCAGGGCAAAGGTTATCTGATGGTTTGGTGGATGGTCGTTAAAGTTGTGGGTTTGGTTGTGGACTTGGCAATCTCCGTGGCATGGTAGCCGAGCAAGGGTGGACTTTGTTAGGGTGACAATCGATCACTTGCATCCATCCCATGCTCTCCTCACTCTGAACTTTTCTCTGTTCATCGCCAGTATGTGGGGATGTTGGCACGGCAGCATCCACTGCTCACCTGAGCTGCTCTTGATTGCGCTCAGAGCAAGGAGGGTGAATTAATGCACGGTCAGGAATAAATGGGCAACATCTCACAACTATGGTAGACACATTGTTACAGATTGATCAAAGGCAGTAATCAAATAGTCCAAGCTTTAGATTAGTTTGGTTTAGTTTAGAGATACAGCGTAGAAACAGGCCCTTTGGCTCACTGATTCCGCGTCAACCAGCGATTCCCGTACACCAGCACTACCCTGCACACTAGGGACAAGTTACAATCTTTACCAAAGCCAATTAACCTATAAATCTGCACATCTTTTGAGTATAGGAGGAAACTGGAGCACCCGGAGAAAAACAACGCGGTCATGGGGAAAATGTACAAACACCGTACAGACAGCATCCATGGTCAGAATCAAACCCGGATCTCTGGCACTGTAAGGCCGCAACTCTAGCGCTGCGCCACTGTGCTGCCCTCAGAGTAACTCTTGGAAGAGACCGGGGAAATGGGCAGGAGGGGGAATGGCTACCTTGTGTTTTTTGCATACGGAGTTATTTGTTGTCCTTGGCATAAGTTTGCACGTTCAGTTAGATAGATAATACTTTGGCTTTGGACTTGGTTTTCTTAGTTGAGCGGTTATCCTGGAGTTATAGCAAGTACTTTGTTTCATTTGTAGGTTATTACTGATTATTAATTTATTGTTTTATTGATTATTCGATATTCACTTTGTTTAAGAGCCTGTAAAGCTGAAGCAAGTATGAATGTCGTTAATCCATTACCGGTACACATGACAAACACTCTTGATGGCACGGATAATAAAGAACAGGATGAAGACAGGGTGATAGTTAACCTGCAAAGACTGACTTTTACAGAAACAACGCACCGTTCACAAGGGCATCAGAGATGTCCTCATTCTTTAGGAAACGGGGGTTCCCCTCTTCCATTATAGATGAGGCTCTCACTAGAGTCTCCTCTATATCCTGCAGTTCCACTCTTGCTCCCCCTCTCCCCATTCTTAACAAGGATAGAGTCCCCCTTGTCCTCACCTTCCACCTCATCAGCCGTCGTATACAACGAATTATCCTCCAACATTTCCGTCAGCTCCAACGGAATCCCACCACTGGCCACATCTTCCCATTTCCACCCCTTTCTGCTTTCCGAAGAGACTGCTCCGTCCGTAACTCCCTGGTCCACTCGTTCCTTCCCACCCAAACCACCCCCTCCCAAGGTACTTTCCCCTGCAACTGCAGGAGATGCAACACCTGTCCCTTTACCCCCTCGACTCCATTCAAGGACCCAAACAGTCTTTCCAGGTGAGGCAGAGGTTCACCTGCACCTCCTCCAACCTCATCTTTTGTCTCCGCTGTTCCAGATGTCAACTTCTCTGCATCAGCAAGACCAAGCGCAGGCTCGGCGATCGTTTTGCTCAACACCTTCACTCGGTCCGCCTTAACCAACCTGATCTCCTGTTGGCTCAGCACTTCAACTCCCCCTCCCATTCCCAATCTGACATTTCTGTCCTGGGCCTCCTCCATTGTCATAGTGAGGCCCAGCACAAATTGGAGGAACAACATCTCATATTTCGCTTGGGCAGTTTACACCCCAGCGGTATGAACATTGACTTCTCTAACTTCAGATAGTTCCTCTATCCCTTTCTTTCCCCTCCCCCTTCCCAGTTCTCCCACTGTCTTCCTGCCTCCTACTACATCCTATCTTTGTCCCATCCACTCCCCTGACATCAGTCTGAAGAAGGGTCTCGACCCGAAACATCACCCATTCTTTCTCTCGCGAGATGCTGCCTGACCCGCTGAGTTACTCCAGCATTTTGTGTCTACCACCGTTCACGTCATCAGTTCAGGGCAAAGTAAACAACAACAACAGAAAAAGTGATCTAGCCTGAAGCTATCAAAATGAAAATCAAATTAGATCAAAGGATAGATTCATGACAATGCCTAAATCTAGTATACTAGGATTATGAAGGTTAGGAACTAAAAATTCAGCAAAGCATTGGGAAGGAAAGTAAAAGCAACATGTGAGAATATACTAGCGAGAAACAGCCCATGAAATATTTCTACATATGTTAGAACATATATTAGTTAAAGTTAATGTGGTTGCTGAAAACTAAGATAGAAGAACTCGTATTGGGGAACATTGAAATGGCAGAGAAATTAAACTAATACTTGGCATCAGTCTTCATGAAAACAGGAAAATCTCAAAGAGTGAACTGCTGGTCTGGAGTAAATGGAGAGTTCGAAGGAATTAGTATTAGTAAAGAATTAGTATTGGCAACTTGAATGGGACCTTATAAATCCCTGAAGCCTGCTAATCTCCGTTCTGGAGTTTGGAATGAGATACAGGGGGCACATCATTCTGCAGATCTAGAACTTCCCAGCAAAGGTACTTCACTGGAAGGAAAGCAGGGAACTATAAGGTAATTATCCTGCTGTCGGAAGGTGCTGGAGCTTCTTGTTAAGGAGGTGGTTTCAAGACAGAAGGAAAATGATCATAGGACTAGGTAGGGTTGATTTGGACTTTTGAAAGGGAAAGTGATAAATATTTTGACTTTGTTTTTGTAGATGGAACGTGCAGAATCAGTAAGGGCAAACCAGTGAATGTGATTTATTTTGCACTTCCAAACAGCCTTTGCAAATACTGTATTAAACAGAATTAGAATCCAGAGTATTAGGGGTAATAGATTTGTGGAATGAGATTTGGCAAAAGGGCAGGAAACAGAGTAGGAACGGGTGGGGCATCTTGGAGTTAGCAGATTGTGACCAAGATGTTCATGATTTGTATCAGCGATTTAGAGGAAGGAATGAATTCAGTGAATCAAACAGAATGGAAATAGGCCCTTCGGCTTAATTGTCCATGCCAAGCAAGGCGTTGATGGAAGCTAGTCGCATTTGCCTACCTTGATCCATCTCCATTAACCTATCCAGGAACCTGTCTTTTAAACATTGTGACTGTATCTGCCTCAAGAACTTCCTCTCGCAGCTCGATCCATACACCAGGGTGACACACTGTGAGTGAAGGCACTGCATCACGGCACCAGACACCCTGGTTCAATCCTCGCTGTCATGTGCTCCAGTTTCTCCCACGCAAACCTGTAGCGCGGTAGATTAATTGGCTGTTGTAAACTGCTCCTAGTGCATGGGTGAGTGGGGGAATCTGGGGGAGTTGATGGGAATGTGGAGAGAGTAACAATGGGATAAGTTGGGATGAGTGCTGTGGGTGATTGATGGTCGGCATGGGCTGAAGAGTCGTTGCCTCGTTGTATGACTCTGTGGGATCAGACGTTGCATATCCAGGTTGCTGACTCGATACGTTGTAGTGAAGGGTGCAGAGAGGTTTTAGTAGATGTGCAAGGTCTAAATAAGTGAGCAAGGACATGGTGGATGGAATCAATGTAAGGGTTCAACAGCGCTAGAGGGGAAGATTGAACCAGCCCTGCCCTGCATTCTTCATTCCTTTCATTTTTATAACAGAATGTTCTGAATTCACAGCCTAAATTGAAAAATGGTTGGAGACTTCTAATCTTCATTACTGAATTACATTCATAAGTGATAGGAGCAGAATTAGGCCATTTGGCTCATCAAGTCTACTCCACTATTCAATCATGGCTGATCTATCTCTCCCTCTCAACCCCATAACCCCTGACACCCATACTAATCAAGAATCTATCTATCTCTGCCTTACAAATATCCATTGACTTAGCCTCCACAGCCTTCTCCAACTATTTTTTTTAATGAAGAGAGAGAGATGGAAGCAAGGAGTTGTGGACGTAGCACGATTTGCACTTTCTGTGCAACTGTAATATATTCTAAACTCTATTTATTTTCTCTTTTTGCACTACCTGGTGTAATCATGTATGGCTTGATTTGCCTGGATAGTACGCAAAACATAGCTTATACAGTATCCCAGTACGGGTGATAGTAATAAACTGATACCAATACATGCACCCAGTTATTAATTTGTGGACACCTTAAATTCTGACTGTTGAGCCTTAATTGTGCTTCCTTGTCAAAGCCCGATGGGAAAAGTGTGAGAGAAACGCAGTCTGTGCTCTGAATTCATGCAGACAAGAAGACTCCATTAGCATAAGCAAATGTTACTGTGCTGACTGGAAATGGTAATACTGCCTGTGTTTATCTTTCCTATTGTAGGCCATGGGGGTGGAGAGTGATCAGGAGATTGTACAGATGATTGGTACAGAGGACCCTGTAATGTCTGCCTTCGCTCCGAGTTTGGAAGAGTGTCAGAAAGCTCAGATCTTCACACAGATGCAGGTGTGCCTCTTAGAGAAATAAACCTCCGTTTCCTCAGTCTGCTTGTTTAAAATCTAACCAACTCTGTGAAGCCAGTCAAAGCACCGATTCTTATAACTGAAACAAGATCTATCGCGAAAGTGTATGTCTTTAATTTTGCTCATTAAATATCTTAATACGATTTAACAAAAAATTAGCCTGTCATTAATAGAAACAATGAACTGCAGATGCAAAGTGCTGGAGTAACTCAGCTGGTCGAGCAACATTTCTGGAGAACAATGATAGGTGACATGTTTCGGGTTTGACATACTTTGTGTTCTTTAGCTGGATTTTAAATTATTTTAAGTTCAGGCCAGAGTTTTGCTGTTGGTTAGTTACTTTTCAGTTGCTTTAAGAAATATTTTGCCGGTAAAGGTAAGATGGTGAGACGGTCTAGTCGGCAGGTTGTGAAATGCTTTTCATTCCGCACAGCTCATCTCGTTCCTTCTGCTCTGCAGGCATTGAAGTATATTGGGAATAAAGTGCGCAGGCAGAGGATGTGGGGAGGACCGAAGAAAACCAAGATGGAAGAGGCCCGTGAGCTGCTTGCATCGACTGTGCTCACACACGTGCCTGTAAGCATTGCACCAGAACTCTCGTGTAGTCCTTATGTTTGTCCACACAACCTGCTATTAATGCCTTCGTGAAGTGTAAAACATGGAACAGTACAGCACAGGACATGCCCTTTCACCCACAATGTCTGTGCTGAACATGATGCCAAGGCCAACTCTTATCTGACTGCACATAATCCATACCCCCCTCCTTCCCTGCATATCTAAAAGCCTCTTAAATGATATCAATGATTTGGATGAGAATGCACATGGCAAGATTAGCAAGTTTGCAGATGATACGAAAGTGGGTGGTATTGCAGAACGTGAAGATGGATGTTAAAAATTGCAGCAAGATCTTGATCAGTTGGGGTGAGGGATGGTTGATGGAATTTAACACAGAAATTGTTGCATTTGGAAAGTGTAACGTGGGCAGAACGTACACAGTGAATGGTAGGGCTCTAGGGAATGTTGTAGAACAGAGGGATCTAGGAGTGCAGGTACATAGTTCCTTGAAGATGTGGTCACAGATAGGGTGGTCAAAAAGGCTTTTGGCACATTGGCCTTCAGTCAGATTATTGAATATTATTGAGTGGGAAGTTATATAAGACAGTTATATAAGACATTGGTGAGACCTAATTTAGAGTAATGTGTTCAGTTCTGGGCACCATGTTACAGGAAAGATGTCAAGTTGGAAAGGGTACAGAGAAAATTTATGAGGATGTTGACAGGATTCTAGGGTCTGAGCTACAGGGAGAGGTTGAGCAGGCTGGAACTCTATTTCTTGGGGGCCAGGAGGATGAGGGGTTGATCTTATAGATGTGTATAAAATTATGAGAAAAAAATAATAGATCGGGTAGATACACAGAGTCTCTTGCCCAGGTTGGGGAATCGAGAACCAGAGGACATAGGTGTAAGGTGAAGGGAAAAAGATTTAATAGGAATCTGAGGGGTAATTGTTTTCCACACAGAGGGTGGTAGGTGTATCGATCGAGCTGTCAGAGGAGGTAGTTGAGGCAGAGACTATTGCAATGTTTAAGAAACAATTAGACAGGTACATGGACAAGACAGGTTTGTAGGGATATGAGCCAAACGCAGGCAGGTGGGACTAGTGTGGATGGGACATGTTGGTCAGTGTGGGCAAGTTAGGCCAAAGGGGCTGTTTCCATGCTGTATGACACTATGACTCCAAACACCACTTTCACATCTGTGTAAGAAGGAACTGCAGATGCTGGCTTGATATTTCTGTCCCAGGACACGGGTTCTGACTGTCTACCCGACCTGTGCCTCTCCTAATTGTATTTGTTCTATCAGAGGCACTGAGGAACCCAATATGAATTGCAAGGAAAAAATTGGAATTGTGAAGTAATAGCCAATGAGGAAGATTAATCAAAATCGGATGGGCTTCTTTAGACTTTAGAGATACCGACTCTGTGCCGACCAGCAATCCGCGCACACTAGCACTATCCTACACACTAGGGACAATTTACAATTTTACCGAAGCCAAATTAACCTGCAGATCTGTACGTCTTTTGGAATGTGGGAGGAAACCGGAGCACCCGGAGGAAACCCACGCGGTCACAGGGAGGACGTACAAACTCCGTACAGACGTTTGCGGCTCCTTGAGAAGAAAAGTGTGACATGTCTTAAACTTGCAGAAGAGATTGCCGGCCCTTCCCCATGTGGGTCTGAAGAAGGGTCTCGACCCGAAACGTCACCCATTCCTTCTCTCCAGAGATGCTGCCTAACTCAGACCTGCTGAGTTACTCCAGCATTTTATGTCGACCTTCGATTTAAACCAGCATCTGCAGTTCTTTCCGACACGTAGAATCCTTACAATCCACTTGATAAATCTGCTTTCTAATAATTATCTAAAGAGGTGCTGATAATCCTCACCCTTCCTTTCAGACAGTCTGACAGCCTTATCTTAATCTCCAGCTTCCACTTTTGCTCCTCTCTTGTGACATTCCTTCTGAGTAAATATTTCCATATTTTCATCTCCCTATTATAAACGGTTACACTGGTCAGCACATGCCATGTTTTTTTTAATTGGGCTATTTTATTTCCTTGTACAAGTTGAACAAAGGAGTTTCCATGTTTAAAGTCCTGCAGCTGTTGTTCCTGCACATTGCGGACAATTCCGCAGTGCAACTGGTGTCCCCATAGTAACCCATTCTTTCACCAACCAACACCAGAATCTAGTTAACCAGTTTTTTAAAAAAACTCCCTGCACCAAGCCATGACCATGAAAAGAAAGCAATAACTTTCTATTCAATCCTTTCAAAGTATTTAATATTACCTTACACTTCCCGGAAACAATGGTGTCTTAGTCTGTGCCGAGTCTTCAGCAATCTCCCTGTTTAAACACGTTTCCATATGATGTGTGTAAAACAGTTAACATGTTCAGGCAAGTTAGACCTTGGGCTCTGTTGAGGTGGTTCAGCCCATCTAACCTCCTCCTATCCATGCCATTCCCTTATTAGCTATGGGGAGAGGTTGCACAGACGGGGTATTAGCTACGGGGAGAGGTTGCACAGACTTGGATTATTGTCTCTGGAACCCTCTGAATCCCTCTTTCCCCTGTCCCCTGCCACCCTATCCCTCTTTCCAGATTTACATCCTGTCCGGAAGAAGGGTCCCAACCCAAAAATTGTCCGTCCATTCCCCCCACCACAGATGCTGCCTGACACGCTGAGCTCCTCCAGCATTTTGTGTCTTTCTCCAGCACTTTGTGGATTTGGCCAGTCTGGGCACCCGCTCTTCCTAAACGTGTGGTACTCAGAACTCTTGTGCTTGTCCAGACCGGCGCCAAGCCTCGCTCACCTCTCACCCTTGACCGCTCTGACCAACACTGGCTCCAGGTCCAGTCATGCCCTCGTGGTGCTCTCTGATTCCAGGCTGCTTCTGCGACTGCAGTTTCTTCTCCTAACAAGGCCAGAGCCTGGAATTCCTTCCTTAAATGTATCTTCCCCCTCCAACCATATTTCTGTCGAAATATAAAGCTTGTACTGGGAGCTGCCTCCTTTCCTTTGAAAGGCCTTCACTGTTATCCTCGGTAGCTGTGGAACATTTGTGATCTGCCACGTTGTCGGGTTGGCTTCAGGAACTTGCCTTTCACAAAGTGTGGTCTAGAGTTGTACGATGAAGAGAAGATTGTGCTGGCAGAAATTCAGTGCCCGCTGTCTGACGTCTACACAAAGTGACCTATTTTTCTTTAGACCTCATTGTGAATGACAAAGATTTCAGAATCTTACGTGGACTTGAGCAGTGAGTCAGCTCTTTTGTGACCCATTGACGGTACAGTATATCTGTTTGCACATTCACACAGCATCCATGTTACTGGCAGTGGGGTACGTGTAAACCCAGAATGAAAAGTAAACCTTGTGGTGCATCAGATCAACGCTTCCTTTCCCCACACAGATAAAAAACAGTGGTAGTACGTTTCCTGTGCAAACACCGAGCATATTTTCATCCCGTTTTATCAGCAGTTCTGCAGAATTTTACTGGTGGCTCGGTGCAGGTTAATTTAGTTTATTGTCATGTGTACTGAGGTACAGTGAAAAGCTTTTTGTGGCGTGCTTTCCAGTCAGCTTGCACAGTGTACAGATGCAGGTTAAAGGGAATACCCTTTGATGCAAGTTAAAGTCCAGTAAAATCCGATTATAGATAGTCCAAGGGTCTCCAATGAGGTAGATGGGAGGTCAAGACCGCTCTCCAGTCATTGATAGAATGGCTCAGTTGCCTGATGACAGCTGGGAAGAAACTGCTCCTGAATCTGGAGCTGTGCGTTTTCACACTTCTGTACCTCTTGTCTGATGGGCGAGGGGAGCGAGGGAGTGACCGGGAATGAATTTTACTGATGGCTTGGTGTATGTTAGTGCTGTGCATTGAGTGGTGCTCAGGTATTGAGTGGGGCCCAGCACATGGATGTAATCACAAAGAAGCCTTGCTCGACTCTACCAAGTTTAAAGTGTCTGAAGAAGGGTCCCGACCCAAAACATCACCTATCCTTCTTCTCCAGAGATGCTGCCTGACCAACTGAGTTACTCCAGCACTTTGTATCTCAATTAGAAAGCATCCTGTCTGGTTGCATAACAGTCTGGTGCAGCAATTGCAATGCACAGGGACGCAAGAGGCTGCAGAAAGTGGTGGACAGCTCGGTCCATCACGGGCACAGCTCTCCCTCCCATCAAAAGCATCAGGCGCTGCTTCAGGAATGCGGCATCTATCATCAAGGATCCCTGCCATCCGGGCTGTGCTCTCTTCTCACTGCTAACCTCGGGCAGGAGGTACAGAAGCCTGAAGTCCCAAACCACCAGGTTCAGGAGCAGCTGCTTTCCTATAACCATCATTGTTCTTGAATTGACCCACACAACCCTAATCCTACCTGAGCACTGGAAACCTGTGGCCCACGTCTTGCACTACCATGGATTTCATTTTTATCAACTTATATTGTTACACTAAATGTTTTATATTTTTGAACCGTCTTTTAGAATTTTACGCTGTGGGGCTAATTGGGGGACTTGTTCCAAGACGGACACAACCAGCCAAAAATGAATGCTTGTTCTCTACCTGCAGGTCAAAGAATTCAATTTCCGTGCCAAGTGTATCTACACAGCGGTGATGGTTCGGAGGGTGATCTTAGCTCAAGGAGCCAACAAAGTAGATGACAGGGATTACTATGGTAACAAGCGGCTGGAGCTGGCTGGTCAGGTAAGCTCAACATCCTCAACCTATCCTCAACCTCCCATGGCCATTTTCCAGTTTGTGTTTGATATAGAGTCTGAGTTTGGTGATACAACATGGAAACAAGCCCTCAGTCCATGCCGACCATCGATCACCTCAACACTAGTTCTATGCAATCCCATCATACATACCAGGGACAACATACATACTAGTGGCCAATTAACCTACTAACCTGCACATCTTTGGTATGTGGGAGGAAATGGGAGCACCCAGAGGAAACCCACGCAGTCACAGGGAGAATGTGCAAACTCCACACAGCACCCGTAGTCTGGATTGAACCTGGGTCCCTGTGAAACTGGCGTCTGAAGAAGGGTCTCGAACTGGAAAGTCACCCATTCCTTCACTCCAGAGATGCTGCCTGTCCCACTGAGTTACTCCAGCATTTTGTGTCTATCTTCGGTTTAAACCAGCATCCGCAGTTCCTTCCTACACTTAATGACCTCCTTCCTATTGCTGGGCGACCAGATCTGCCCACAATATTACAAGTATCATCTCACCAACAACATGTACAGCTGTATTATGGTGTGCCAACGTTTGTACTCAATACCCTTCCCAATGAAGGCAAGCGTGCCAATTGCCTTCTTCACCTCCCTGACAAGCCACTATCAAAGAACTGTGCACCTGTGCTCCCAGAAATCTCTGTTCTGCAACATTCTCCACGTTCGACTATTTACTGTGCACGTCCTCTGCTCTTAAAATAATAAATACCTTGCTCTTCATAGTTTGCATAATCTGTTAAGAATTGTGCACCATGTACTGGTGCAGGTAGGTGATGGACCAATTGGTCTGTTGGAGCGGTGAGACCAAAGGTACTGCGAGCTGTAACCCATGGTGAGCGTTGCCTGCAATGGAAATCCAATGTTAACAGGCTGGTGGAGATACAGAGGCCTCTTTGGTTGTAAAAAGGACCACAAAATTTACTCTTTATATCGCGGTCTATGTTTCTGAATGACCTCCCGAATATTGACCCTTGTAGAAAATTTAACGCAATGGTTTTGAAGTTAGATTGTCACCACTGTTCTCCTATGTAATTGAGAAAATGAAGTTGTGACTGTAAAGTGGATGGTCCAAAGAGTAGGGTATAACTCCTGTATTGGAAATGTGCTGAAACAAAGGATGCTGTGTTCAAAAATTGTGGAGACAATGGGTTTTAATTCCACACCGCATGGGACTGGAGGAAGCTAAGTCTTCGTTGGCTTGTAGATAAGAGTGTCGTGGCTCACAGCCTGTCCTGTTCCAATGCCCAGTCTTAAGCTGTAACCACTAGAGATTTAGCAGGCCTCGAGCCAAAGGAGGTGTTTGCAAAACCTGCCAATTTTCCGGCTTAATCTTTCACCTTAATTTTCTGTGTTTTTAATGTGTTCATTATTTCCTCTGCATTTCCCTATTCTTTGTTGTCAGCTTTTTGTCCCTAATGCTGCTCGCTTTGTTGGTGAGAGATATGGAACGGTCCCAAATACTGGGCTCCCTGGAAAGCAAAGGATTTCCCTAGAGACAACAGAATAACGCATTGGCTTTGGAGATTGTCTAATCCTACCCACTCTGACAATGTAATTAAATCTGCCCTGCTACCTTTAATTTCACAACTAGTTTATGCAAAAGAAGAATTGGCAATCATATGCCTTCATAGGGATCTCAAGGTACCTAATTAGAATTCCCTGACATTAAATTAATCCATGATGGCATAATCAGGAAGCTAATTTCTCCCTTAAATGTGTAATTGTTTATCGAGGGTGCTAAATGCCACTGATGAGCTGTTGTCAAATGAATTAATTTGTCCCCAGATTTATTGAGACTCGAGGTGTAACCTGATACGAATGATATGGTGGATTGTCCTCCCTTCTCCGCCTGTTAACGGCAGCCCCGCTTTTATTTCCCTCTCTCTGTTTCAACAGCTCCTCTCACTGCTCTTTGAAGATTTATTCAAGAAGTTCAATTCTGAGTTGAAGAAGATTTCAGATCAGATCATCCCCAAGCAGCGAGCAGCCCAGTTTGACATTGTCAAGCACATGCGGCAGGACCAGATCACCAACGGCATGGTTAACGCCATCTCAACCGTAAGCACTCTGCACTCTCCCTGCTTCCTCGGCGACTGCGCTGAAGTTTTGCTTTAATTCTTGACCTTGTTTCAGTGTGTTTGTGGTGAAGAGGGAGCCACAATCCCTCAGAGGAGGATGCATTCCACGAATTGCCAAAGAGGGGGCAATAAACGCTGCCCTTGAAACAGCATCACGATCTTGTTAAAGTACAGTTATCGGTCAGAGTTCCCAGCCATTTCAACGTGCCTAATCTTGGAGAATTGTGTCTCGGAATCCCCGTGTACTCGAAACCTTCTCGCTTTCATTTGTTCCAGGGCAACTGGTCTCTCAAACGATTCAAAATGGACCGCCAGGGTGTGACGCAGGTGTTGTCCCGCTTGTCCTACATTGCCGCTCTGGGAATGATGACCAGGATCTCCTCACAGTTTGAAAAGACCAGGAAAGTGAGCGGTCCCAGGTCGCTGCAGCCCTCACAGTGGGGAATGCTGTGCCCATCGGACACTCCTGAGGGAGAGGTACGCTCACTTTGACAACCTGGATTACTTTATCGTGGTCATTGCAGAATGCCATTGCTGCTGTTGTTATTGCAACATAAGCATCAAGAGTATTTAATTGTCAAAAAAGGTAGTAAGTGCTGGAGTAACTCAGCAGGTCAGGCAGCCATTCTGGAGAGCATGGACGGGTGATATTTTAGGTTGGGACCCTTCTTCAGTCTGATTCAGCACGCTTGATGTTCCATGTGAACCTCATTTCACCCTTCTTCATCTGCCCTCATCAATCAATCCCTGGTACGTCATGTTTCTCATGTATTTATGGAACTGTCCCAACGGGAGGAAGTTCTGCAAGCAGGTGGGTAACTTCCAAATGAGTGTTTCAGTGTTGGAGGGCCTTTTGAACGTTACTGTTGAATCATCTTCTTCCATTGTTGCAAGGCAGCGCAGTCCATGCCTCAACTTGCAGTGTAATTCTCCTCACCTTGTTGCCTCTGGCCATCATATCTGACAGGAACCCTCTAAACATCCGAAACTGGCTGTGAAGGCATAAGAAACTAAGATGCTGGAGTCTTGAGCAAAACACAAAGTGCTGGAGGAACTCAGCAGGCCAGGCAGCAGCTGTGTAGGAAGCGGACAGGTGACATTTCAGGTCAGGACCCTTCTTCAGTCTAGAAGAAGACTCCATCAGTCTGAAGAAGGGTCCCGACCCGAAACGTCATCTGCCCGTTCACCACAGTTGCCGCATGACTCGTTGCATTCTTCCAGCACTTTAGTTTTTGATTAGCACAGAAACAACTTTCCTTGAACTTTGCCCTTCATCCTACAGCCATGCCTTCCTTCCTTTCCAACGTGTCAACAACTGTCCTTAACATTGCACCGATTTTATTCACATTCTAGGCTTGTGGTCTGGTGAAGAATTTAGCTCTGATGACCCACATCACAACAGATATGGAAGACGGCCCGATCATTAAACTGGCCTTCAATCTTGGTGTTGAAGATGTAAATCTGCTTTGTGGAGAGGAGCTTTCATATCCAAACGTGTTCATTGTGTTTCTGAATGGTGAGCGGGGTTTATATATTATTTGGCACTGACCATTTCTGCAATACTTATAATTCAGTTGTGAAAATACTGTGCAAACCCTTGCTTTGTAGAGCACTTGATACATCCAGGAATCGATGAGCATTGCCCTCTTATTGTAAGGACTTGCGTCTGCTTTGATTTGGGCTGATGAGTGAAATCTCTGAGAATCTGTACTCAGACTTCTACTTCTCTGCTGTATGGGTTGGGTTGTAGGAGATGTCGGAAGGTTGGGATGTAGATGGCCCAGGTCTGTTTATCTGTGGCTCGGGATCTAATCTCCCTGCATACTGAAGCTAATTGGGAGTGTATTTCAAATGTGGATGGCACATACTCTGACAAATCAAAACCCACTGACACCAAGGCAAAGGGCAGCTCAATGTGCTTGTGTGCTTGCTCAAAGAACATGGCTTAAACCTAGAGGGTTCAATCCTGACTATGGGTACGTCTGTACGGAGTTTGTACATTCTCACTGACTGCATGGGTTTTCTCCGGGTGCTCTGGTTTCCTCCCACATTCCAAAGACGTACAGGTTTGTAGGTTAATTGGCTTTGGTAAAAATTGAAAATTGTTCCTAGTGTAGTGTACGGCGGTGATCACTAGTCGGTACGGACTCGGTGGGCTGAAGGGCCTGTTTCCATGTTGTATCTCTAAAAGTCTTTAAAAGAAAAAGTGCTGCAGAAAGTATTCTGATGGGATGCATCTGAGCCTGGTGTAACAACTGCTCTGCTGCTGACTGTCTGAACCTGCCGAGAGTGGTGAACACAGCCCAGTCCATCACAGGCTCCTCCCATCCAGTCCACCTTCATGGTGTGCAACAGGAAGGCTGGAAGTATCGTCAAGGATGCTGTCACCCTGGCCATTCCCTTTTCTCTCTCCTACCTTCTTGGAGAAGAAACAGGAGCCAGAAAGCTCCGACATCCAGATTTAGAAACAGCTTCTTCCCCATAGCTATCAAACTCCTGAACTAATCATCTCTTTCATACAGCAAAACATAATGTGCTAGACTAACTTAGCAGGTCAAGCAGCATCTATGGAGGGAAGCATAAGTGATGTTTCAGCTCGGCATGCTCCTTCAGACTGTCGCCTCTCCATTCCCTCTGCAGATGCTGCTTGATGTGCTGACTTACTTAAGCACTTTGTGTTTTTAATCACAATTTCAGCATCTGTAGTTCTTTATGTCTCCTCTTTCACACCTCATTCCGGAGGTTCTGCCCCGTACTCTTAACTCTCAACTCTACCTCAGTGGTTATTTCTTTCCTTTGCTCTACAATCTTTGCATAATTCTGCTGTTTTGCACTTGTATTTACTGTATTGTTGCACTTATCATAACTGTGTATACTGTTTACTCGGCATGACAGGTGATTCTTGGGCAGGTGACCTGTTGGTTCCAATTTCCTCCCCAGGTGACGTCTCTGTATGTGGTATTCCTTGGCCTTCTCTCCCCCCGCCCCCCCCACCTCCCCCTCCCCCACCGCCCCAAGTACTAACCAGACCTGAGTCTGCTTACTTTCTGTGATGGGATGGGAGCAGGCGTTTCCAGGCTCCTACCAATATTTACTCATAGCTAAAATTCTCCAGCCTTGGCAACGTCCTCATAAATCTCTCTCGCTCTCTCTCTCTCCCCTCTAGTGCAGTTGCAACTTTCAGAGCTATACGCAGAGCGCACATTGCGCACAATTGTAGCATAACCCCCTTGTTCTTGCGTTCTTGCTCTCAACTAATAAAAGTGAAGCTGTGTGTCTTTTGAACCGCCTCATCTGCCGTCAGGGATCTGTGGAAAACATTCCAACTGCTCTGTTCCCGTACACCTCTCCTTGCATTCAGCGCATGTTCCCAGGAGAAATAAGATGTGTCATTCTTCACCTCCCAGTGAGGATTTTAAGGCCATTACCAGGGTACAGAAGTGAATAATTGAGTTGATACTGGCGTGAGGGGCTTGTGGGGAGATTCTTGATTAGTACGGGTGTCAGGGGTTATGGGGAGAAGGCAGGAGAATGGGGTTAGGAGGGAGAGACAGAGCAACCATGATGGAGTCGAATTGATGGGCCGAATGGCATAATGCTACTCCTATCACTTATAACCTGATGAGATGGGCCTTGATCGCCTGGGGTAGTGCTGGTTAAAAGAAGGCGCATCAAAACTGTCAGGCGTTTTTAATAAACTTTGAGGAAAGAAATGTCATCCAGCTAGAGGTTTGATATTAAAGCTTTAAAGTTAGTCATAAAAGAAAGGTGAACTAAAATACTTTTACACAGGGTTGTTAAAGCCTGTATCATATTATTAGAAGGAATCAGATTCCCGTGGAACCTCTTCCAAAGGCATATATATATAGTATAAGAAAATAACTGCAGATGCTGGTACAAATCGATTTATTCACACAATGCTGGAGTAACTCAGCAGGTCAGGTAGCATCTCGGGAGAGAAGGAATGGGTGATGTTTCGGGTCGAGACCCTTCTTCAGACTGAAGACAAGTGGATATGTGCCTGCAGAGAAAACTGGGGTGTGTGACTACACTGGGAAAATCGTGCACAGAGCTAGCATAGATAGGGTGGCAGAATGGCCTCCTTTACTCTGTTCTTTTGGTTCTGTTTTGGGAAACCTGTTTTCAGAATGTGGTTAACACCTGCCCTCGTATTGTAATCCCTCATCCCGTGCTGTTCTGATCAGGTAACATCTTGGGTGTGATCCACGACCATCAGAAGCTGGTGAAAACCTTCCGGCTGATGCGGCGAGCGGGATACATCAACGAGTTTGTCTCCATCTCAACCAATCTGACGGATCGCTGTGTGTATATTTCCTCTGACGGAGGCAGACTTTGCAGGTACATAACCAGTTAAATAGCATATTTCCAGTAGTTCAAGGTGCAGAACTCGGTATCCACTGGAAAGGAAGAGGAGAAGAGAGTTGGAGAGATAGAGAGAGAGAGAGAGAGAGAGAGTGAGAGGTTTATATGTATGTCGTGGGAGGGAATTCCAGAACTAAGGGGTCAGAGAACTAAAGACACAGCTGTCAAGAGTAGAGAGTTCAGTTTAGAGATACAGCTTGCAAATAGGCCCTTCGGCCCAGCGAGTCGTCGCCGACCGTCGGCGACCATCCTGTTGGCAGACAGGAAGCAAAGAGTAGGAGTAGACGGGTCATTTTCAGAATGGCAGGCAGTGGCGAGTGGAGTGCCGCAAGGCTCGGTGTTGGGGCCTCAACTGTTTACCATATATATTAATGATTTGGAAGAAGGAATTAGAAGCAACACTAGCAAGTTTGCGGATGACACAAAGCTGGGTGGCAGTCTGAACTGTGAAGAGGATGTTAGGAGGTTGCAGGGTGACGTGGACAGGTTGAGTGAGTGGGCAGATGTAGTATAATGTAGAAAAATGTGAGGTTATCCACTTTGGTGGCAAAAACAAGGAGGCAGATTATTATCTCAATGGTGTTAGGTTAGGTAAGGGGGAGGTGCAGCGAGACCTGGGTGTCCTTATACACCAGTCACTGAAAGTTGGTGTGCAGGTACAGCAGGTAGTGAAGAAAGCTAACTGGCCTTCATAACGAGAGGATTTCAGTATAGGAGTAAAGAGGTTCTTCTGCAGTTGTATAGGGCCCTAGTAAGACTACATCTGGAGTATTGTGCACAGTTTTGGTCTCCTAGTTTGAGGAAGGACATCCTTGTAATTGAGGCAGTGCAGCGTAGGTTCACGAGATTGATCCCTGGGATGGCGGGACTGTCATATGAGGAAAGATTGAAAAGACTAGGCTTGTATTCACAGGAGTTTAGAAGGATGAGAGGGGATCTTATAGAAACATGTAAAATTATAAAAGGACTGGACGAGCTAGATGCAGGAAAAATGTTCCCAATGTTGGGGGAGTCCAGAACTAGGGGCCACAGTCTTAGAATAAAGGGGAGGCCATTTAGAACTGAGGTGAGAAGCAGCTTTTTCATCCAGAGAGTTGTGAATTTGTGGAATTCTCTGCCACAGAGGGCAGAAAGCCAAATCACTGGATGGATTTAAGAGAGAGTTATCTAGAGCTCAAGGGCCTAGTGGAATCAAGGGATATGGGGAGAAGGCAGGCACGGGTTATTGATTGTGGACGATCAGCCATGATCATAATGAATGGCGGTGCTGGCTCGAAGGGCCGATAGGCCTCCTGCACCTATTAATAATTTTTAAAACCATCGATCACCCATTCACACCAGTTCAATCGTTCACACTAGGAACAATTTACAGAAGCCAGTTAACCCACAAACCTGCACGTCTTTGAGATGTGGGAGGAAACTGCAGTACCCGGAGAAAACCTACATGGTCTCAGGGAGAACGTGCACTGTAAGTCAGCAGCTCTACCACGGTGCCACCCTTTAGTGATTATACTGAGGTATAGAGGAGCCAAACTAGGCTGATAGATGGCAGAGTTGCAGCTGCTGATGAGATTCGAGCAGCAATTGGACTAATTGGACTGAATAACCAGTTTACAGCATGTTGTTTGTGCATTGTGAAGTTTTATGTAGGTTTTAGCGGAGAAACAGCTCCTTTAGCCTGACGTCTTCATGCCGACCAAGTCGCCTAACAGCTAGACCCACTTGCATGTTCCTGGTCTTACCCCTCCAACACTTCCAATAAATGTACCTGTCCAAGTGACTTTAAAACGTCGTAATTTTATTCGCCTTTACCACTTCTTCTGGCAGCTTGTTCCAAATACGCACCACATTCTGCGTAGAAAACTTTCCCCTCAAGTTCCTATTAAATCTTTCCCCTCTTACTTATGCCTTCTGGCAGATACGATAGTGGCATTTTAGAGGTTTTTATATAGACACATGAATAGACAGGGAATGGAAGGACAAGGATCACGTGCAGGCAGAGGAGATGAGTTTATCTCGGCATTGTGTACAGCATGGACATTGCGGGGCGAAGGGCCAGTTCTTGTGCTGTACCGTACTATATTCTTTGCCACTTGCAGAGGTGAGGTTAGTAAACAATAAGCTCAAGCTTATGTCATCTTTCCAATACAATGAAAAGACAGTTATAGCATTCGGTTTCTCAGAGTTCAAATATTTACTGATTTTTAAATGAAGAAATGCTAACGTGGTGAAGATCTCTTCATTGTCCAGTTGTCGTGTGAAAGGAATGCATCGTGAACACCTTTTGCTGATTCGGTTTTTTGTTGCTGAGATACATTTCAACTCATCTCTTTCTGTGCTGTTGCTTTTTCTGAGTTTATTTTCATCCAATCTGTCCTGTAACTTTTTGATGCCTTCTTCTGATACAGTGCTCAACTTTTTAAGTGCTCATTAGATCTCCACCAAGTGTGTGCACGTTTTTTTTATACACAGCTACCTAGTGTTTGTCTTCTGCACTTTGTTAGAGCTGGCTATATAAACAGGCAGCCTGCTGATGATCGGATGCCACATACCACCCTTTGTGCTGTCGGGTTCCTCTTGGTGATGGTGGTAGAGTACGCTGTGGTCCATGTTCACGTCAGAGGCTGTGAACAGCAAGATCTCTGGTACATCAATAAATCTCAATGTCATTGACTGTACAAATATGGGCCTTATCAGTGACCACACTGATGTGAAACAGGCAGCGGACCTCACTATCTCTGGATTATTATCGTTGTACATTAAATTTAGTTTAGGTTTAGTTGAGGGATACAGCGCGGAAACAGGCCCTTTGGCCCACAGCGATCCCCATACACCAGCACTATCCTACACACTTGTGACATTTTACAATCTTTACCAAATCTATTAATCTACAAGCCTACACGTCTTTAAAGTGTGGGAGGAAACCGGAACACCCGGAGAAAACCCACGGTCACAGGGAGAACGTACAAACTCCGTACAGACGTAAGGATCGAACCCAGGTCTCTGGCGGTGCAAGGCAGCATTACTCTACCACTGTGCCCAAGATGTAAACTTGTGTTGTGAAAGAGAGACAGCCATTATTTAATTATTGCAAACATATATTAAAAATTAGTATTTTTAAGATTTAAAAATTGGCAATGGAACTGCGGCTCTCTAAATGTAATGATGCAGTGCACATTAGCACCTCTGGCAGAACCTCTGGCACATTAGCACCTCTGGCAGATAGTGGGACCAGGGACCAGGCATCTGGTAACGGGAATATAAATGGAAATGTTGAAAATACTCAACAGGTCCAACAACATCTATGGAGAGAGAAACTGAGTTAATGTTTCAGGTTGGGAACTGCATCCCACGCAAGACCGTCCAACTGAAGTGTTAATTCTGTGTCTTTCTTCGCAGGTGCTGCCTGACCTGCTGAGTACCGCCAGCATTTTCTGCCTTATTTCAAATGTGCAACATTGCAGTTTCTTTTTTTGCTCATCGTCAATAGACGTTTGGCAGCAGCGGTGGATACAGTCAGCCAACTGGTTTAGAACAGTTGCGAACCAGTCTCCTCTGTGTTCTACATGTCTGTCCAAGGATTCATTTTGCAGAAGAATGTAACTTGCATTTGCTACAGAACAGTGCAGCACAGGAACAGGCCGTTTGGCCCATGTTATCTGTACCGAACATGATGCCAAATTAAACTAATCCCTTCAGTCTGCACGGTGCATTTCTATCCATTCCCTGCCTGTTCATGTGCCTGTCTACAGGCCAATTCAATGCCACTATTGTATCTGTTCCCATCACCTCCCCCACCCTGACGATGTGATCCAGGCATTTACATTTGTTAGGTTAAAAAACTTGCCCCGTAAGTAGTCTTTAAACTTCCCCCTCTCACCTTAAAGCTATGGTCCCTGGTTCTGGCTGACTATCCTATCTATGCCTCTCATCATTTTATATACTTTTATCAGGTCTCCCCTCAACCTCTGACGCTCCAGAGAAAACAATCCACGTTTGTCCAGCCTCTCTTAATAGCCAACACTCAATGGTCCAATACTGATTACTGGATCAATAGTGGATTGGGTCTGATATGGGGTGGAACAGAACAGATAATTTGCTGACATTACACTGGATAAAATTATTGGTTGTACTGTAGAATTGTGGCTTTCCTTTTTTTGACCTCCCTGATGGAAAATATTTGATTAATCTGTATAGACCGTACATCATTGTGAGGAGTGGAAAACCAGCTGTGACAAACAAGCACATAGACGAACTCTCTCAGGGATACAGGTAATCTCTATCCGTTTAACATCCAAGGGTATATTTTTGCTGACTCTGTGATAGTGCTTAACACGATGTGGGGCTTAACAGCATTTTAGCAACGTTCTACAATGAAAAAGTATCGTAAAGTCCTGCCGTTGTAACTAGGTGATGATTGCTTGACTTCTGTTGTGGTTTATGAGCAGATCATTTGAAGATTTCTTACACGAGGGGCTGGTGGAGTACTTGGATGTCAATGAAGAAAATGACTGCTACATTGCACTCTATGAGCACATGATCTTCAAGTGAGTGAAGTGATGGGACTGATGGAACGATTTTGCACCAAATCATTCATTTTAGCGTGCAGTTTATTAATCCCGCGCAGATGCAAAATGTAATATAAAATAAAAGATC
The DNA here is from genome assembly GCF_053455715.1 of Rhinoraja longicauda. Lineage (NCBI taxonomy): Eukaryota > Metazoa > Chordata > Chondrichthyes > Rajiformes > Arhynchobatidae > Rhinoraja > Rhinoraja longicauda. The sequence continues at coordinate 19,218,147 of NC_135972.1, read as the reverse complement.
CTTACTAGATGATAACGTCTGAATTTCCAAGACTGGAGGGCATAGCTTTAAGTGAAGGGGGGCAAGGTTTAAAGGAGATGTACAGAGCAAGCTTTTTTTTACACAGAGGGTGGCGGGTGTCTGGAACACGCTGCTGGAGATGGTGGAGAAGGTAGATACCATAACGGCATTTAAAAGACTTTTGGAGGGGCACGTGGATTAGCAGGGAATGGAGGGATATAGGTCATGTACCAGTAGAGAAGTGTTGGGCTTGGCAACATGTTCAGGACAGACATTGTGGGCTGAAGGGCCTGTCCTTGTGCTCTAGTGTTCTATGTTAGCAGAAGGAACAGGGCCTCCAACCTCAGGAGCCCCTTGACTCTGACTGTCAAACCTATCTGTGCCGCTCATTATGTTAGAGACTTCTATCAGATCTCCCCTTAGCCTCCAGCGCTCCAGAGAAAACAATTAATATGTCCAATGCAAGTTTTTGGCAGTACGTTTCATGGCTAAAGGATGTGATTTGTTCTGTCCTCCATTACAGGTTAACGACCCACCTGGAGATTGAACCATTTACACTGCTCGGGGTGTGTGCTGGTCTCATCCCCTACCCTCACCACAACCAGTCTCCAAGGAACACCTACCAGTGCGCCATGGGCAAACAGGCCATGGGTAAGAGTTGCTGGCCAAACAGAAAAGTTATTGCCTCTCTTCTGTGAAAGGACAAACAGGGAACTAAACCAAACAATTTGTGCCCACTGCATTGAATATGTTGCTATGTTTCAGCTGTCATTGTTGGGAGGAGTGAGGATGAGATTCACCAGGATGTTACCTGGGCGTGCGGGCTTGAGTTACAGGGACAGGTTAGATAGGCTGGGACTTGGAGCATGGGAGGCTGAGGGGTGACCTTATAGAGGTGTACAAGATCATGAGGAGCACGGACAAAGTGAACGCTCACAGTCTTTTCCCAAAAATAGAGGATTCTCAAGGTGAGGAGAGAGATTTAAGAGGGACCTCAGGAGCAACTTTCTCGCCCAACAGGGTCGTCCATATCTGGAATGAGCTGCCAGGGGAAGTTACAGATGTGGATACAATTATGACTTTTAAAAGACATTTGGACAAAGTGGGTGGACGTGGACAAAGTGGGCACATGGGCCTGATTCTGAGCTGCACAGCTCTATAACTATGATGCTATATCTCTGCAATCTTCTGCATTTGCAAGCTTAAATGCTCATCCTAACATCCTTCCCTTAATAAACTAATGGACTATCTACTGTAATACAGTCAAGAGTAAAACGCAAAGTGCTGGAGGAACTCACCAGGTCAGGCAGAATCTGTGGAAGGAATAGACGGATGACTTTTTGGATTGGATTCCAACCCGAAAGGTGGTCTGTCCATTCCCTCCACAGATGCTGCCTGACCCACTGAGTCTCTCCAGCGCTTCGTGTTTCGCTCAAGTTTCCAGTATCAGCTGCGTCCTGTCTCGCCAAGAGTCAGTGTTTTATTGTCATACGCAACAGGAACATGACAATAACATTCTTATTTGCTGCAGCTTGCACAGGCCCGTTAATGAATACCGTGAAATATATTTATGGTCATTATCACTAGCTTGAAATGAGTTTAAAAATGCCTGGAGAAGTTTGTATAAAGTCAGAATTCCATCGTGAGGACCTTGGTTGTCCGAGTGCCGCTGGGGAAGAGGCCACAGCATCACTGAGGGGGGCATGGACCAGAATTTGACCAGCAGTGCCGAGAGAGCTCCTGTGGACAAGCACAGATCCAAGGGGCCAAATAGCCTCCGCCCGAGCTGTAACCTGGGGATTGTGCGTTGCATCGCTGAGGGCTGGTGGAGTTTTTCTGCAAACCTTCTTTTCTGGCGGTGGGTCAGTGGAGTGAGACCGGCACTAAAGCCTCCTACTAATTGCTTGCTGTGTTTGTACCCATTTGACATCGTTTTCAAAGTGAACAGTCTGTTGCCACACACAGTTAAGTAGAGTCAGTGCATAGTGAACGGCAGATCGATATATATGCAGAGCCTCTTTGTTGGTTTTGTGTGTGAAGCTTTTTTGTGTTTTTGTTTTGGAGTGTCATTTGCAATTCATTGTCTGTTTTGCTGTGTGGCTGGTGTATTCAGCTGCCCAGACCCTGGGCTTGTACAATCAGCTCCCTGGATACAGTGCCCCTGTCGTCACTCCTGACGTTAGAATGAGGGGCTACTGTCAAAACCTGGATGTAAATGTTGAGCGGGATGAATGCGCGGCTATGATTAATGGCACCATCATTACAATGTGTGGCCTTTGTTGAATATAAACGAGTTAGATGTAACTGGGACTGTGTTGAGTGTTGGCTGACTAACTCAGCGCAAGCTAAGATTTACTGGTGTGGCACCAGGAAGGAGGGACCTCGGTTTTGTTGAGAGAAAGGAGAAGCTGGGCTGTTCTCCGTGGAACAGACAAGATTAAAAGGAGATTTAATTGGGTATTTAGAATAGTGCTGGGATTTGCTGGGGAACGTGCGAATCTGATTGACAAAGACCCAGAGGGCCAACGTAGAGAATGTTTTTTGATGCAGCAAGTTTCTGTAATCTGGAGTAAACTTTCATCAACGGGGATCAACCTGTTTAAAGTAGATTCTGTTGCAACTTCCAAAATAAGTTTCAGACCCCACTGCCCTGAAGGTTTACAGGGCGGTGGGGTGGCACGGGAAAGGGCAACCGCTGCAGACTGGAAGCAGTACGATCAGTTCCCATGTGGCCGTAATGTCCACACTGTCTCTTTAAAGCAGCTCTCCAATCTCTCTCCCTCCCATACTCTTCCCCAGAGCTGAATTACTTCCTTGTTCAGATTATTGCATTCAGAAGAAAGCCGGAGCACCCGGAGAAAACCCACACAGTCACAGGGAGAACGAACAAACTCCGTACAGGCAGCGCCCATAGTCAGTCACTGGCGCTATAAGGCAGCAACTCTACCGCCGCGCCACTGTGCCGCCCCACCATTTTCATGCTGGGGGTTCTGATTGAGACAGTTCCTGTCAGTGGGGTTGTTCAGGCCACTGACCGCTGCTGTTCTGTCGTGTTTGTGCAGGTACTATCGGCTACAACCAGCGCAACAGGATCGACACCCTCATGTACCTTCTCGCCTACCCTCAGAAACCCATGGTGAAGACCAAGTCCATCGAACTGATCGACTTTGAGAAGCTACCAGCTGGCCAGAATGCGACAGTGGCAGTGATGAGCTACAGTGGTTATGATATTGAAGATGCTCTTGTGTTAAATAAGGCTTCTTTGGACAGAGGTAATACTAACACCTTTCACTCCATCATATTCAATAGTAACATTATTCCAACTTAGATTTAGAGAATTGCTTGACTTTGATGAGCAGGATAGAGCTCATGTGTACATTCTGACCCACAGGTCTTTACACTGCAATCTTGAGTTGTGGCATCAGTTCATGAGTTCAAGTCAAGTCAACTTTATTTGTCACATATATATACAAGATGTGCAGTGAAATGAAAGTGGCAACGCCTGCGGATTGTGCTAAAACTACAAAACAGAATATTAAAAAAATTTTAACACAAAAAATAAATTAATACAGTAAATTAAATTAGTCCCTGGTGATATGAGAGTTAACAGTCCTGATGGCCTGTGGGAAGAAACTACTTCACATCCTCTCTGTTTTCACAGCGTGACAGCGGAGGCGTTTGCCTGACCGTAGCAGCTGGAACAGTCCGTTGCTGGGGTGGTAGGGGTCCCCCATAATGTTGCTGGCTCTGGATCTGCACCTCCTGATGTATAGGTCCTGCAGGGGGGGGGGGCGAGTGTAGTTATCATAAGTGATAGGAGCAGAACTTGGCCATTTGGCACATCAAGACTACTCTGCCCTTCAATCATGGCTGATTTATCTTTCCCTCATAACCCCATTCTCCTGCCTTCTCCCCATAACCCCTGACACCATTACTAATCATGAATCTATATTTCTGCCTTAAAAATATCCATTGACTTGGACTCAACAGCCTTCTGTGGCAATGAATTCAACAGATTCACCACCCTCTGACTAAAGAAATTCCTCCTCCTTCCTAAAGAAACATCCTTTAATTCTGAGGGTATGACGTCCGGTCCTAGATTCTCCCACTAGAAACATCTTTTCCACATCCACTCTATTCAGGCTTTTCACTATTCGTTAAGTTTCAATGAGGATCCCCCTCATCCTTCTAAACTCCAACAAATAGAGGCCCAGTGCCATCAAACCTTCATCATATTTTAACCCACTCATTCCTGGGATCATTCTCATAAATCTCCTCTGGACCGTCTCCAGTGCCGGCACATCCTTCCTCAGATAGGGGGCCCAAAATTGCTCACAATACTCCAAATGCGGTCTGACCAGCACCTTATAAAGCTTCAGCATTACATACTTGTTTTGTATTCTAGTCCTTTTGAAATAAATGCTAGTCCTCTTGAAATAAATCACATTGTACAAACACAACTACTTGTTTACACACAGCAAGATCCCACGCAAGGAACTGCAGATGCTGGTTTACCAAGGAAAGACATAAAATGCTGGAGTAACTCAGGTCAGGCAGCAACTTTAGAGAAAATGGATAGATACCACGTCTCTCTGCCATTCCTGTCTGTCAGTGGTATAGCAACCAACAGCACCCTGGCAAGATCTGCAATAAACATCAAGGAGAATTGCACTTGTCTTCAGAAACCGGCCGGTTGTTTCAGAAATGTTCAGCTGTGGTCATTTGTTCAATTATCCTTTCCCTTTTCTCCAAGGTTTTGGAAGATGTCTTGTGTACAAAAATGCAAAGTGTACCCTTAAGCGCTATACCAACCAAACATTCGACAAGGTCATGGGTCCAATGCTCGATGCGGCCACACGGAAGCCGATCTGGCGACATGAAATTCTAGATGCAGATGGTATTTGCTCCCCAGGTAAGAGTCCATGAACCATTGGATCAGCCTGGAGAATGAGCAACATGTAGCACCGCATGAAAATAGTCTTTGGTGACATGGCCTTTCACTGATGGTCTCCCACTTGTACCAAACCAAGCTCACAAGCTCTTGAGTTCTCCTACATTGCACGTGTGTCTGATAGAAGCAGGACTATTACACATGCCCTTGTGCCAGTGTTAGGCACCTGGAGCCCAGACCCACCCCTCCATCTCACTCTGTCATATTCCTTTCTGTTGTTTTTCCCCTCACGTTTAGTCGTACTGGCATCCGTCCATCTGCGGGAGATGATGGTGCGGCTTGGCGTTGTCCTGCTTGGAGAGGGGGCTTTTTCATCCGTGGTTACATCTCACTGTGCCCAGCAAGGATGAAATGTCCTCTCCATTTGATTTGGCCGCAGAGCCTGGGCAGGTAAATGGGAATACGAACTTGCCCAGCATCTGTATTCCCCTCTTGACCAGATAGGCTGATTCCAGAGGAACGGCGTGGCTGCTACGTCTGGGGCTACTCGGTTGCAGGAGTTGCTGGAAGGCGGACGCACGAGGGAGCAGCCGACCGTGTCTAGGGACTCCAGCTCCAGTGCCTTTGGCTCTCCTGAGCCTTACCCACAAGGCAGCGGGGTGCTATTTAACCCGTAGTTGGGACCTGGTTGATGGACGTCAGGACGTGTCCACACGCCGGTGGGCCTGCACGCCGCATCTTTGGGGGCCAGAGTTCCTCCAAGATCCCCGCGGTTTAGCCTGGGACTGAAGGTGGCCCCAGTTACCATGTGTTGCCACGAGGAGGCGCTGCGAGAGTCTTGATGATGCAGAGGTTATGTTCTGGCAGGGGGAGGCTTACGCACTCGGCTACCTTTTTCACAAAAGCTGCTAGCTAGCGACATCTGTATTTATACCAGGGCACTAGACACACGCAGCACCCTGTGGCTCACACCACCAACACACTCACGTGTTATCCTCCTCTGTAATCAACCTCTGTTGTCCACCTCAAACTTCCCCCTGTGGGGCACAAGCCTCATTCTGACTTCTCGCAAAAAGAGGCTTCTGAATTCCTAATTGGATTTATGTCTAGTTTTACTCAACTGCACAAGTGATCTCATGCGTATTTCCCCTATCCAAGCCGCAGACTGCCAGTGTCTAGAATGGTATGCTGTATACCCCTGAGCTCTAAATACGGGCAGAATTTAGAGTGGAAATGTTCAGTTGACTGGCCGTCCAGTATAGAAGAAAGCTGGGCTTAGAGACACCGGAGATAGCAGATATTGGAATCTTCAGCAAAATACAAAGTGCTGGAGGAACTCAGCAGGTGAAGCAGCATCTGTGGAGAACATGGATGGGTGACATTTTTTATTGAGACCCGTCTTCAGAATAGTCTGATAATAGACAATAGACAATAGGTGCAGGAGTAGGCCATTCAGCCCTTCGAGCCAGCACCGCCATTCAATGCGATCATGGCTGATCACTCTCAATCAGTACCCCGTTCCTGCCTTCTCCCCATACCCCCTCACTCCGCTATCCTTAAGAGCTCTATCCAGCTCTCTCTTGAAAGCATCCAACGAACTGACCTCCACTGCCTTCTGAGGCAGAGAATTCCACACCTTCACCACTCTCTGACTGAAAAAGTTCTTCCTCATCTCCGTTCTAAATGGCCTACCCCTTATTCTTAAACTGTGGCCCCTTGTTCTGGACTCCAACATTGGGAACATGTTTCCTGCCTCTAATGTGTCCAATCCCCTAATTATCTTATATGTTTCAATAAGATCCCCCCTCATCCTTCTAAATTCCAGTGTATACAAGCCCAATCGCTCCAGCCTTTCAACATACGACAGTCCCGCCATTCCGGGAATTAACCTAGTGAACCTGCGCTGCACGCCCTCCATAGCAAGAATATCCTTCCTCAAATTTGGAGACCAAAACTGCACACAGTACTCCAGGTGCGGTCTCACCAGGGCCCGGTACAACTGTAGAAGGACCTCTTTGCTCCTATACTCAACTCCTCTTGTTATGAAGGCCAACATTCCATTGGCTTTCTTCACTGCCTGCTGTACCTGCATGCTTCCTTTCATTGACTGATGCACTAGGACACCCAGATCTCGTTGAACTCCCCCTCCTCCTAACTTGACACCATTCAGATAATAATCTGCCTTTCTATTCTTACTTCCAAAGTGAATAACCTCACACTTATGTACATTAAACTGCATCTGCCATGTATCCGCCCACTCACACAACCTGTCCAAGTCACCCTGCGGCCTTATGGCATCTTCCTCACAATTCACACTACCCCCCAGCTTAGTATCATCTGCAAATTTGCTAATGGTACTTTTAATCCCTTCGATCCCAAACCGAAACGTCATCTATCCATGTTCTCCAGAGACGCTACCTGACCCACTGAGTTACTCCAACAATTTGTGTCCTTTTAAGATTGGCAATATGTTCTTTGCAATATCTTACTGCGGGTTACTTTGCAAATTGTCAGTTGTGGATGAATTTCACCCTCGTGCTGTTGCACTGCCTAATTCCTGATGAGAATGACTGCATTACATTGTTGTATTTGTTTAGGGGAGAAAGTGGAAAACCGGCAAGTGCTGGTGAACAAGTCGATGCCGACGGTGACACAAACGCCGCTGGAGGGCACGCCCCAGTCCCAGCAGCCACAGTTCCGTGACGTCCCAATCACGTACGTAAAAGCACAGGTTTCTGCCGCCCACACCGCAATTTCTGGGAACACCTCTGGAAAAATACCGCATGAAAATGCGAATGAAGGTGTGAATGTAATCTTCTATATTTAATATGTAAAGAAAAGGGTGAGGCCAGTGTAGTTTAATTTAGTTTAGCGATACAGCATAATAATCACGCTGACCATCAATCACCCGTTCATCTGAGTTCTATGTTCCATCCACTCGCCTACACACGAGGAACAATTTACTAAGGACAATTAACCTACAAATAGCTCTACATCTTTGGCCTTGACTTGGGCTGAGTTTGGTACATGGTGATTCTGTCACTGCACCAACACCCCCAGTTCTCACCTTGGCAGGTGGAGCTTAAATGCAGTTAATAAATTTTCATTGGGTAACGTTGGGCCCATTTATTGTAAAATCCCATTGAATTGTCACCTTCAGCGAAGGAAACCAAACATGCTTGTTGTTCTTGGCCTGTACCTGGCTCCAAGATGGCTGCATCTTCACTGCCTTCTCCAATCCGGATGCTTATGATGTGGTTCCGAGAAACCCATCACAAACCGAGAATATTGTTAGTCGAAATGCATTTAATACACCTGATCACGCGGCCGGAAGCGAGCTGTGGCTCGCCACGGGTCGCTGCCGTTTGCACCATCGCAAAGCCGAAATATCGCAAGTCGAAGCATGGTAAGCTGGGGAGCACCTGTATATATGTAGTTCCACACTATCACCACAGGGGTTGCTTCATGGAGACATTGGTGAGAATGAGCAGAATAGACAGGGATTGGACAGGTACATGGATAGGAAAAAAATTAAGATATAGACCAAACCTTAGCAAATGGGGCTAGTTTAGCAGGGGCATCATGGTCAGCATGGAAGAGCAGGGCTGAAGGGCCTGTTTTTGTGCTGTGTGTCTATTTACAGCACCAGACACTGGGTTTGATCCTGACTGAGTGCTGTCTGTGCGGAGTTTGTATATTCTCCTCGTGACCGCCTGGATGCTCTGGTTTCCTTCCACATTGCAACAGCATGCAGGTTAATTAGCTTCTGTAAATTGTTCCTACTGTGAAGGATAAAACTAGAGTATGGCTGATCGTTGGTCGGTGCAGACTCGGTGGGACGAAGTGGCTGTTTCCTCGATGTATCTCTAAAACTAAAGCTGTAAAACTAATGATTGTGTCAGATCATGGATGATGCTTCTAAAATGTTGTTGGAGTCTCTGTCTCCACCACTCACTCAGGCAGTACGTTCCAGACTCCAACACCATCTGGGTAAAATAATTCTTCCTTGGCTCCCCATTAGACCTATGAGCTCTCATGGAATCATCGAGCTGTACAGTACGATAAACGGCCCTTCTGATCACCTTGTCCATGCTGACCAAGTTTGGTGTATGATGGTCAGAATGGACAAAGTGGGCTGAAGAGACTGTTTTCGTACCATATTAAGAACACAAAGTGCTGGAATAACTCAGTGGGTCATGCAGCATAGAAACATAGAAAATAGGTGCAGGAGGAGGCCATTCGACCCTTCGAGCCAGCACCGCCATTCAATGTGATAATGGCTGATCGTCCACAATCAATAACCCGTGCCCGCCTTCTCCCCATATCCCTTGATTCCACTAGCCCCTTGATTCCACCAACCAACATGGGTTGGAAGGGCCCCGACCTGAAACATCACCAATCCACATTCTCCAGAGGTGCTGCCTGACATGCTGAATTACTCCAGCACTTTGTGTCCTTTTGCGTAAACCACCATCAGTAATTCTTTGTTTCTACAGTCCGCACTGTGTAGCTCTGACTGTACCAACTGTGTGCTCCTGAAGTGACTGATGTGCCAGAGGGTGCAAATATTAATTGTGTTGTCGCTCACATTGACAGCTACAAAGGAGCCACAGACTCCTATATTGAGAAGGTGATGATCTCTTCAAACTCAGAAGATGCATTCTTGATAAAGATTCTGTTGAGACAGACGAGGAGTCCAGAGATTGGAGACAAGTTCAGCAGTCGGCACGGGCAGAAAGGTGAGCTGGAGTATATCCACGTTCCCACTCTGCTCCTTGAAGTGGAGGAATAGCGTCTCATATTTCGCGTGGACAGCTTACAGCCCAGTGGGATGAATATTGATTTCTCTCACTTCAAGTAAGCCCGGCATTCCCTCTCTCTCTATCCTTCCCCCACCCAAGTCGCACCAGCTTCTCGTTTTCATTCAACAAACAGCTAACAATGAATGGCCTGTTTCCTTTATCATCATTACTTTTTTGCATATCTTTCATTCATTGTTCTCTATCTCTCTACATCATTGTCTTTATCTCTCATTTCCCTTTTCCTAACTAGTCTGAAGAAGGGTCTCGACCTGAAGCGTCGCCCATTCCTTCTCTCTTGAGATGCTGCCTGCCCTGCTAAGTTACTCCAGCTTTTTGTGTCTATCTCTGCTTGTTGAATGCTGAATTGTCAGGGCAGGCACCATCGGAGGTAGGAGGTCATGTTAGGAGTCAAGTCTCCACTGGTACAGAGCGTTGGTGGGGTCTCATCTCAATGGTCAAATGTTTCTTTATTGCCATCAGTACAGATGCACAGTCAAATTATTTTTTTTGCATACAGTTCTGTAAAGTATTGCCATACCTAAGCATCATCTGGTGTAACTTTGTTCAGTTCTGGATTATACAAGGAGATATCTACCCTTGGCAGGAAAACACTAGGTCTAAAGACGTTAAATTATAAGAACAGTTTTATAATTTCTTCATTTTTTGTGTTGCGACATCACTGGTGAAGACAGAGGTCGCTGTGCATTGAAAAAAAACGTGCTTTGTTACAGTCTGAGTAACACACAACATTGTGGGGATCTTCTCAAAGTGTGTTGAATGGTAAATTGGCCCAGCAGAGTAGATGCACGAAGTGCCAACCTTGGGTGGGCCTCCATTCCAGAAGCTAATGCAGAAGTGCAAGGTCAGAGGCAGGCTGTACAACAAGGGCAGAGGAAATCAGATCTTAGATGGATCGATTTATTTGAGATGGATGGACTTGTGTTAGTTAGTTGGTCAGAAATACAGAGTGCAGAGTGGGTGAATGAAGTTAGCACTGGATCAGCTACAGTCTGGTTGAATTGTAGCACGGGGGCAGAGGGCTGAAGGACCTCCTCACGCCCCATGCTTGTGCTGGAGAATGGGATGTGTTCCCACTTCCAGCCGCCGGTGTCTACATCCAGACTTGCTTTATTGCAATGACTGTGTGTAAATTAAAACTGCTCATTTACAACACTCCAACTTACAAAGTAAGTACACTGGAGGCTTTTACATTTACATAGAACATAAGACATAGGAACTGTACAGCATAGGAACAGTCCCTTCGGCCCACATTGTCTTTGCTAAACAGGATACCAGGTTAAACTAATTTCCTCTGTCTGCATATAATCTATATCCCTCCATTCCCAGAATATCAATGTGCCTATCTAAAAGCGTTTTAAATGCCACTATCATATCGGCCTCCACCACCCACCACCCTGGCAGCTCATTCCAGGCACCCACATCACCATCTGTACAAAAATATATGGTGCACACATCACCTTTAAACTTTCCCTTTCACCTTAAAGCTATACCCTCTGGTCTTTGACATTTCCACCCAGGGGACTGTCTAACCTACTTATACCCCTCATCATTTTACAAAATTCTATCAGGTCTCCCCTCAATGCCCGATGCTCCAGAGATTACAATCCAAGTTTCCGACCTCTCCCGATAACTAATACCCTCATACCCGGGCAGTATTCTGGAAAACTACTTCTGCAGCCACATCCTCTCTGTAATGGGGTAACCAGAACTACACGTATTTAAGTGTGGCCCGATCAAAGGTTTATAAATCTGCAGCATGACTTCCTGACTCTTATATCAGTGCCCCAATTTCCAGTCAATATTATCCAGATTGTGTGAGCGGGGGGGGGGGGGGGGGGTGGGGGGATTTTGCGTGTACTTGCCAGCGGTGAGGCAGCTCTACTGTCAGAGACAGAGGGATATTTTTGTTTTCCAAAAATAAACTTTATTCAGAATACAAAATATATATAAAACCAGGACAGTGCAAAAACTCTTCTGACATTCCGAATGGAAAGGGGAATGGGATCTGATACCTCTGGTCATGTTCCAGTGGAAGCTGATCCCCCCCCCCCCCCCCTCTCCTTCCCCGCTTGTAAATTCCACTCAATGTCGTTAATTATCACCCAATCAGCCAAACCTGAGAAATCCCACACCCAGAGTGATGAGGGAATTAACACGTGGACATGTTACCTTGAAATGCTGTTCTCTGGATAGTTCCTTCAGTTTAAAATTGCACTTTTGACATTAATACTTGTGCAGGTTGGAATATAAATCTATCGGCAGAATCTTTTTTTTTAAAGGCACCCTCTTGAACACTGGTCCATTCTGCAGAAGGCATGAAATGTGAAAGGCATGGACGGCTGTAAAATGTCCCGCAGTGTATGTTTTCAGATACAAGACCTGAACTGGTAACCTCCTGACCTCCTAATTAAGTATGCAAAACAGTTTTCATTACCATTTTATGGCACATAATTGCCTCCCACAAACACTAGCAGGAGCGAAGCAGTAAACGCAAACTGGATTGCAAAGGGGCCCTTAACCCATTCTCCGATTGCAGCATCTCGAGTCTCCGTGCTAATTGTTTTATAATAGCAGCTCCCAGGAGTATTTTAATCTTTCTAATGTATTAATTAGCATTCACTCTCTTTAGTTAACGCTGCTGCATGTAGTGGGAAATATAATTGGCCCCGAGCAAAAGCATGTCCGTGAGAGTGGAATGGTTTAAAGTGAAACCTGCAGTACAATCAACCCAGACATGTGAGAGTCTGCGGGTGAACCTGGCTCCATCCTCGGCCTCTCGCGCTCTGGAATTGCGAGCGTGGTAACGTCATGAGTTTTGATGTAAAATCTTCCAACACTGAAAACTGCGGCTGTGTTGCCACAAGGTTTATTTTAAATCTGGTGATGTACACATTCCGCAGAGGCACTACGTAGATGCGCAATTAAATTGGGGAGAAAATGTTAGTAAAAGGCCTTAGATATGGTTAGCCCCGTCAGCACTTTCACTGGGCCACAATAGGTTAATTATTTACTCTCGTCCACCAGTCTCTTCATCTAATGAAACCCACAGCTGTGTTGGATATGTAGGTCCCATTGTTATGCAGCTCACCAAAGGCTCGGAGCTGCCTCTGACCAAGCACCCCTGCTTCTTTCTGTTTTCCTGCCTTTTTGTGTCAATTTCATGCATCTTTTATCATTCCCTTTCACACAAAACAAACAACACACTGGCCCTCTGTGGCCCCAGCAGCAGCAGTTTCCACACTCTGCTGCTATTCACCATTTTTCCTGATTAAATCACAGAGGTCTGCCTGAAGTTTTGCAAAAGATGCGTAGTCACCTGTTACATCAGAATTCAAGGTTAGCAAACCGTTAGGTCTTGTCTGTGATCCTTTTAGCTGCTGTTCCTTGTGTGCCCAGCCCCCAGAGCAGTCCGTGAGAATTTACAGCCATCTTAGTGGGAACTTGTACCTTCCTGCCTACTGCGGCACTACCTGTGATACAGCTGTTCTCTCCCCCACTGTAAGACATGTCCGTGAGAGTGGAACGGTTTAAAGTGAAACCTGCAGTAGACATGTGCGAGTCTGCGGGTAAACCAGGTTCATCCATGGCCTCATGAACTTTGCAATTGCGAATGTGGTAACATACGGTTTGATGGAAAATCTTCCAACACTGAAAACTTCAGCGTGTTCTTTGCCATATTTTAATAATCCTGCCCTACTGCTGACTATCTGTGATTCAGCTCTTGTCTCCCCCGCTATATGACTCTGTCTGAAGAAGGGTCTCGACCCAAAACATCACCCATTCCTTCTCTCCAGAGATGCTGCCTGTCCCGCTGAATTACTCCGGCCTTTTGTGTCTCTTCAGTTTAAACCATCATCTAACATAAGACTCTGTTATCCAGGCTGTGAGATCCTCCCGGCTCCTTCCTGGCTTTGAACAACTGGCCATGTCTGTCTGCAGGTTGGTTTAGTTGGGCTCTATGTTTCCTCAGACATTGGAAGGTTCCCTGCACTGTGAAACGTTCGTTCTGAGGCCTGCCTTCTGCTGCTCAATTCTCCGATGTGGGTGTTGTGGGCCAGGCCGACATTGATCGGTCGACCCTGGTTTTTCCAGGTGCTGGCAGCTTGTTAACCAGGTTTCTCTGGCTTTGGATGCATTTGCTGTCACTGCCGAGGGTTCTGTCTGCATATTTCTAGGTTTTTGTTAAACTCACATCCAGTCTCAAACTACTGAGAGCTCTAGATGTCAGGATCTATTCCGTGCATCTGGTTCACTGCCCTTTAGGCACGTAACCCTTGATGATCTGTACACATCTGACCCTCCGAGTTACCAATTGCAAGTATCTCAGTGAACCTTGTGGTTTATTAATGTTTCCATGAATGTGGTGAGCTTTTATATTCCAGATGTTTGGCTGGTGGATCTGCAGGTAATTACTCTGTTACTCGAGCAATGTTCCCATGCCTTCTTCTCTCTGCCCTAGGTGTCTGTGGTTTGATTGTACCTCAGGAAGACATGCCCTTCTGTGACAGTGGAATCTGCCCCGATATCATCATGAACCCTCACGGTTACCCATCCCGGATGACGGTGAGACCTGACTGGAGTGTTCTCTACTACTGCGAACAGAATCCCGCGGATCTAACTAGAGTTATGGAGTCATACCGCATGGAAACAAGCCCTTCTGCCCAACTCCTCCATGCCCGTTCAAGCTAGTCCCATGTGCATGCATTTGCCCATTATCCCCCTAAACCTTTCCTGTCCATGCACCAATCCAAATACCTTTTAAATATTGTTATAGTTCACGTTCATAAGTGATAGGAGCAGAATTAGGACATTCGGCCCATCAAGTCTACTCCGCCATTCAATTGCCTATGATCCACTTCTCCCTCTTAATCCCATTCTCCTGCCTTCTCCCCATAACCCCTGTTACCTTTACTAATCAAAAATCTGTCAATCTCCGCCTTAAAAGGTCTCCATTGACTTGGTCTCCACAGCCGTCTGTGGCCATGAATGCCACGGATTCACCACCCTGTGACCCTTTTTCACCATTTGCTGGTGTGACTCTCGTCTCCTGGTCCCCGCAGGTTGGGAAGCTGATCGAGCTGCTGGCGGGGAAGGCAGGGGTCCTGGACGGACGCTTCCACTACGGCACTGCCTTTGGAGGGAGCAAAGTGAAGGACGTGTGCGAGGACCTGATCCAGTACGGTTACAACTACCAGGGCAAGGACTACGTCACCTCCGGAATCACCGGGTAGGAGCGGCGAGGCTGGTGAACCCTGGCCCACGTCACCAAGCGGGGCAAAGCTGGGGCACACACAACATGCATCACGGGGTGTGGCGGGCACAAAGTGATGGAGAAACTCAGCAGGCCAGGCAGTGTCTGCAGAGGGAATGGGCAGGTGATGTTTAGTCAGATGGTGGTGAATCTATGGAATTCATTGGCGCAGATGGCTGTGGATATTTTAAGGCGTTTATTTTAATGGATATTTTTGAAGGCGGAGATTGACAGATTTTTGATTAGTAAGGGGTGTCAGGGGTTATGGGGAGAAGGCAGGAGAATGGGGTTAGGAGGGAAAGATAGATCAGCCACGATTGAATGGCGGAGTAAACTTGATGGGCCGAATGTCCTAATTGTGCTCCTAGAACCTATGAACATATGTTTTGGGTTGAGCCTCTTCCCTTGGACTGAAAGAATGGAGGGGCAGTAGCTAGAGGGGGAAGGGTGGGGAAGGAGCTGGCAGCAATAGGCAGACCCGGGTGTGGGGAGGCTGACTGGCAGATGGAGCCGGGTGGGCGAGGGAAGGATGAAGCGGCACAGCGATGCAGCAGGTAGAGCTGCTGCCTCACAGCGCCAGAGACCCGTGTTCGATCCTGACTATGGGTGCAGTTAGTATGGAGTTTGTACGTTCTCTCCGCGACAGCGTGGATTTTCTCCTGGAGCTTCGGATTCCTCACACGCTCCAAAGAGTACAGATTTGTAGGTTCATTGGTTTCTTTAAATTATAAATTGTCCCTCGTGTGTAGGATAGAACTAGTGTACGGGGTGATTGCTGGTTGGCGTGGACTCAGAGGGCCAAACGACCTGTTTCCACGCTATTTTTCTAAAGTCGAAAGCTGGTGACAGCGTTTGGGAGGAGATGGGTGGCGAGAACAAAATGCCACGGATGATGCAGTCTGTGGGGAAAGGAAGAGTGGAACCAATCAAGGGTGGGATGGTGGGCAGGGGAGAACAGTGGAGGGAGTGCGTGCGTGGGTGGAGGAGAGGAAAAATGCTTGGGGTGGGGGGCATTGGAAAGAGAGGACCTGAGTAAATCAGAAGGAGGACGTGAAGGACAGTGAGTTGCCTGAAATTGGAGAGTTTGATGTTTCTGCAGGCTTCCTAATGAGAGACTGAGGAGGGTTGTGAGGGAGAAGGGAGCAGCGAGGATTGTGCTGGGCAGAGTTTGCAGTGAATGAGTGGTGGCAGACTGTGATGCCACACTGCCAGATGGCCGCAGGTGCCAGGATATTGATGCAGAATGAGGTGTTCGAGGCTCTGTGTCTCCACACCTGGGCCCTGGCATCTCAGCCTCAGCCATGGCCCCTCGCTGTCCGGGACTGTAGCTTCACCTCTCGTCCTCTCCCACCTTCACAAGCCTCACTAATCTACACTCACGGACGCGTTCTGTTCTGTTCTGCCTTGCAGGGAGCCCCTGGAGGCGTACATCTACTTTGGTCCGGTGTACTACCAGAAGCTGAAGCACATGGTCCTGGATAAGATGCACGCACGTGCCCGGGGTCCGCGGGCAGTCCTCACGCGGTGAGCTCCCACTTCCCTTACCTTCACTCCCCTCCTTGCCCTGCTGGTCTATTATGTACTCCCCAGATTTAGACCACCCACCCCTCTCACCTCCATTTGATGGGTCGGCGGTTGGATCATTTGTAGAAACAAAACACTGCAGTTGCTGGTTTGCCAAAAAAGGACACACACAATGCTGGAGTAACTCAGCGGGTCAGGCGGCATCTCTAGAGAACATGGATAGGCAATGTTTCAGGTCGGGGCCTTCAGATAGATTGCAGGGGTGTGGAAGAGAGGAGGGGCAGGACAAAGCATGGCAGGTCATAGATGAACACAGGCAAGAGGGTGGGGTTGATGGGCAGATGGATGGACAAAGGCCAGACATTAACACACACCAGGTGCTATCCAGTCAAATCAGACTGTACCACACCTGCCTGACCTGCTCTACATTTACCTGCCATTAGAACATGATTCATAGAACATTAACATGGCTTTACAGCAAGTAACTAGGAAGGCCAATGGAATGTTGGAGTTATAAGAGTCATACAGTGTGGAAACAGGCCTTTGGCACAACTTGCTTATGCCGACATAGATGTTCCATTTGGCCCATATCTCGCTAAACCTTTCCTATCTGATTATTGCAAGTGGACTATAAAAGCAGGGTCGTTTTGAAGCAAGGTCACAAGGCACTCACAATACCACATCTACAGTGCTGTGCACAGCTATGACCACAGTACCCAGCAAGGGTGTACAACACCCTTGAGATACAGGAGCAGAGGCCACTCGGCCCATGGACTAATGCAACTCACTGGCTGGTTCCAGGAGGAAGGGGTGAGGTTGAGCGGGTTGGCCTGATGTTCGGTGTTGAAGAATGCCGAGTGATCTCACTGAACACAGAATTATCTGAGGATTGGCAGATTGAACGCTGAACAATAAATATGTTTCTGTGAGTAAGGGCATGTGGAACAAGGGGGCACAGTTCATGCATTTACAACGGAGCAAGGAGGAGTTACTTGGTATTGGTCTGGGGTTACTATTGACACATGGGCCAGGATATAGTGGAAAGTTTTATTTGTTTACTATCTAGTCAAATCATACTACACATGAGTTCAACCCAACCAAGCCATTCACAAGTACAACAGGTAGTGCAAAGAGAAAAAATACCAGAGTGCAGAGTATGGTGTTACGTCTGTCAAAAGGTGGGACATTTCTGGAATTCTCTATCAGAAAGCTGTCGAGGTAGAGTCATTGATTATATTCAAGGTGGGGATTAACAAATCTTTAAACTTAGTATGGAAATGGTGGCATGGGGAGAGGGTGGTACCGAGGCAAAGTGTTTGCCCAGCCTTGACCTTACTGACGGTGGAACGGGCTCCATGGGCCGAGTGGCCTCGACTCCTGTATCTCAGTTTCTAAAACGTCCCACCTACTTTGGAGGTCGTGACCTCCTCAATTCACTGTGGCACCGAACACCACAGCCCCACCCGGCTCGGACATGCCCCGCAAAGAGTGGGTCGCCCTGAACCGGCTCCGCACAGGGGTCGGCCGGTTCAACGCCAACATGCATCGTTGGGGGTTGCGTCCATCAGCAGCCTATGTGTGTGGAGCAGACCAGCAAACAGCGCAGCACGTCATTTTCAACTGCACTGTCCTCCGCCCCCCTGGTGGACGGGTAGACCTCACGGCCCTCGACAACAGCACATTGCACTGGCTACAGCGCCTGGAGGGCGTTACATAATTTCTGCTGCCTCAAACGCAAGAAGAAGTAGTGCTGGGGAATCTCGCTCTTGGGAATTTCAATCGATCCTCAGCCTTTGATGAGAGCGGAGGTTGGGAATACAGAGACAGATACCGATCCGGTCAGGTCCAGTGGTATTAAACGGTCTGTTTACATCTGTTGTCAGGATCAGACAGCACGGACTGATACACAGGGTGCAGTATGTCAATTCACGTAAGGTTGCCACCATTAGACAACCTGATAAGACTTTCCTGGTTAACTGCCAAGTTTCATATTCTTTTTGTATTGCTTTATTAGTGTCACGTGTACCGAGATACAGTGAAAAATTTATTTGCATATTATCCGGTCAAATCATCCTGCACATGAGTACAATTAAACCATAAACAGGTACAACAGGTAGTGTTAACAGAAAACCACCGGAGGGTGGAATATAGTGGTACAGCTTTATAGTGTTACAGTTACAGGGAAAAACTCCAGGATCCTCGGTGAGGTGGGTTGGGAGATCGGGCCAGCACCCTGGCTTCTGGGAGGACCACTCGGTTTGATAACAGTGGGGAAGAAGCTGTTCCTGAATCTGGTGCCACATGCTTTCAAGCTTTTGTTTCTTCTGTCTGACGGGAGAGGGGAGAAGAGGGGATGACTGGGGGGGGAAGAGCTTTAACAGGTTCTGCTCTCTCGATCCCACAGGCAACCGACCGAGGGGCGATCTCGTGACGGAGGCTTGCGCCTGGGTGA
The DNA here is from genome assembly GCF_053455715.1 of Rhinoraja longicauda. Classification (NCBI taxonomy): domain Eukaryota; kingdom Metazoa; phylum Chordata; class Chondrichthyes; order Rajiformes; family Arhynchobatidae; genus Rhinoraja; species Rhinoraja longicauda. The sequence goes on along the minus strand of NC_135972.1, from coordinate 19,199,206 downwards.
GATGGAGCGGGACTGTCTGATCGGTTACGGAGCCAGCATGATGCTGTTGGAGCGGCTGATGATCTCAAGTGATGCGTTTGAGGTGGACGTCTGTGGGCTGTGTGGGCTCCTGGGATACTCTGGCTGGTGAGTCCATGCGCGAGGGCTGCCCGTAGTTGTGGAGCCGCTCACTGTCGCAGACTGTCACTGTGGTTCACGGGGCAGCTCTCAGTCAGAGGAGGGTGCCTCTGCGATGTGGGAAAGGCTGTAGGCCGATACATGGTCGGCTGCCCACTCACTGGGTGGCGCAGTGCCACAACGGTAGGGTTGCTGCCTCACAGCGCCAGAGACTCGGGTTCGAGCATGACCTCAGGTGCTGCCTGTATGGAGTTTGCACGTTCTCCCTGCGACCACATTGATTTCCTCCCACATCCCAAAGAGGTGCAGATTTGTAGATTGGCTACTTGGTAACTGGTTTCTGTAAATTGTTCCTAGTGGTTAGAACTGTGCTAGTGTACGGGTGATCGCTGCTCAGCATGGACTCAGTGGGCCGAAAGGTTTGTTTCCAGGCTGTATATCTCTAATGTCTATCATCACTGTGGGGAGAGATTCCTGGGCCGTGGGTTGAAGAGTGTTTGCCGATACTTACCCACAGTCAACATCGCTAACCTGGTCGAAACCGCAGCAATGAACAGTGGACTATCAAAAGAGTTGCTGGACAGAGGGGGTTATAGAGATGGGCTGAGAGTCAGAACCTGCAGCTCAAGGGGCAGCATAAGTGTGGCCCATTGGAAGTGCATGCAATGGTGGGCTGAGGCTTTGTGCAGAGAGTTCAGGGTGAGAGGCCTGCAGCATCAACAAGTATGGGAGCAGGAGGGGGGCAGCAGCTTGGTGGGCCTGGCGTGGGCAGAACGTGAGGCCGATCTCAGCGTGAGGGACAGCCATAGAGAAAGAGGAGGGGAGGGGACAAAGCTGCAGGAAGGACCTGGGGAAAGCGGGAGTGGGGGGAGGTGGTTTGGGGAGGGGGGGGAGGAGAAATAGCCTGTGAAGGAGGGTGAGGGTGACTGGGGACATCAGTCCAGTGACTGACGACTGCTTTGCCATTCCAGGTGCCATTACTGCAAATCTTCCTGCCACGTCTCGTCCCTGCGCATCCCGTACGCCTGCAAGCTGCTGTTTCAGGAGCTCCAGTCCATGAACATTGTGCCCCGGCTGAAACTGGCACGCTACAATGAGTGATGCCCATTGATAACTGATGCCCAATAACTGATACGTAGTCACAGTACAATGACTGATGCCCAGTGCACTGATGCCCAGTGCCAGTACAATAATTGATGCCCAGTACACTGACTGATGCACATCCCAGTACACTGGTGCCCAGCGCCAGTCTATGGAAGGCTCCAGCGGTTTAGGTGGCACCACCATCTGCGATGCCACCGCCTGACTGATGTCTGCTCCTTCAGCTCAGCCTGAGTGGAAGGGAGAGTCCGCGGGGGAGATTGATGGGCTGGGGCAATGCATGGACACTCACTCTGGCTGGTCGGCTCCCTGGTGCCGAGCAAGGCAGTTTGTTCAGGATCCTGTGTTTGCTCATCGATATTAGCTTTACTATCAAACAAGGAAAGGCAGGCAGCTGCTACCCCCCCCCCCCCAGTTACTGGGCTGTACCGAGAGCTACAAAGTGGCCCAGATTGGTCCACAGCACAAGCCAGACGTTTCATTTAACGTTTGTATCTATGCAGTATTGAATGTGATGGCGTATAATTTTTTCTGTATGTCATGAATGAACCAATTAAATTTTTTTTTTAAATAAACCTTGCCTTGAGTAACATTTTAGCCAGGCAGTAGTGGACTCTGTCTGCGGTGGTGCCTCTGGATGACAGCCAGAGAGATCCTCAGCATGTGGACCCTGTGTCGTCGTGTCGTCCCCCCTCGATGGATGGGTCAGGGAGCCCATAAACCATCTGCACCTCTATGTGAGGGGAAACCCAACCAATTGTAAGAGCAATGGCCATCGTGGTGGGAAACCCTTCGCAACACAACCTCGTACTTTCACAGTAGGAACAAAGTGGTTCACAAAAGAAGACACGAAGTGCTGAAGTAACTCAGCGGGTCAGGCATCATCTGCGGAGAACTTGGGTAGGCGATGTTTCAGGTCCCGACCCAAAGTCAGGAAGAAGGGTCCCGACCTGAAACGTCACCTTTCCATGTTCTCCAGAGATGCTGCCTGACCCACTGAGTTACTCCAGCACCTTGGGTCTGTTCTTACCAATTCAAAACTCCTTCCAGCTCCAAGGGAAGAGTTGATTGGTTGATTGATTACTGTTTTCCACACGTTCTCACCAAATCCACCACTCACCCACACTAGGGGCGATTTACAGTGGCCAATTCACCAACCTTCCAGCAAGTCGTTGTGATGTGGGAGGAAAGCAGAACACCTGGAGCAAACTGCACACAGACTTTGGCCAAACTTACCTGGGCCCAGCAAGTAGCCTAGCTGAGATGTGTAGGTAGGAACTGCAGCTCCTAGTTTACACTAAAGATAGACTATAAAAGCTGGAGTCATTCAGCGGGACAGGCAGCATCGCTGGCGAAAAGGAATAAGTGATGTTTCGGGTGGAGTTGATTAGTACAGGTGTCGGAGGTTATGGAGAGAAGGCAGGAAAATGGGGTTTGGAGGGAGAAATAGATCATGATTGAATGGTGGAGTAGACTTGATGGCCTAATTCTACTCCTATTCCTTATAACCTCATGAGATCATCAGACTGAGCTCAGGATTGGGTCTGGAGAAGAGTCTCGACCTGAAACATCACCCATTTCTCTCCAGAGATGCTGCCTGTCCCACTGAGTTATTTCGTATCTATCTTAGAATATCATTGTTCTGTTTCGGTACATCTGGCAATAAAACACTCTTGCAGCAGCACTACAATTGTTACATCAATAGGTGGCGAGGCAGTGTGGTGTGTAGCAAATGTACTAAAATGTAGACAAGAAAAACAGCAAGGATAAAAGATGACGGCATAAGTATTTCATGTGGAATATTCTGGATATTTAGAGATTATTAAAATTAGCATCACCTAAATAACAATATATAAAACAACAGAAGAATGATAAACCCCGAGATCAGACTCATTCTATGTCTGGGGTTAAAGGGTATGAGAACATTGCAATGTCAAATTATGATTTTCCAAGTTGGCTTGATGGAAATTAAGTGTATAGAATTGTCTGCATGTGGCTCAGCACAGCTCCAATGCTGTCTATAACTTAGCTGAAGATGCCCCTGTGGTCAGCGAGATCGTGGGTGGTGATGATACAGCGTACTGGAGAGAGACAGAGCCCTCGGCTGAGTGGTCACCGTCAACATCAACCTCTCCCCGTCAACATCAACCTCTCACAATAGACAATAGGTGCAGGAGTAGGCCATTCGGCACTTCGAGCCAGCACCGCCATTCAATGTGATCATGGCTGATCATTCTCAATCAGTACCCCGTTCCTGCCTTCTCCCCATACCCCCTGACTCCGCTATCCTTAAGAGCTCCATCTAGCTCTCTCTTGAATGTATTCAGAGAATTGGCCTCCACTGCCCTCTGAGGCAGAGAATTCCACAGATTCACAACTCTCTGACTGAAAACGTTTTTCCTCATCTCTGTTCTAAATGGCCTACCCCTTATTCTTAAACTGTGGCCCCTTGTTCTGGACTCCCCCAACATTAGGAACATGTTTCCTGCCTCTAATGTGTCCAACCCCTTAATAATCTTATACGTTTCGATAAGATCCCCTCTCATCCTTCTAAATTCCAGTGTATACAAGCCTAATCGCTCCAGTCTACATATGACAGTCCCGCCATTCCGGGAATTAACCCAGTAAACCTACGCTGCACGCCCTCAATAGCAAGAATATCCTTCCTCAAATTTGGAGACCAAAACTGCACACAGTACTCCAGGTGCGGTCTCACTAGGGCCCTGTACAACTGCAGAAGGACCTCTTTGCTCCTATACTCAACTCCTCTTGTTATGAAGCCCAACATTCCATTGGCTTTCTTCACTGCCTGCTGTACCTGCATGCTTCCTTTCAGTGACTGATGCACAAGGACACCCAGATCACGTTGTACGTCCCCTTTTCCTAACTTGACACCATTCAGATAATAATCTGCCTTCCTATTCTTACCACCAAAGTGGATAACCTCACACTTATCCACATTAAACTGCATCTGCCAAGCATCTGCCCACTCACACAACCTGTCCAAGTCACCCTGCAACCTCATAGCATCTTCCTCACAGTTCACACTGCCACCCAGCTTTGTATCATCTGCAAATTTGCTAATGGTACTTTTAATCCCTTCATCCAAGTCATTGATGTATATCCCCACTCTTTGCTTTCTGTCTGTCAACCAACTTTCTATCCATGTCAGTACCCTACCTCCAATACCATGTGCTCTAATTTTGCCCACCAATCTCCTATGTGGGACCTTGTCGAAGGCTTTCTGAAAGTCGAGGTACACCACATCCACCGGCTCTCCCCTGTCAATTTTCCTAGTTACATCCTCAAAAAATTCCAGTAGATTAGTCAAGCATGATTTCCCCTTCGTAAATCCATGCTGACTCGGAACGATCCTGTTACTGCTATCCAAATGCTCCGCAATTTTGTCTTTTATAATTGACTCCAGCATCTTCCCCACCACTGATGTCAGACTAATTGGTCTATAATTTCCCGTTTTCTCTCTCCCTCCTTTCTTGAAAAGTGGGATAACATTAACTACCCTCCAATCCACAGGAACTGACCCGGAATCCATAGAACATTGGAAAATAATCACTAATGCGTCCACAATTTCTAGAGCCACCTCCTTAAGCACCCTGGGATGCAGACCATCAGGCCCTGGGGATTTATCAGCCTTGAGTCCCATCAGTCTACCCAAAACTTTTTCCTGCCGAATGTGGATTTCCTCCAGTTCCTCTGTCACCCTAGGATCTCTGGCCACTAGAACATCTGGGAGATTGTTTGTATCCTCCTTAGTGAAGACAGATCCAAAGTACCGGTTCAACTCGTCTGCCATTTCCTTGTTCCCCATAATAAATTCCCCTGCTTCTGTCTTCAAGGGACCCACATTTGCCTTGCCTCACCGTTAACATCAACCTCTCACCGTCAACATCAACCTCTCACCGTCAACATCATCCTCTCACTCGCCGTCAACATCATCCTCTCACCGTCAACATCAACCTCACACCGTCAGCATCAACCTCCACCGTCAGCATCAACCTCTCACCGTCAACATCACCCCCTCACCGTCAACATCATCCTCTCACTCGCCATCAACAAAACCAACGAACTGATCATTGACTTCAGAACGGGGACGATGGGAGAGAGAGCACGAATCACTCGTCATTGGTGGGTCGGCGGTGGAGAGTGTTTGCAGCTCAGATTCCTGCGCGTTAACCTCACGTATGACCCATCCTAGGCCCCGCACACGTATGACCCACCCTAGGCCTCGCACATGTATGACCCACCTCGGGCCCCGCACACGTATGACCCACCCTGGGCCCCGCACACGTATGACCCATCCTAGGCCCCGCACACGTATGACCCACCCTAGGCCTCGCACACACATGACCCACCCTGGGCCCCGCACACGTATGACCACCCTAGGCCTCGGACACTGATGACCCACCCTGGGCCCCGCACGTATGACCCACCCTAGGCCTGGCACATGTCCTGGGCCGCTCACACATATGACCCGTTCTGGGCCCTGCACACGGGTATAATCATGAAGAAGGCGTGTTAGCTTGTCTACTTTGTTTGAAGTTTAAAGAGATCCAGCGTGCCACAGACATACTGTAGAAAGTATCGTGACTGGTTACATTATGGCCTGGGACGGCAATTCCAACGCACAGCAACGTAAGAGGCTGCAGAGAGTGGTGGACACAGCCTGGCCCATCACAGGCTCAGCCCTCCCCATCACCGAGAGCATCGACACCAGGCGCTGCCTCAGGAAGGCGGCATCTATCATCAAGGATCCCCTCCATCCGGGCCGTGCCCCCTTCTCTCTGCCACCGTCGGGCAGGAGCTACAGAAGCCTGAAGTCCCACAGCACCAGGTTCAGGAACAGCTACTTTCCTATACCCATCAGGTTCTTGAACCGACCCGCACAACCCTAATCCAACCCCGGCAACGGAACACTACGGACCGCCTCTTGCACTCTTGGTATTGAGTTATTATTGCCACGTATATTGAGGTACAGTGAAACACGGTGTGCGCTATCCAGGCATCAGGTCATACACAAGTATAAAAAACTAACCAGAATGCAGAATATAGTGTTGGCACAAAGCCAAAGATCCAGTGAGTTGAATCCTGCATTTGTAGTGACCAGGCCTGTGAAAGCCAGAGTTTAAGAACCTGGAAAGGACTCACCTGATCCACCACGGTCCAACCGCCAGCAGATGCCCGAAGGTGATTTTCAGCCGCACGATCTCATGCAGAACCCGAATGTGGAAAGATGGAGCTAGTGTAGAGCCTCCTCTCTCCAACTGTGATGCTATGACGCTGCAACACCATATTCTGCACCCTTTCCTACCTGTTTGCACTACCTGTAGTAGCGGTGCACGGTTTGAACGTACTCATGTGTAAGAAGGAACTGCAGATGCTGGTTTACACCGAAGATAGATACAAAATGCTGGAGTAACTCAGCGGGACAGGCAGCATCTCTGGGTGGAAGGAATGGGTAACGTGTGGGGTCGAGACCCTTCTCCAGTCTGAGTTACTCCAGCATTTTGTGTCTATTTTCAAGCACTCATGTCTAGCAAAGCGCAGACAAATTATTCCACTGTATCTCGGTAACAACAACAAACCGATAGCAATAGACACAGCCAGTTTTGGAGACAACTTAACTCCTGGCTTTCTATCCATGTCCCTCCTAAGTTTGTACACCTCCCACCGGTCCGTCTCAAGGGAAACGAATCCAGTCACAAAACGGCACAAAGTGCTGAAGTAACTCAGCGGGTCGGGCAGCAAATCTGGAGAACATGGATAGGTGACATTTCGAGTCAAGATCCTTCTTCAGACCCTACTTCGACCCGCAACGTCGCTTTCCCATGTTCTCCGTTGCCGCTGCCCGACACGCTAAGTTACTCCAGCACTTTGTGTCCTTCGGTGTATTAACTAGCACCTGCAACTCCTTGTTTCCACAAACAAACCCAGTGTCTCTTCAAAGCTTCAACGTTCTGGTGAGTTGGCTGTGCGCCTCTCCAGGGTCACGAAGTCTCACAGCACGGATACAGTCTGTTGTGGCGACCGGACCTGAACACAACACTTCACTGCGTGAAGCTGTATCACAATTTACCTGCTCCTGTACACAGCGCCCCGAGTACTGAAGGCCCGCACCCACACGCCTTCTCCATCACCCTCTCTCCCTGCGCTGGCACCGTCAGAGATCTCTGAGCGTGTTCATTGTGGCCCCTCTCTCACTCATGAATCGTCAATGGCTCGTGGTGCGCCTCTACCACGACTTGACTTCCCACAGCACCGCCAATCTGCACTCAAAAGCCCTTTTTCTTATCAGCAGAATTCCAGTTTAAATTACTTTGTACTCTCCTGAAAAAAAAAAAAAGTCCAGACCAAGCGCAGTAAGTCACCAGAAGTGATTCTGCTGGAAGACAGACCCAAAATGCCGGAGTAACTCAGCGGGACAGGCAGCGTCTCTGGAGGGGGAAGGAATAGGTGACGTTTCGGGTTGGGACCCTTCTTCAGACCGTCCTTTCCCTCCACAGATGCTGCCCGACCGTTGAGTTCCTCCAGCACTTTGTGTTTGGCCCCAGTTTCGGATATTATCCGAGATGTGGAGAGTCGGGGCGCCGACACCGACTGGGATCTCCACGAAGGGCCGAAAGGCCTCGCATGCTCCCGTTTCTGAAACTGCCGCACCCTCCACCCCCCCGCGGAACGGACAGCGGCACCATCCCCCATCCCCCACCCCCCCCATCCACCATCCCCCATCCCCCCATCCACCATCCCCCACACCCACCCCCCACCCCCCATCCACCATCCCCCCGTCCCCCATCCCCCACCTCCCATCCCCCATCTCCCACCTCCCATCCCCCATCTCCCATCCCCCATCTCCCATCTCCCATCCCCCATCCCCCAACTCCCATCCCCCACCTCCCATCCCCATCCCCCATCCCCCCATCCCCCATCCCCCACCTCCCATGCCCCATCCCCCACCTCGCATCCCCCATCCCCATCCCCCATCCCCCCATCCCCATCCCCCCATCCACCATCCCCCATCTCCCACCCCCCATCACCCACCCCCCACCTCCCATCCCCCATCCGCCATCCCCCATCCCCGCCGGGGCTCCGGAGCCCGACCCGGGTTAAGGGAGGGGGAGGGAGGGGGGAACGATCACCGGCTCCGCGCTCCGGTATAAACCGGAGAAAGTCCCATCACCGGCGGGCGGGCGGGGCGGCCCATGAAGCCTTCGGAAGGTCGGCCGTGAGAAGTGGCCGGGGTGCGGGCGGGGCGGGGACGGGGACGGGGGACGGGGGAGACGGTGGACCCTGGAACGGGGGCGGGGGGGGGGGGGTTCGAGGTTGATACCGGTCCCGGGCTGCCCGCATACCGGTACCTGTGGCCCGTCACATGAGCGGGGCGGCGCCGGCGTGGGACAGGCGCGGAGTGCTGTCCAAGGTCTCCAAGAACCTAATCCTCTCTCTCTCTCTCTCTCTCTCTCTCTCTCCCTCCCTCTCTCTCCCTCCCTCTCTCTCCCTCCCTCTCTCTCTCTCTCTTTCTCTCTCTCTCTCTCTCTCTCTCTCTCTCTCTCTCTCTCTCTCCCTCTCTCTCTCTCTCTCTCTCTCACTCTCCCCCTCTCTCACTCTCCCCCTCTCCGCCCGCTTCATTCATATTCTAATCACCACCACTCTCCGCATCAACACTTTGCCCAAACTCTTTCACTCGCGCCGCTCGTTTCCAGCGCTCCCCCGGTCCCGGGTCCCGCTCGAAAACCGCCCCTAAATAAAGTCAACTTCTAAACACTCAGCGATCAAAGGTTTTCGGAAAGATACAGGTTGCAAAGAGGAAAGTTGCGGGCCCGGGAGTTGGCGCTGGACTGAGATTAGCTTTAAGCAGTTCTGGACTGCCTTGCTGGACAAATTTTCACGAATAAGCGAACGAGAGCGGCGCGCAAGGTTGAAATGAATAAAGTGTAGAGTTGCTGTGCTCCGGTGTAAGGGGCCGGCCGCGCCGCGCAGATCCCACGCTTTTCTTATTCAAAGTGCCATGACAATGGGCCCGAGTGGCGGGCATCTGCCCAGCTGCCATTCACCACAGCCGACCTATCAATGACAGGCTGCCCGTGGGAGCGCTATAAAACCCCGCGTGTTCCCAGGGTACCGGGCGAATGTCTGCCGGCTCCCTGCCCCCGAGACCTGCCGCCGCCGCCGCCGCCGCCGCCGCCGAGCATGAACTGCGCGCTGCTGGACGGGCCGGACATGGAGTGTACAGGTCGGTGTGTCCGTGGGCTCGGCGCCGGGGGAGGGGGGTTCAGGACCTCGCTCCTGACCCCCCCCCCTCTTCTCTTGCCCCCCCCCTCTTCTCCTGCCCCATCCCCCTCTTCTCCTGACCCCCTCTTCTGCCCCCCTCCCCCCTCATCTCTTGCCCCCTCCCCCTCTTCTTCTACCCCCCCCATTTCTACCCACCCCCGCTTCTCCTGCCCACCCCTCCTGCCCCTCTCTTCTCCTGCCTCCCCCTCTTTTCCTGTCCCCCCTCTTCTCCAGCCCCCCTCTTCTCCAGCCCCCCTTCTCTTGTCCCCCATTCCCCCCTCTCGTGCTATCCCACCCCGTGCTCCCGCTCGCTGTCTCTGCGCCCGCTGTTGTGCCGATAATTTCCTGGCTACCCGGAGCCCGGGAGCGGCGGGCGGAGCGCGGTCATTCACAGGGTGGAAATCGCTGATGGTCCCCTGCCGCCACTCGGCCACTCTGAACGGTGTCTCTCTCCGCTTTTCCTCTCCCCCCCCCACCCCCCCCCCCCTCCAGCCCCTCCCCCCCGCACCCACCAACCTAGCGGTCTGCATGTTTAATCTCCTCCTCGATCCTCAACAAAAGTTCACAAAACTCTGCTCATTAAATTCAAGTCTCGAGTTCCCTGCGCCTCTTGTAAAATACGAAATTAAACATTCCGAATGGTCCCGAAGTAGTGAGGAGAGGAGGGGAGAGAACGGGAGGGAAGGGGAGGGGTGGGGTGCAGGAGGGGAGGGGAGAGAACGGAAGGGTAGGGGAGGGGTGGGGAGAGGAGGGGAGGAGAGAGGATGGGAGGGAAGGGGAGGGGTGGGGAGAGGAGGGGAGGGGAGGAGAGGAAGGGAGGGGACAGTAGGGGAGGGGGACGAGATGGGGGGAGGAGAGGAGAGGAGCGGAGGAGACTGACTTTGCGCATTGGGAGTTTGGGAGATTTGTTTTATAAACATTTATTTAAGAAGAGCAAGATCTCCCTGGAACCAGTCGCGCCTTACTGGCGGTCATTTTGCAAATAAATCCTCCCTCCCTCTCCTATTCCTCCCCCCCTCCCCTCCCTCTCTCTCCCTCCCCTCCCCTCCCTCTCTCCCCCTCCCCTCCCCCTCTTCCCCTTCCCTCCCCTCCCTCTCTCCCCCCACCTCCCCTCCCCTCCCTCTCTCCCCCCACCTCCCCTCTCTCCCCCCACCTCCCCTATCTCCCCCCACCTCCCCTCTCTCTCCCCCCACCTCCCCTCTCTCCCCCCCCCCCCTCCGCCCTACCTCCCACTCCCTCTCTCCCCCTTACCTCCCTCCATGCCCCCCCCCCTCTCCCATCCCCCCCTCCCCCCCCTCTCCCGCAGTGTGTCTGGAGACGGGGCCAGGGGAGCGAGTCTCCGCCGCCGCTCGCTCCCTCCACAAGTGGCGACTTTGCAAAGTTTGGCAAAGTTCGGGATGAGCCGCGAGTTTCGGCGAATGTCCAAGCGGAACGTGGATTGAGAATGGGAATATTTTCGATCGGGAACAGGCGCCGGTACCGAGTCGGGCTCTGCGATTTATTCCATAATTAATCGTCGTAAATCTCAAGTAAGATTTCAAGGAAGAAATCCCTCCCGCGGCAGCCGATGGACTCATTCAACTCCCGGACCGATTCTCCCGCTCAGACGGCATTATTGTACCGGCAGACGCGGAGTGAACGTCGCCAGTCAGAGCGCAACAATAAACCCACTTGTCTTCCGAGGAAATCTGCAAATAGCACCTTTGATTCCGGGAGTGAGATTGAGACTTGAGACCCATTGGCATTTCCAACGCATCAAATGTGTTTCGATTGGGGATTAATCCGGCGGTATTATTGACCGAGCCACTCGCCGCTGTTTCTGTTTCGGGATCTGACGTTCGGGGTCTCGGTGAAACGAATAACGGAGCGGATCCTCCCGGCCGCGACCGGCAACGATGCGCCGCACCTGCCCCGGAATTTCGGCCGGGCTACGGAAAGTCCCGGGGAGGAGGGGCTCCTCGCCGGACTATCCCCCGGAGGGCTGGGCCGAATGGTCGCGGCGGGACTTGCTCCAAACTTTCCTCCCGGAATTTCCTCTCCGAACACAGAGCGGCTCAAACTGTGACTGGGTGAATTAATTGGCCACAAATTTCAAAGACATTTGCGGGAAATTGGTTCTGGACTCTTGTTTTGGGGAAGACCAGCTTGGATCGGCCAGGGAACCAGGCCAAGTGTTAAAGCCGGCCGCAGACACCGCCAGCACTTCACTAAATCCTTGCGCTGCGCCGGTCCGCCGGGAAATTACGCGCTGCTGCGGAAACGCCGTTCGCCGGAGCAGCGGATCCAGCGGCGCAACCTTGACCCTGCACCTTTAGCCATCACCGGGTGACCCGCCGTCTCCAGGGGCTCGACACCAGGGTTACCGGGGGTTACCCGGGCGTTACCGGGACACGGCGGCCCTCTCTCGGTTACAGCTGGGCCGGAGGAGCGGACTGGCCGGAGTTACAATGGGATCTGGAGAACGGGGCATGTGGGGGTGGGGGGTGTCAGGTGTATAGGACCTGGTCACCCACAACCCCACCCCCGTCACCAACACCCCCAATCAACCCCATAAATCACCCTCACGCTCCCCTGTCACCCCCCCCCCCTTCTGTCACTCCCACCCCATTTCCAGCCCAGACCCCAGGAACCAACAGTCCACCTCAACCCGACCCCCGACCCCAACCCCAACCCCAACCCCAACCGGCAGGAGGTGCACAGTGAATGGCAGGGTGATGGGGAGTGTTGTAGAGCCGGGGGGGGGGTCCAGGGATGCAGGTACAATGCCCTGGCAGTGGTGTCATAGATAGATAGGGTGGTGAAGGCATTTGGCATGTTGGCCATCATCAGTTAAGGCAAGTGGAGTTCATTGCCATGGTGAGATACAGGAGCAGTGATGTACAGGTGCAGCAAGGTACAGGTGCAGTAAGGTACAGGTCCATTAGGTGCAGGTGTGGGGAGGTACAGGTGCGATGAGGTCCACGTTCCTGAGATACAGGAGCGGTGATGTGCAGGTGCAGTAAGATACAGGTGCGGTAATGTACAGGTGTGGTGTGGTGCGGTAATGTACAGGTGTGGTAATGTACAGGTGTGGCAATGTACAGGTGTGGTATGGTGCGGTAATGTACAGGTGAGGTGCGGTAAGGTACAGGTGCGGTAATGTACAGGTGTGGTGTGGTGCGGTAATGTACAGGTGTGGCAATGTACAGGTGTGGTGCGGTGCGGTAATGTACAGGTGCGGTAATGTACATGTGTGGCAATGTACAGGTGTGGTGTGGCGCGGTAATGAACAGGTGTAGTGTGGTGCGGAAAGGTACAGGTGCAGTAAGGTGCAGGTGCAGTAAGGTGCAGGTGTGGTGAGGTGCAGGTGCAGGTGCGGTACAGGGGCGGTGAGGTATAGGTACAATGGCAAAACCACTGGCAGCAGCATCACAGTCACATCCCCTCGAACATACACATAATTATCAATTATACGTAAATTACCCATCAATGTCCCAACAGAAAAGTTTGTTCAAAAAACAAGACAATAACAACACAATAATTTAAAAAAACAAGGTGGGATAGGGCAGGTACTGATTATAGAACTGCAGATTAGGCAGGTACTGATTATAGAACTGCAGATGCTGGTTAATACACAGATGGATACAAAGTGCTGGAGTAACTCAGCAGGTTAGGCAGCTGCTTTGGAGCTGTTCTGGAGAACATGGATAGGTGACTTTTGGGTCAAGACGCTCTTCAGACTCATGTTGGGATATCATGTTACATTTGTACAAGACGTTGGTGATGCCATAATTGTAGTATTGTGTACAGTTTTGGCAACCCCACGATAGGAAAGATGTCATTAAGCTGGAAAGGGTGCAGAAAAGATTTACGTAGATGTTACCAGGAGAGACTGAGGTATGGGAGAGGTTGGGCAGACTAGGATGTTATCCCTTGGAATGTAAGAGGCTGAGGGGCTGATCTTATAGTGGTGTATAGCATCACGAGGGAGATAGATTGGGTGAATGCACAGAGTATTTTACCCAGAGTAGGGGAATTAAGAACTATCGGGCAAAGGTTTAAGGTGAGAGGAGAATGGTTCAGTTTCAGGAACAGTTTCTTCCACTCTGTTATCAGGCTTCCGATCAGTCCTTCCATAAGCTAGTGTAATGTCCAATTCGCCTCTACCCCATTGTGGACATTGGATTTTGTCTACGGAACGGAAGTACTACAACGCTGAGAACTATATTCTACACTCTATTTGCTCTGTCTAATGTATTTGAGTTTAGCTTGATTATATTTATTTATAGTATTATCTCATTTGATTGGATAGCATGGAAACAAAGCTTTTCACTGTACCTGCTTGGTACATGTGGCAATAATAAACTTGCCCAAAGATTTAATAGGAACCTGAGGGGCAACGTTTCCATTGTGAGGGCGGTGGGTGTATGGATCGAGCTGCCAGATGAAGTTGTTGAGGCGGGTGCAATAACAACAGTTAAAGAACAATTGGACGGGTATAAGGATTGCAAAGGTTTAGAGGGATATGAGCCAAACACGGGCAAATGGGACTAGCTTAGATGGAGCATCTTAATCAGTATGGACAAGGTGGGCCGAAGGGCCTGTTACTGTGCTGTGTGACTCTCTAACCACCATCCTTCTGACAACTGACCCTTAACATCTGGCTCCCAGCTCTGCTGAGTCCGGACTGTCCCAGTTTCCAGGGTCCCTGTCGGTCTGCGATAGTCTGTCGAGAGCCTGGTCTCTCTGACCAAACACAAGGCCGAAACCCAGGCTCTGGGGGGAGGGGCTGCAGACCGGTCCCAGTGAGTTTCAAATGGGACTCCATTTGAAGTTCCACGGAGCCTCGGGACTCCAAGCAAATTGGGTTAGCACAGCTGAGCTGATCCCTCCCACCCTCTCCCAAAAACTCATCTCTCCACCCCTTCTCTTCCCCACCTCCCTCCCCATTACCCCCTCCTCACATCTATTCCCCATTCCTTCCCTCTCATTTCTCCTCCTCTCCACCTTTCCTCCCCTCTCGCACATCTGACCCCACCTCATGCCAACTCAGCTTCCTCCCCATCTCTTCCCCCCAACACCTTTCTTTAACATCTCCCCAACCCCTCGCCCTGCCCCCTCGCCCTGCCCCATCGCCCTGCCCCCTCGCCCTGCCCCATCGCCCTGCCCCCTCGCCCTGCCCCCTCGCCCTGCCCCCTCGCCCTGCCCCCTCGCCCTGCCCCCTCGCCCTGCCCCATCGCCCTGCCCCCTCGCCCTGCCCCCTCGCCCTGCCCCCTCGCCCTGCCCCCTCGCCCTGCCCCCTCGCCCTGCCCCCTCGCCCTGCCCCCTCGCCCTGCCCCCTCGCCCTGCCCCCTCGCCCTGCCCCCTCGCCCTGCCCCCTCGCCCTGCCCCCTCGCCCTGCACGTCTCCCTGCTCCTTCTCCCCTCCTCTCTCCATCCTCTCTCCCCCCCTCCCCCCCATTTTACACTTATCAATTCTCCCTTCCCAGTTCTGCAGTTTCCCCTGCCTTCCGCTGCTGTTACCCGATTCCTCACCCTGCACTTTCGTCCCCACCCCCCGGCTTGCCCCTCCCTTCCTAAGCATTCTCCCCACCCCCACCCCCACCACCACCCCTCTCCCCTATCACCTCCCAGTGTACCAGCTGCAGGAGGTAGGGGGTAAATGCCCGCTGCTGGGGCATGGCTAGGTTTGGACCCTCGGGCTGGGTCAGGGTGGGAAAGGGAGGTGCAGTCAAGGGCCTGGCCAGAGAGGGTGTGGAGGGTGCGGGGGAGGGGGGGGGATGCCGGTCACGGTGCTCGGAGTAGAGTTTCGCTGCCAGCTGCAGGCCGACCCCAGGGCACGGTGGAGCCCGGACACCGTTGCCTTGGTTACCATGAGCCGCGCTCCACAGGGGCTGGTCCTGTCGTGTGTGTGCCCATGGAACGTGGACCCGAGAACAGCATGGGTAGAGGCCCTTCGGCCCACAATCTCCATGCCGAACATGATCCCAAGACTTAACTACCTGCAGAGAGCTGAGCTGCTGTCGATACTGGGAGGGGAGGGATGGGGAGGGGCTGTGGTCATGTGGGCGGCTGACCCTAGTGTTGGTTTATTATCGTCGTGCTACCGAGATACAGTGAGAAACGTTCTCCGTGTGCTATCCAGTCAATTCATACTATACATGAGTACAACTAAGCCCTGCACAAGTACAACAGGTTGTGCAAAGAGTAAAATACCAGAGCGCAGAATGTAGCGTTAGTGTACAGTTAGAGTGTTAGTGTACACTATACAGAATGTAGTGTATAGTGCAGAATATACAGTTACAGAGAAAGTGCAGATTAAAAAATTGCAAGGGCCGCAATGCGGTGGGTTGGAAGATCAGGACTACACTCTAGCTTGTGGAAGGACCATTCAGTAGTCTAATAACAGCAGGGACGAAGCTATTCCTGTATCTTGGCTCGTGCTTTCAAGCTCTTGTATCTTCTGGGTTAAGGCCCGGGTTAATGCTGGTTAATGCTAGTTAATGCTGGTTTACTGCTGGTTGTCTGTTTGCAGAGAGCTGGATTGAGAGGTGCCTGAATGAGAGTGAAAGCAAACGGTTTCCAAACCACAACGCCCTGGGGAGCATGTCCATCAGCGAGGAGCGTGAGTACGGGGGGGAGAGAACGGGGGGGGGGGGGGGGAAGCATGGGGGGTGGGAGAGAGAACAGGGTGAGAGAATGGGGTGGGGGGTGGGTACAGGGAGGGGGACTGTGTAGGGGTAAATGGGTGTTATGGGGGGGTGACAGTAAATGTTGACTTTCACGGTGACCCAGACATTAGAACACAGCACAGTACAGCACAGGAATAGGCCCTTCGGCCCACAATGTCCGTGCCGAACATGATGCCGAATTAAACTGATCTCCCCCACCTGCACATGATCCATATCCCTGCATTATCTGCATATCCATGTGCCTATCTAAAAGCCGGTTAAACACCACTACCTTATCGGCCTTCAACGCCGCCGTGGCATTGCGTTCCAGGCTTCCACTGTGAACAACCTGCCTCTTTCACCTCCTTTAAACTAGCGAGGAAAGGTCCTCTTGGCGACTCCCACAGTGACCTGAACCCGAAGCGAGGAGTGAGTCGTTACGCCAGGTGACCAAGGGGGGGCTGGAGGGGGAGGGGGTTGGGGACTGATTGGAGACTCGGGGACAAGATTGCAGTAGGTCCACTCACGGTGGAGTCCCCCGCTCTCCCCTTCCTTCCACACTCTCCCCCCCTCCCTCCACACTCCCCCCTCTCCCCACTGGTGACTGGTTCACGTGGAGATTCCACTCAGAATGAAAGAATCAGGGCGTCAGAAGATGATGGGGCCAGATGAGGTGGAGGGGAGGATGGTTGGTGTGGGGGGGGGGGGGGGGGGTGCGTGGTGACAAACGGGGCTGAGGGCAGCCGCTCTGGGTGGCGCTGAGGGGGGTGTCCAGACACAGTTGGTCGGTGCTGACAAAGCAGAGGGAAAGGTCGGTGCAAGTGACCGTTCAGTGGCACCAAGAGGTACAAACAAGGAACAGCAGATGCCAGTATACAAAAAAGACTCAAAGTGCTGGAGTAAATCGGGTCAGGCCGCATCTCTGAAGAACATGGACAGGTGATGTTTCGTGTTAGGACACATCTTCAGTCGGACTTGGAATATCATCTTTCTATGTTCTCCAGAGATGCTGCCTGACCCGATGAGTTACTCCAGCACTTTCTGTCTTTTTTTTATACACAGGAGGCGATGGTTTGTGACATTGGAGTAGGTGGACAAGCTGGACAATTGCATTCTGTAGAGGGTCGGCTCTGCCGGTGGTGGGGGGAGAGAGTGTTCAGGGTAGTGGGTCAGGATCCATCTGATGGGCTGCTTTGTCCTGGTTGGTGTTGAGATTCCTGAGTGTTCCACCACCCTCCTGACCTGGGCCTTGTGGGTGGAGGGAGGCCCTGGGGTATCAGGGGATGAATCAATGCCATAGGATCTCCACCCTCTGACCAGTGGCCGGCCCAGGTCTGTGTCCAGGTTCTGTGGCCCAGGTTCTGTGGCCCAGGTCTGTGGCCCAGGGTTCTGTGGCTCGGGGTTCTGTAGCCCTGGCCTCTGTCGCACAAGGCTCTGTAGCACAGGGTTCTGTGGCTGGTCCAGGCAGGTGGTTCGTCAATGGTGACCCCCCCCCCCCCCACCAGGTGTAGATGGTGGGGGATTGGGCGATTAATAAAGCCGTTGCAAGCAAGGGAAGGGGTGAGATTCTCCATGTCGGTGACGGCTGGCACTTTAGTGCAAGGGACAATGACTTTTAGTTTAGTTTAGTTTAGTTTGGTTTAGTTTATTGTCACGTGCACTGAGATACAGTGAAAAGCTTTTTGTTGCATGCTATTCAGTCAGCGGAAAAGCTGTAGATGATTACAATCAAGCTGTCCACTGTATATGGATACAGGATAAAGGGAATAACATTTCGTGCAAGATAAAGTCCAGTAAAGCCCGATTAAAGATAGTCTGAGGGTCACCAATGAGGTAGATGATTGGTCAGGATCGCTCCCTGGTTGGTGATAGAATAGTTCAAATGCACGATAGCAACTGGGAAGAAACTGTCCCTGAATCTGGAGGTGTGTGATTTTACACACCTGTGCCTCTTGCCTGATGGGAGAAGAGGGAGTGACCGGGGTGAGACTGGTCCTTGATTATGCTGACGATATGTAGGTGGGGCAGTGAACATCCCAGGGCTGACCTCGTGAGGAAGGGAAGGTTATTGAAGATGACAGTGCTCAGGTCACTGAGAGACCATGCAATGGTCCTGAGGCCGGGCCGGTGACCCCAGAGTGAGGGGTTTGGTGAGAGAGTGTGGGATTTCCACTGTTGGTTCAACTCTTCTAATGTTCCCCTTTACAGATGAAGAAAAGGAAAACAACCGGGCTTCAAAGCCGCACTCCACTCCAGCAACCCTGCAGTGGTGAGTTCGCCAGTACCTTCCCCCTGTCCTCTCATCTACTCCCTCCTCCCTCCCTTCCGCCTCCCTTCCTCCTCACCTTCCACCTCCTCCCCCTCCCTCCCACCTTCCTCCTCCCCCTCCCTCCCACCTTCCCTCCTCCCCCTCCCTCCCACCTTCCCTCCTCCCCCTCCCTCCCACCTTCCCTCCTCCCCCTCCCTCCCACCTTCTCCTCCCTTCCACATTCCCTCCTACTCCCCTCCCTCCCACCTTCCCTCCTCCCCCTCCCTTCCACCTTCTCCTCCCTTCCACCTTCTCTCCTTCCCCTCCCTTCCTAATTTTCACCCTCTCCATTTCCTCCCCGTTCATTGCCCTGCACCCCCCCCCCCCCCCATCACCGACAGTATGGAACCATCCAGCGACTCTCTGTGGGCTAGGGAGTGGACTCTGTTTATGTTTGGGATGGGGTGTGTGCACCAGTGCCGGTGCTTCCCAGTGCCGATGCTCCAGCGGCCCAGTGCCGATGCTCCAGCGGCCCAGTGCCGATGCACCCAGCGGCCCAGTGCCGATGCTCCAGCGGCTCAGTGTTGGTGCTCCAGTGACCCAATGCTTTTGCTCCAGTGACTCATGGGCTCCAGTAACCCAGTGCTGTTGCTCCAGTGACCCAGTGCTGTTACTCCAGTAACCCAGTGCTTTTGCTCCAGTGACTCATGGGCTCCAGTGACCCAGTGCTGTTGCTCCAGTGATCCAGTGAGGTGCCCAGTGACCCAGTGAAGTACCCCAGTGCTGTTGCTCCAGTGACCCAGTGCTGTTGCTCCAGTGACCCAATGCTGGTGCTCCAGTGACTCATGGGCTCCAGTGACCCAGTGCTGTTGCTCCAGAGACCCATGGACTGAGGGTCCAGGTGGGACAGCCGCTCTTGCCCGCGGCAGAGTAATGCCCTTCCCACAGACTCTGACCCTGCTGTGTCGCCTCTAGGCTGGAGGAGAACTATGAGATTGCGGAGGGCGTCTGCATCCCGCGCAGTGCCCTCTACATGCACTACCTGGACTTCTGTGAGAAGAACGACACCCAGCCCGTTAACGCCGCCAGCTTCGGCAAGGTGAGGGAATTGGGGTGGGGGAGGAGGAGTAGGGTGGGGGTGGGGGAGGAGGGGTTGGGGGTGGGGAGGAGGGGTGGGGGTGGGGTGGGGGAGGAGGGATGGGGGTGGGGGAGGAGGGGTGGGCGGAGATTGAAGGGGGGGGTGAGAGGAGAGCGGGACCAGGGCGATGGGGGGGGGGGGGGCAAGAGCCAGGCTGCGGAGTTTGTGGGGAGTCGTGGAGAGGGAGGGGCGCCAACAGGGGCAGGGAGTTTTGTCGGCAGCGGGAGGGGGAGGGGGGCAGGAGAATCTCCCTCTCTCCCTCTCTCCCTCTCTCCCTCTCTCCCTCCGTAGAAATTGTGGAAATGGCTGGAAACCCTTTAAAATAGACCAACTACGATTTTGCAATATTTTCAGCTAATTGTATCATCAATTGGTGTAGTTTACTGTTGGAACAGTGAGACGTAAATGCTTTCAGTTCTGTGAAAGCAGTCCCCCCCCCTCCCCCTTCCCCCTTCCCTCCCCCTTGCCCCTCCCCTCCCCTCCCCCTTCCCCCTTCCCCCTCCCCCCTTCCCCACTCCCTCTCCCTCGTTCCCCTTCCCTACTCCCCCTCACCCCCCTCGCCCTTCCCCACTCCCCCTCCCCCGCTCTAGGGACCACGGGCCAGACCTTCATCGCCATCCGCCAGTTACCATTGTCTCAGGCACCACCCGCCCGCCTCTGACTGCTCCACTCTGTCTGATGTATGTGTACCTCTCCCCCTCTCTCTGCTCCTCTTCCCATTCCCTCCTCCGTTCCCCTTCCCTCCACACTTTCCACACTCTCCCCCCTCCCTCCACTCTCCCCCTCTCTCCTCCTTCCCCCACGCTCTTCCCCTTCCCCCCATACTCCCTATCCCCATCTCTCTCCCCCTCTCCCCACATCTTCTCCCCATCTGCCCCCCACTCTCCCTCCCTCTCTTTCTGCCCACTCTCTCTCCCCCTCTTTCTCCTCACTCTCTCTCACCCCTCTCTCACTCTCCCCCTCTCCCCTCCCCCTCTTTTCCTCTCTTATGTTCTGTGTGTTCTGTGATTCTCGATTAGTATTGTAAGTGCGAGTCTGTGTGAGTCTACGTGTGCAAAATAGGGGGGGGGGGGGGGGGCGGAGAAAGAAACACAAAAAGAATCACGAGAGAGATACCAGAAAATCAGAGAAAGCACAACACACACTGACACGGACACACAGGAATGCACACACTGACATACACACGAAGACACACACACGGACACACACACACTGACATACACACGAAGACTCGCATACACACACACACTGACACGGACACAGATGAATGCACACACTGATATCTACACACACACGCACACACACACGGACGGACACACGGACACACACACGGACGCACACACACACACACGGACACACAGGAATGCACACACTGACTTATACACGAAGACACACATACACACGCACACACACACACACACACACATACAGATACGCACACACACACACACACACACGCACACACACACACACACACGCACGCACACACATACAGATACGCACACACACACACACACACACACACACGCACACACACACACACACACACACACACGCATACAGACACGCACACACGGACAGACACACACACGATCACAGACACACTCACAGACACGCACACACGGACACAGACACACAGTTTGAGCGGACACACTCTCTCCGGGATCGGGCACAATGCTCACATCCAATTGTTATGGAAACCACAACTTTCTTTGGCGACATATTTGAGGCAATTTTTACTCTTCTGACTTCTGAGTTTTTCTCCATTGACAAAGAGACGGTCTCTTCGCGGCGTAAAGATTTAGATTACACTAATTTCAGAGGCAGGCGAATGTCTACACTTGGAAACACACAAGAGATCTTCGCAGAGCGGTGTTCCTGGAGTGGCTTGAAGTTATTTACACTCTGGCCCCATGCAAATAACCTGCCGCCCAACGTGGCTTTTTGATGCACGTTAATTCACCTGCTCCACCGCACACTAACTAAATTATCGGAAACTGGTTCCGACGTTTAAAATAGCTTAGAGTGAACGCGTCGGGACCCGAGTAGAATTCACAATGAAAGCAAATGTGAATCGGGGATGTCGGATCTAAGCACAAACTCTTTGTCTGTAGAAGTTGGCCCGTTGTAGGATGTGCTTTCCCACAGCCTTGGGAAGTTCACCATGCCTCTACATGTGGATCTTAAAGGATAGGGGGGAGGGATTAGCGCGCAATTAAAGGCGGTGCGGGGCAGTGGTGTTGTGGAATTTTAGATCAGTAGCTGGAACAGCGGGAGTCTCCTTTAGCTAAGCTTCATTGAATTTGCACAAAAAAACCCAGGGGCTGTCTCTCTGTCTGCTCATTTATTACCGCCGGCCAAACCCCAGCAACTTGCAAACTCCCGGCTCCTGTTTCAGAAACTTTCGGCAATGAAATTAAAACGAGACGTTCTGCCGGCTCGGGGCACACCCGGGTTTCACAGGGCAACTCTTTCCCAGGGCCCGTGTCCGTCTAACGCCGGGAGGGAGACTCTGCTGCGGGAAGGGTCGGTGCTGGCGGTTCCCCTCCCTCCACACTACACCACCACCCCCGGCCTTTGTGGCGGCACATTTACATAAATTTCCATAGATGGAATAATTCCCGGGAGAGGTTTACTGGGGCACAACAAGCAAAATACCCACCCTCCCCTGTCAATCTGTCAGCCTTTACAAGTTCCCAGACTCCACACCGAACGGCTCGCCATCTGACTGGGCACTTTCCCCGCAGAAACATTTACACAGAGCAACGGGAGAATCTAGACACGAGCAAATGCAGGTGCCGGTTTAACAACAACAACAACAAAAAGACACAAAGTGCTGGAGTAACTCAGCGGGTCAGGCTGCATCTCTGGGGAACATGGATGGGCGACGTTTCGGGTCGGGACCCTTCTTCAGACTGATCGATGTTCTGCGATGTTCTGAGGTGCTGCCTGACCCGCTGAGTTACTCCAGCACTTTGTGTCTTTTTTTCACAGAAGAAAATTTAAACCGGTTGAAGTTTTTTTTTAAAATTCTTGAAACCTGAAATGAGAAGCTGAGGGTGTTGGAGATGATGTGTGGGTCAGTGTGTCGGCAGGGGTGGGGCTTCTGATTAACATTGAATCACTGAGCACGGTGGTGCAGCGGTAGAGTCGCTGCCTTACAGCGCCAGAGACCCGGGTTCGATCGTGACTACGGATGTTGTCTGTACGGAGTTTGTATGTTCTCCACATGACCGCGTGCGTTTTCTCCGGGTGCTCTGGTTTCCACACACCAAGGACGCGTAGGTTAATTGGCTTTGGTAAAAGTTATAAATTGTTCCTAATGTGTAGGATGGTGCTAGTGTATGGGGCGCGGACTCAGGGGGCCGAAGGGCCTGTTCCCGCGCTGAATCTATAAAGTTCCACAACTTACACTGGTGTTGACACGGCGGCTGTTCCTGGGGAACCACAACACAGATAACGCCGGGAAAGGTGGGAAACCCCGGGCTCCGGCGCAACTAGGCTTCGCACTGAATCAACCGTGCTCGCGTTTGATATTTTGTTCACAATAACTCTTACCTTCACATTTACCACTGAGACAGCCGCGGAAAACACCCGGACTTGCGTTTGATGCAAGCTATGTGTTGGAAGATTCAAGTTTCCCTGACCTCTCCCCCGCCCACCATCCTACCGCCCACTCTCCCCCGCCCACCATCCTAAGGCAGGGGTTTGGTAAAGGGCGTGTTGGTAAAGGGCTTGTGGTCGTTCAGCGCTTGAGGGGGTGGGGGGTACTTTCTCCAAATATCCCCCACGATCAATGTACGTTTGATTAAAATCTTTAACCGCGCATCGTCCATGACTCCAGAGGACGAGAGACCCTTTCTGACCGACTTTTCTTCATTTAGATAATTCGACAACAATTCCCACAACTGACGACAAGAAGATTAGGAACGCGAGGTCAGTCAAAGTAAGTAGCCACTCTCCACCAACACCTGCCTCTCGGCAGTTTCTAAACTGTGGTCGGGTGTGAAGAGACATTACTCTCAGCAACAAATATTCATCCCATTTGTTGGAAAGTTTTCATTTCATTAAAACAATTTAAACTGGAAATGGTACAGAGAAGATTCACGAGAATACTAGAAACATAAAAACATAGAAAATAGGTGCAGTAGGAGGCCATTCGGTCCTTCGAGCCAGCACCGCCATTCATTGTGATCATGGATCCACAATCAGTAACCTGTGCCTGCCTTCTCCCCATATCCCTTGATTCCGCTAGCCCAATGAGCTCGATCTAACTCTCTTTTAAATGCATCCAGTAAATTGGCCTCCATTGCCTTCTGTGGCAGAGAATTCCACAAATTCACAACTCTCTGGGTGAGAAAAGTTTTTCTCATCTCAGTTTTAAATGGCCTCCCCTTTATTCTTAGGCTGTGGCCCCTAGTTCTGGACTCCCCCAACATTGGGAACATTTTGCCTGCATCTAGCTTGTCTAGACCTTTTATAATGTTATTCGTTTCTAAAAGATCCACTCTCATCCTTCTAAATTCCAGTGAATACAAGCCCAGTCTTTCCAATCTTTCCTCATATGACAGTCCCGCCATCCCGGGGATTAACCTCGTGAACCTACGCTGCACTTCCTCAATAGCAAGGATGTCCTTCCTCAAATTAGGAGACCAAAACTCCACGCAATACTCCAGATGTGGTCTCGCAAGGGCCCTGTACAACTGCAGAAGGACTTCTTTACTCCTATACTCAAATCCTCTCGTTATGAAGGCCAACATGCCATTCGCTTTTTTCACTGCCTGCTGTACTTGCATGTTTACTTTCAGGACTCGAGAGTTTGTGCTGGACTGGAGGGTCTGAGCTGCAGGGAGAGGTTGGACAGGCTAGGGCTTTATTCCTGGGAGTGTAGGAGGATGAGGGGTGATCTTATAGAGGTGGACAAAATCATGAGTGAAATAGATAGGATGAATCCACCTGACCGGGAGAATCAAGAACCAGGGGATATAGGTTTAATGTCAGAGGGGAAAGATTTAATAGGAACCTGAGGGGCAACTATTTTCCTCAGAGAGTGCATGGAATAAGCTACCGGAGAAGGTAGTTGTGGCAGGTATAATAAGAACATTTAAAAGTTATTTGGCTAGGTACATGGATAAGAAAGGTTTGGAGGGATATGGAGCAAACACAGGCTAATGGGACTAGCGCAGATGGGGCATCTTGGTCGGCAAGGCCAGGTTGGGCCGAGTGGTTTATTTCCATGCAGTAGGACCCTATGACTCTAATCTAAAATATTTAATGTAAAGTCAGAGCCGACAGCTGAAATTTCAGTCAATTATCCGACAAAGGATTGGACACATAGATGGAGCACAGCAAATAGCAGAGATTTAACAGTAAAACTGAGTTATTAATTGAATGGTGTTGAATTAAAAAGCTGTAAGTGTTAAAGTCACATAAAAGACAACTCTTTGCAGAAATGAGTGAATGCCAGATATCCAGGGGGTGCAAGGCAGCAGGTGGTTAAGATTTGTAACCAGGTGCATTGGGTTTCTAAGGTTAGATTTCTGTGATCGCAGGAAGCATCCCAGGGAAGTGCGGACACTGGAATTCTGTCCAACTCTCACCACAGTTGGGACAGAGGTGGTAGAACACAGAGTAACTCAGCGGGTCAGGCAACATCTCTGGAGAATATGGTTGGAGGTGGTGACTGTTTTCCCTGAACTGAAGGAAGCAGAGTGGGGACATGATAGTGACCACTTAAGTCACATCCCTGACCACATCTCAGACATAAACGCCCTGCCCCCGATAGTGAGGCCGACCTCTGGGTCTACCGTGCATTCAGAAAGTATTCAGACCCCTTCACTTTTTCCACATTTTGTTATGTTACAGCCTTATTTTAAAATGGATTAAATTCATTTTTTTATCATCATCTACACATAATACCCCAGAATGAAGTGAAATCAGGTGCTTAGAAATTTTTGCAAAGTAATTAAAAAGAAATAACTGAAATATCATATTTACATAAGTATTCAGACCCTTTTCTATGACACTCAAACTTGAGCTTAGGTTCATCCTGTTTCCACTGATTATCCTTGAGATGTTTCTACAACTTGATTGGAGTCCACCAGTGGTAAATTAAATTGATTGGACATGTTTTGGAAAGGCACATACCTGTCTATATAAGGTCCCACAGTTTTGAAGACGAAGGAATTGTCCGTAGACCTCCGAGACAGGATTGTGTTGAGACACAAATCTGGGGAAGGGTATAAAACAATTTCTGCAGCATTGCATGTCCCGAAACGCACAGTGGCCTCCATCATTCTTAAATGGAAGAACTTTGGAACCAGGACTCTTCATAGAGCTGGCCGCACGGCCAAACTGAGCAATTGGGGGAGAAGGGCCTTGGTCAGGGAGGTGACCAAGAACCCGATGGTCACTCTGACAGAGCACCAGAGTTCCTCTGTGAAGATGGGAGAACCTTCCAGAAGGACAACTGTATCGGCAGCACTCCACCAATCAGGCCTTTATGGTAGAGTGGCCATACGGAAGCCACTCCTCGGTAAAAGGCACATGACAGCCCGCTTGGAGTTTGCCAAAAGGCACCTAAATGACTCTCAGACCATGAGAACCAAGATTCTCTGGTCTGATGAAACCAAGATCGAACTCTTTGGCCTTAATGCCAAGCGTTACTTCTGGAGGAAACCAGGCACCGCTCATCGCATGGCCAATACCATTCCTACGGTGAAGCATGGTGGTGGCAGCATCATGCTGTGGGGATGTTATTCAGTGGCAGGAACCGAGAGACTAAGCAGGATCGAGGGAAAGATGAACGGAGCAAAGTACAGAGAGACCCTTGATGAAAACCTGCTCCAGAGCGTTCTGGACCTCAAACTAGGGTGGAGGTTCACCTTCCAACAGGACAATGACCCTAAGCACACCGCCAAGACAATGCAGGAGTAGCTTTGTGACAAGTCTGTGAATGTCTTTGAGTGGCCCAGCCAGAGTCGGACTTGAACCCGATCGAATATCTCTGGAGGGACCTGAAAATTGTTGTGCATCGATGCTCCCCATCCAACCTGACAGAGCTTGAGAGGATCTGCAGAGAAGAATGGGAAAAATTACCCAAATACAGGTGTGCCAAGCTTGTAGCATCATACCCAAGAAGACTTAAGGGTGTAATCGCTGCCAAAGGTGTCTCAACAAAGTACTGAGTAAAGGGTCTGAATACCAATGTAAATGTGATATTTCAGTTATTTCTTTTTAATTACTTTGCAAAAATTTCTAAACACCTGTTTTGCTTTTTTATTATGGGGTATTGTATGCAGATTGATGATTTAAAAAAAAAAGAATTTAATCCATTTTAAAATAAGGCTGTAACGTAACAAAATGTGGAAAAAGTGAAGGGGTCTGAATACTTTCTGAATGCACTGTAGACTCCACAGGCAGAATGAAATTGCTCCTGTATTTAACCTGGTCCTATCCTGGAAGAATTCTGTGTGTTTCAGCGAGGTCATCTCTCATTCTCTGAAACTAAAGTAGTTCTCATCTCATGAATCTCCCATGCTGACCCACCACGCCAGACATGCCTGGGAGTCCGAGTCTCTCTCTCCCCTTCCCCTCCACGAGGCAACAGATCAAAACCGGCTTAGATGGGGCATCTTGGTCAGCATGGACGAGATGAGCTGAAGGGCCTGTTTCCGTGCTGTATGACTCTATGACTCTAAAACTGTACACAGTATTCCATGCCTTGCATAATTGTAGTGAGTCTTTGTGACTCTTGTACTTAATTCATTTTGTGATTGAGAAACTGGGAGGAAAATGCAAACTTTCCATTACAGATATATTATTGATTTGTTTAGCTTAGTTGATTATTGTCACATGGTACAGTGAAAAGCTTTTTTATTGCGTGTTATCCAGTCAACGGAAAGACTATATGTGGTTATGATCAAGCAGTCCACAGTTTACAGATATTGGATATAGGCTACAGGAAATATTATTAAAAGTATATTATTTAGTGCAAAATAAAATCCGATTATAATTCAAACGTCGTCAGTGAGATAGGAGGTCAGACCCACACAGGTGAGAGGACAGTTCAGTTGCCTGACAGAAACTGTCCCTGAAACTGGAGGTATGTGTTTTCAAACTTCTTTACCTCTCGCCTGATGGGGTAGAGGAGTAGCGTTCTGCTCCTAGAACTTATGAACATGTATTATGTTTTAAAAATGTATGAGTGGCTAACGCAACCTCGCTTGGTTCACCTGCTGACATGGGCGGGTTGGTTGTGTGAGTAAGTAACGCTGCAAAGTTAGCCTTCATTGAGGGCAGGTTGATGTGAATGTGGGAGAGAACAGGGCCAGTATCAACTCGGTGGTCCAAATAGCCCTCAGTGTTGTCAGGAGATGTGAGATCCTACCACAGATAAGTGTTTAGTTTAGTTTAGTTTAGTTTTTATTGTCACGTGCAGCGAGGTAGTGAAAGTCTTTTGTTTGCATGCTTCCAGTCAAAGTAAAGACTATACACGAATACAATCAAGCCGTCCACAGTGCACAGTAAACGAATTAAGTTTACAGCCTTTAGTGCAAGGTATAACATTGTCCGATTAGAGATAGTTCGGGGGTCTCCGATGAGGTGGTTGAGAGAAAATAGACACACAAAGCTGGTGTAACTCAGCGGGACACGCAGCATCTCTGGAGAGAAGGAATGGGTGACGTTTCACGTCGAGACCGCTTTCGGCGACACAAGAAACGGCAGACGCGGAAATCTTGAGCCAAACACAAAGTGATGGGGATGCTCATCGGGTCAGGCAGCATCTGTGGGGTTCGTGGTTGTAACTCTGTTCGTTGCTGCCGACAGGTATCATTACTACGGAATAGCGGTGAAGGAGAGCTCGCCGTACTATGATGTGATGTATTCCAGGAAAGGAGCTGCGTGGGTGAATGAGACGGGCAAGAAAGAGGTGGCGAAGCAGGCGGTGGCTTACTCTCCCCGCTCCAAGCTGGGCACCCTGCTGCCTGACTTCCCCAACGTCAAGGACCTAAACCTGCCCACCAGCCTGTCAGAGGAGAAGGTAAACGGAGCCATGTCACCCCCCTCCCCCTCCTCCTCCCTCCCTATCTGTCTGTGGCCTCCAGCCAACATCCATCCAGTCAGGGTCAGCACGGTGGCGCAGCGGTAGAGTTGCAAAGACCCGGGTTCGATCCTGACTACGGGTGCTGTCTGCAAGGAGTTTGCACATTTTCCCTGTGAACGCGTGGGCTTCCTCCGGGTGCTCCGGTTTCCTCCCACACTCTAAAGACGTGTAGGTTTGTAGGTTTGGTAAAATTGGTTTGGCAAAATTGTGAATTGTCCCTAGTGTGTACGTACGGTGAGATCGCTGGTCGCCGCGGACTCGATGGGTTGTATCTCTGAAGTCTAAATCTTCCTGTGTTTAATATAAAGCGTGGGCTGGTCCCAGGGCAGAGCCGCCTGCAACTTAACACCACTCTGCAATGCCCGGGGTCCCGCAGCTGACACCAACAACTATGCTGGAGCATTCGCCGGCCATTCGGCCCAATGCCCAAGACTGCCCCCTCCCACACTCTCCACCTCCATCGACACCTTCCCTTACCCCCCTCCCCCTTCGGTTATCCAGCCTCCCCCCCCCCCCCCCCCCCTCTGTGGGAGAGACCCACACTTGCCCCACCCTCTGGGGAAGACGTTGTTGGTGACGCTAAAGCAACACGCAGGTTGGAACATTGAGTGGGATTTTGTTTCGATCGGAAGGTCTCTCAAAGGGTTTGAATGGTTGGATGGGCCGTGTTGTGATTAAATGTTCGCACAGAAAGTGGAAGGAAACTGACTGGGGGTGGAATTAATGAAAATAAACACCTAGACCTCCCGCTAACAGCTGGACAGCCAGAGGTTCAGGGTAAGAGCGGGTCTGCAGGGACAACAGGGAGGGGGCTCTGGGCTTGGTGACACCCCGGAACCTCCTGCCTACTCTTTAGCAGTGTTGCAGTGCTAATGTTTTAGGTACCGGAGCTGTCACTGCCTGTGCCGCCGCTCCGCTGAGCTCTGCACCCCGGCTCTTTAGCTACAACATGTAAAAGGCATTGGGACAGGTCCATAGATATGAATTGTTTTGGAAGGCTATGGGTCAAATGCTGGCAGGTGGGACGTGCGTGGACTTGGCATCTTGGGCGGGATGGGCAAATGGGGCCGAAGGGCCTGTTTCCGTGCTGTGTGACTGTGACCGTCTCTTGCCGCAGGTCTCCACGTTCATCATGATGTACCGGACACACTGCCAGAGGATCCTGGACACGGTGATCAGGGCAAACTTCGACGAGGTAACGGCCGTGCCCAGCCCCTAGCGCCCGTCGCCTGCTCCGACCGACCGCCGACCGCCCGCTCCCGCCGCCCTGACCTCCTCTGACGGTGTTTCTTTCCCATGCGTGCAGGTGCAGAGCTTCCTGCTGCATTTCTGGCAGGGCATGCCCCCTCACATGCTGCCTGTGCTCGGCTCCTCCACCGTCGTCAACATCGTCGGCGTCTGTGACTCCATCCTCTACAAGGCCATCTCCGGCGTGCTGATGCCCAGCGTGCTGCAGGCTCTGCCCGACAGGTCGGTCATCACCCCCGGTGACCCCCACCCTGGGGTGCAGCACCCACCCCGGTCGTACCCACCCCGGTCACTCCCCACCCCGGTCACTCCCCACCCCGGTCACTCCCCACCCGGTCACTCCCCACCCCGGTGACCCCCACCCTGGGGTGCAGCACCCACCCACGTCACGCCCACCATGTCACACAGCCGTCTATCACACTTTGTCCTTGGCCCATTCTATTCCTGTCCTGTCCATTACACACCTGCTGCATATCTACCCAGGACACCAGGTACTTTACTGACCTGATGTGCTCCTCACCTGGTCACAGACTCAACAGGCCGTTCGGCCCATCTCGTTCATGCCGATCAAGATGCCACATCTATACCAGTCCCATTTATCCACGTTTGGTGCAAATCCCTTTCCTATCCATGTACAGGTCCAAGTGTCTTAAATCTTGTCACAGCACCTGCCTCAACTACCTCCTCACGCAGCTCATTCCATACGCCCACCACCCACTATGTGAAAAGGTTGCCCCTCGGGTTATTAAATCTTTCCCCTCTCAGCTTAACAGACAATGAACGTGTTCTAAAGCCGGGCGTGTGGGTAACAGGTCCAGACAAGGCTGGATGTATCTGGGCAAAGCCTGGCTGTCACCCCAATGAATTTAGATTTTTTTTAGATTTAGAGATACAGCGCGGAAACAGGCCCTTCGGCCCACCGGGTCCGCACCGCCCAGCGATCCCCGCACATTAACACTACCCGATACCCACTAGGGACAGTTTTTACATTTGCCCAGCCAATTAACCTACATACATGTAGGTCTTTGGAGTGTGGGAGGAAACCGAAGATCTCGGAGAAAACCCACGCAGGTCACGGGGAGAACGTACAAACTCCGTACAGACGGCGCCCGTAGTCAGGATCGAACCTGAGTCTCCGGCGCTGCATTCGCTGTAAGGCAGCAACTCTACCGCTGCGCTGGGCACTGAAGGCACTGTATGAATGCAGGTGGCTGTTGTGGTGAAGGGACATTCATGTTTGGTTGGGACACAACAGGTCTGTGTTTAATTCGTTGACCACGTTCTCTTTGTTGCAATTCCAGTCTCACTCAGGTGATTCGAAAGTTCGCCAAACAGCTGGACGACTGGTTGAAAGTGGCGTTGCACGAACTTCCTGAAAACCTACGGAACATCAAGTTTGAGTGTGAGTGATCCGTTGGTGATCCCTTGTGTGACACCCGCAAAGCACACCTGTGACACACGCCTATTTTTCACACCGACACAGTTGTCCAGTTTCAGTTTAAAACACGAAATGATGGAAGAACTCAGCAGGTCAGGCAGCATCTGTGGAAGAGATGGACCGATGGCATTTTGTGTCGGGACCCTTCGGACGAGGCAGGAAGAACGTCAGTTTGAAGAAAGGTTTTGTCCTGAAACTACCTGCCCATTCCCTCCACAGATGCTGCCTGACCCATCGAGTTCCTCCAGCAGATTGTTTTTTTGCTCCAGATTCAAGTATCTGCAGTTTCTTTTAACATCTTTGTACCCTGGACATGTGACAGATGAACACACATCCTCGGTCCCACAGTGTGACCTGTGGATATCCTTGCTGGGGTAAAACGAACAAAATATCTTTACCAGAGTGATGCATGGATATGGGGGTATTAGCTACAGGGAGAGATTGGACTGACTTGCATTATTTTCTCTGGAATATCGGAAGTTGTGAGGAGAACTGACAAAAGTATATGAAATTATGCGAGGCATAAACAGGGTAGACAGTCAGTACCTTTTTCCCAGGATGGAAAAATCAAATACTAGAGGGCACAGCTTTAAGATGAGAAGGGAAAAGTTTAAAGAAGACTTTTTTTACGGACAGTGGTGAGTTCCCAGGGGTGGTGGTTGATGCAGGTGCGATACTGGCATTGAAGAGACTTTTGGATAGACACGTGGATATTCAAGGAATGGAGAGATATGGATTATATGCAGACAGATAAGAGTTGGTCTTGGCATCATGTTCAACACTGACATTGTGGGCCGAAGGGCCAGTCCCTGTGCTGTTGTGTTCTATGTTACTCAAGATTTTCTGAAGTGGAGAAGTGAAACAGTTGGTCTAACACCTTTTGCTGAGTGTGTGCACTATTCTAACACCAGTGGCTGAGTGTGTGCAGGAAGGAACTGCAGATGCTGGTTTACACTGAAGATAGACATGCTGGAGTAACTCAGCGGGTCAGACAGCATCTCTGGATAGTAAGGAATGGTGACGTTTCGGGTCGAGACCCTTCTTTAGTGAGTGTCAGGGGAGAGGGAGACACAGAGATAAGAAAGGGTGAGGAGTGAATGTTGCAGAACTCTTGTCGGAGAGAGGAGGAGAACTTCTTCAAAGTAGGCATAGCTTGAGGAGATTTTGCAGTGGAACAGACGAAATGTGCAGGAAGGAACTGCAGATGCTGGTTTAAACCGAAGATAGACACAAAATGTTGGAGTAACTCAGCAGGTCAGGCAGAATCGCTGGATCTTCGGCTGAGTGAGTGCACCAGTGTAACACTAGTAGCTGAGTGTGTGCACGAGTCTATCACCAGTGGCTGAGTGTGTGCACTAGTCTATCACCAGTGGCTGAGTGAGTGCACGAGTCTATCACCAGTGGCTGAGTGTGTGCACCAGTGTAACACTAGTAGCTGAGTGTGTGCACTAGTCTATCACCAGTGGCTCAGTCTATCACCAGTGGCTGAGTGTTTGCATGAGTCTAACACCAGTGACTGAGTGTGTGCACTAGTCTATCACCAGTGGCTGAGTGTGTGCACTAGTCTATCACCAGTGGCTGAGTGTGTGCACCAGAGTAACACTAGTAGCTGAGTGTGTGCACTAGTCTATCACCAGTGGCTGAGTGTCTGCAGTATGAACGTCTGCCGATGTTATCCCTTTGATCACCATTGTCTTCGCTGTTGTCAGTGGAGAAAGTGGAGTGTCTGATTTATTGATCCTCCTGGCTGTGTTACTGGGTGTGGAGTTAACCCATTATTAACCCATTACCGAGATGAGAAAGTTTTTTTTCACACAGAGAGTGGTGAATCTGTGGAATTCTCTGCCACAGAAGGTAGTTGAGGCCAGTTCATTGGCTATATTTAAGAGGGAGTTAGATGTGGCCCTTATGGCTAAAGGGATCGGGGGTATGGAGAGAAGGCAGGTACGGGATACTGAGTTGGATGATCAGCCATGATCATATTGAATGGCGGTGCAGGTTCGAAGGGCCGAATGGCCTACTCCTGCACCTACTTTCTATGTTTCTAACCGATGATGATGAGGATGTGTTTAGCGGT
Source organism: Rhinoraja longicauda (assembly GCF_053455715.1). Classification (NCBI taxonomy): domain Eukaryota; kingdom Metazoa; phylum Chordata; class Chondrichthyes; order Rajiformes; family Arhynchobatidae; genus Rhinoraja; species Rhinoraja longicauda. Next base: position 19,165,798 of record NC_135972.1, on the reverse strand, counting down.
GGGCTGGGATGGTGGGGATGGGGGCGCTGTGGGTGGGGAGGTCAGACGTTTCCTTATATGGACACTGTGCTTTTTTCCAGTGGCGAGAAGATTTTCACAAGTTCTCAGACGCCAGACTTCCTTAAACCACCTGTGCCAGGTAAGGTCAATCAGGCCCGACCTCTGACCTGGCCACACTAACCCATGCTGCCCGCACTCCCAGGTGATCTCAGAGCTTGGGGCCCATTAAAGTCATTCACACATACGCTGATACACAGCAAGTTTCAGATCTTTAATCCTGTCTCACAGCCATTGACTGATTCTAATAACTGTAGATTTATTATTATCTTGTGTGTTGACATACAGTGAGTTCATAGGTTATAGGAGCAGAATTAGGCCATTCGGTCCATCAAGTCTATTCCACCATTCAATCATGGCTGATCTATCTTTTCCTCTTAACTCCATTCTCCTCCTCACAAAGTGAGTAACTTTCCGTGCCTACAATCCATGCAGATCTACATGACCTTAATCCTCTCTATTCTGCATCTCAAGCCCAATTCTATTGGACTCTCCATCCTCCCATTCCCAACCCACTCCCACTCCCACTGCCACCCTGTGCGCTCCCCCGGCGTGAGACCATCGCTAGGGGTCTGGGGAGGTGGTCTGTCACCAACCCCACCACCCTGCCCTCACACACCTGGGGCGCTGGAGACACAGGCAGAGTCAGGTGTCAGAGTAAGGGGACGCGGAGAGAGTTGGGGAGTTGGGGCGCGAGGTCACGGACCGAGTGGGGGTGTCAGGGCTGGGGTCAGGGGCAGGGTGGGGATGGGAGGACACAGGCAGAGCTGGGGGTGTCAGAGTGTGGAGAGAGTTGGGCACTGCCTGTCCCGTGGGGAGGGGGTCTCGGGCAGCACAGGCGGGGGGGGGGGGGGGTTCAGGGAGAGCCGGTCTCCAGGTGGGGAGACACGAGCAGAGTGGGGGGGTCAGGGTGGGTGGGTAACAAGCAGAGCAGGCGTGGGGACACAGGGAGAGTCAGGGTCTCGAGCGGGGAGACATGAGCGGAGTGGGGGGGGTCAGGGTGGGTGGGTAACAGGCAGAGCAGGCGTGGGGACACAGGGAGAGTCGGTCTCTAGATGGGGAGACACGAGCAGTGGGGGGGTTAGGGTGGGGGGGTAACAGGCAGAGCAGGCGTGGGGACACAGGGACAGTCAGGGTCTCGGGGTGGGGAGACACGAGCAGAGTGGGGGGGGTCAGGGTGTGGGGGTAACAGGCAGAGCAGGCGTGGGGACACAGGGAGAATCAGGGTCCCGGGGTGGGGAGACATGAGCAGAATGGGGGGGTTAGGTGTGGGGGTAACAGGCAGAGATGGGCTCTGCCCGGCCGGTGGGGAGGGGTCTGGACTGACGGCGTGCCCTCTCCCCGGCAGGCATCGCGGGCGGTGATCCACAGCGCAGACATCACCTTCCAGATGCTGGAGGACTGGCGTGGCGTGGACGTGCGCAGTATCAGCAAGCAGACCCTGTTCACCATGGAGAGCTGGCAGGCCCAGCACCAGCAGCTCATCGTCAAACGTGAGGCAGCGCCATGCAGCGCCTCCCTCCCACCGCACAGCGGGCTGCCCTTACCTGCCCCCGCACTGACAGTCTCCCCTAGCATGACCAGTCTCCCCCGCGCACTGACCATCACACACACTGACCATCACACACACTGACCATCACACACACTGACCATCAAACACACTGACCATCACACACACTGACCATCAACACACTGACCATCACACACACTGACCATCACACACACTGACCATCACACACTCACACACACTGACCATCAACACACTGACCATCACACACACACACACGCACACTGACCATCACACACTCACTGACCATCACACACACTGACCATCACACACACACTGACCATCACACACTCACTGACCATCACACACTCACTGACCATCACACACACACTAACCATTTCACACACACACTGACCATCGCACACACTGATCATCCCCCACACTGATCATCACACACGCACTGACTGTTTCACACACACACTGACTGTTTCACACACACATTAACCATCACACACACAGTGACCATCACACACACACTGACCATCTCACACACACTGACCATCACACACACTGATCATCGCACATACACTGTCCCTTCAGAACGGTGCCATTGGGTCCAATGCCTGAATTGCCCTCGGATTCCCTTTATCTCCTCGGCTGTGGTGTTGGTTCTTGAGCTGTCCGCCCAGCTCCACGCCCAGGCTCGGAGCCCTGTTTGTGCCCCAGGGTGGGATGTGTCAACAGCTGGATTCTGCATTGCCCAGACCAATGTACCTCACCTTCTTGACCACGGTCCCCGCTCTTGTGCCCACAGTGTACCAGGAATTCGACCAACTCCTGGAGGAACAGTCACCCATCGAATCCTACATTGAATGGCTGGATTCCATGGTGGACAGATGTGTTGTCAAGGTTGGTGGGCAGATGTTTTCTCTTCCCAATGCTACATTGTTGCAAGGGCTGACCATGTGATAATAATCTACTAAGGATGGACCCCAGCAATTGTGGGTCTCTCTCCCTGGCCTCTGGCTCCCCTCCCACCCCCAGCCTGTTCCTCTGCCAGTCATTGAGGTGAAGCCTCCATCCCAGAGACGAGAGTGGGCAGCGTGCTCCCACAAGGAATGACAGAGTATATACACAGGACCTGTGTAAGTAACACAGGAAAGGGATGGTAGGAGATGCTGAGGAGGGAGCAGAAGAGGGCAGTATCGCCAGCATGGAGCAGATGGGCCGAATGGCCTTTCCCTCTGCTGATGTTCTTGTGTTCCTGTGCTTTCCCCCCCTCCTTCTCTCCCACACTGAGCTGCTCAGTACTGCCCCCGAGGGAACGTGCTACCTCAGTCCTGCGCTCTGACTCAGCAGGGCTGATACATGGCCGGGCAGCAGGGATTTACCAGCTGCCAACATTTGTTTACCAAAATCCATCTGGTAACTGGGAAGTCACTCAATTGTACCTCCTGCTCTGTCCAATAAACATTTAGAACAGTACAACTCAGGGACAGGCCCTTCGGCCCATAATGTCCGTGCCAACCATAATGCCAAGTTAAACTGATCCATATCCAGAGTCGGGCATCAGAGACCCGGTTCGATTCTGTCTATGGGTGCTGCCTGTACGGAATTTGTATGTTCTCCCTGTGACAATGTGGGTTTTTTTGGGTGCTCCAGTTTCCTCCCACACTCAAAAAATGTGCAGGTTTGTAGGTTAATTGGCTTTTGTAAATTGGCCCTCTAGTGTGTCGGATAGAACTAGTGTCCGGGTGATTGTTGGTTTGCGGGGACTCAGATCATAAGTGATAGGGGTAGAATTAGGCCATTTGGCCAATCAAGTCTACTCTGCCTTTCAATCATGGCCGATCTACCTCTCCCTCCGAACCCCATTCTCCTGCCTTCTCCCCATAACCTCCGACACCTGTACTAATCAAATATCTATCTATCTCTGCCTTAAAAATATCCACCTACTTGGCCTCTACAGCCTTCTGTGGCAAAGAATTCCATCGATTCACTACCCTCTGATTAAAGAAATTTCTCCTCTTCAGACTAAAAGTACGTCCTTTCATTCTAAGACTATAATCTCTAGTCCTAGACTCTCACACTAGTGGAAACATCCTCTCCACATCCACTCTATCCAAGCCTTTCACTATTCTGTACGTTTCAATGTCCTCCCTCATTCTTCTGAACTCCAGCGAGTACAGGCCCAGTGCCAACAAACTTTTATCATAGGTTAACCTACTCATTCCTGGGACCATTCTTGTAAACCTCCTTGCTTTCTTTATTACCGTTTCAACTTGCAGATTCACTTTTTGGGAATCCTGCACCAGCACTCCCAAGTCCCTTTGCACCTCCGATTTCTGGATTCTCTCCCCATTTAGAAAATAGTCTATGCCTTTATTCCTACTATCAAAATGCATGACTCCACACTTTGCTACACTATATTCCATCTGCCACTTCTCTACCCACTCTCCCAACCTGTCCAAGTCCTTCTGCAGAGTCCCTGCTTTCTCTAAATTACCTGCCCTTCCACCTATTTTCGCATCATCTGCATACTTGGCCACAAAGCCTTCAATCCCCTTGCCCCAAATCATTAATATACAATGTGAAGAGTAGCGGCCCCAGCACCGACCCCTGCGGAACTCTGCTAGTCACTGGCAGCCAACCCGAAAAAGCCCCCTTTATTGCCACTCTTTGTTTTCTGCCATCCAGTCAACCTTGTTCGTTAGACCAAAGAGCCTGTTTCCATGCTGTATCTCTAAAACCAAATATCCTTCCATTCCCTGCATATCCTTGTGCCTATCTAAAAGTCTCTGAAACACCACTATTGTATCTGCCTCCAACACCACTGGCAGCACTTTCCAGACACCCACCACCCTCTGTGTAAAGAAACTTCCCCACACACCTCCATTAAACTTTGCCCCTCTCACCTTAAAGCTCTGCCTTCAAGTCTCTGGCATTTGCCCCTCCTGGGGTGAAGACTGGGACTGTCCACGCTGCCCATGACTCTCACGATCTGCGGCTCTGTGGTTTGTAGGTGGCAGCGTCACGGACGGGCACTCTGAAGAAGGTGGCGCGGCAGTTCTTACTGATGTGGTCTTGCTTCGGGACGAGAGTCATCCGGGACATGACGTTACACAGCGCTCCAAGCTTTGGTAAGCTGCTGCCCTGCCTTTTGCCACACAGAGACACACGGAGACACATTCACTGTAGAATCACGCAGAGACAGAGTCACTGCAGAATCACACAGGTACAGGGCCACTGCAGTCACACAGAGACAGGCTGTAGAGTCACACAGAGACAGACTGCAGAGTCACACAGAGACAGACTGCAGAGTCACACAGAGACAGGCTGTAGAGTCACACAGAGACAGACTGCAGAGTCACACAGAGACAGACTGCAGAGTCACACAGAGACACGCTGAAGAGTCACACACAGACACACTGTAGCCACACAGACACACTGTCGAGTCACACAGACACACTGTACAGTCACACAGAGATACACTGTAGTCACACAGACACACTGTCGAGTCACACAGACACTGTACAGTCACACAGACACACTGTAGCCACACAGACACACTGTCGAGTCACACAGACACACTGTACAGTCACACAGAGACACACTGTAGCCACACAGACACACTGTAGAGTCACACACTGCACAGCCACTCACTCCAACATAGTGCACGGAAAAATAATCTCTTTTACAATGATTGACGCAGTGCTGGAGAAACTTAGCGGGTCAGGCAGCATCTCTGGAGAACATGGATAGGTGACGTTTCGCATTGGGACCCTTCTTCATTCGAGTCTTGACCTGAATCGTTATCTATCCATGTTCTCCAGAGATGCTGCCTGACTTTGTGTCTTTTTTGTGTAAACCAGCATCTGCAGTTCCTTGTTTCTACTCTTTTGCAATTATGTCTTGAACCCCATGCTATTTCTCCATTGCCACTGACTGTGGAATCCCAACTGGAATTATGTCCCTCTGTGGAATCCTTACTGGAATTATTTCCAGACAGCCACTGTTTATCCAAACCGATCAATTTTGTTGTTCCACCAGAACTTGGAAATCTTCCACAGGTTTAACATGAAATTTGTTTTGTGACTTAAAGTTGGATATTGGTGAACTGATGGCAGCCTTGAGGATTCTGAAAGGATTTCATGCAAAGGGAGACCATATTCATTTAAACATTATAATTTCTTATGAAATGTTGACAGATATATGGATAGGAAGGGTAGAGAGGGCTATGGGCTGTAGTCATCTGAGCCCTTCCTGCCCATTTATCTGTCCAAATAGAGGTGAATAAAGTAACAAGGGGAATATATAGGATAGATGCACCAAGGGTAGGGGAATCAAGAACTAGAGGACATAGGTTTAAGATAAGAGGGGAAGGATTTAATAGGAATCTACAGGGCAACTTTTTCACAGAGAGGGTGGTGGGTATTTGGAACATGCAGGCAGAGGAAATAGTTGAGGCAGGTACAACAACATTGAAAGGATATTTGGACAGATACATTCATAGGAAAGATTTAGAGGGATTTTGGCCAAACACAGGAAAGTGGGACCAGCTAAAGAAGCATCTTGTTCGACATGGACAGGTTGCGCCAAATACAGTAGCTTATTCTCGTGCTGCAAACTTTCTGAGTCTGTAACAACAGCCGTTCCATCGATGATATACTTACAATAATCCAAACGTCCAAAATAACTACCAGCAGATGCTCAAACAACACAACAATGAATTCTGTTTCATACTGTACTCCCTCAGTACCGCCCCTCGCACAGTGCGGTGCTCCTTCTGTTCCGTCCCTCCCTCAGTACCATCCCCTCCCTCAGTCCTACCTCTCCCTCAGTCCTACCTCTCCCTCAGTCCTACCTCTCCCTCAGTCCTACCTCTCCCTCAGTCCTACCCCTCCCTCAGTCCTACCCCTCCCTCAGTCCTACCCCTCCCTCAGTCCTACCTCCCTTAGTCCTGCACTATGTTGCCTTGGTTCTCTGGAGTGTGTTTGTGACCCATGTCCCTGGGAGTCCAGAGGGGAAGAGGGGGACAGCGACAGACATTGGATGACAACAAACTGGATTTAAACACTCTTCACTTTTAACAATCCGTGCCTTTTATTTCCAGATTGTTTTAAGATGCAGTGGGGACACTCCGGGCCTGCCAGGGTGCATTTGTGATCCTGTCCCCACATCCTCTCCACACCTGCAGCAGTGACCAGAAGCTGGGGGTGCACTGTCCATGGTGCTGAAGTTCCCAGTGCCTGCACTCTTCTACTGAATCTGCCCCTTCTTCCTTTGCTCCGTTCCTAAAACACAGTGCTTGGAACTGGACCTGGAGTCCACTTGTGTCCGAGCCTGCATTGTATGTAAATCAGAGCCACCCATGGGTGCACCTGCGACGTGCACTGCTGCAGGGTAGTTAGGTGGGGAATGTACCCTTTGTGGAGCAGTGTAGAAGCAACTCGGACTTCCACTCTCACATGTCCACAGTCAGTCCAACAAAGGTGACATTCTGTAAATGGGGAGCACCTCGTCCCCACCCCCAGCCCTCTCCCTCATCCCCAGCCCGCTCCCCTTCCCACAGGCCCTGCAGTGTGAGCTTATGCATTGTGAAGTAACACTAGGACAGCACTTACACAGAAGGTGGCAGGGCCATAGAGAGTGTTTTAGAGAGACCTATGCAACTACATTGTTCCCTGTATTGAATCTCATGTGGATAGGGTGGTGAAGAAGGCGTTTGGTATGCTTGCCTTTATAAATCAGAGCATCGAGTATAGAAGTTGGGATGTAATGTTGAAATTGTACAGGGCATTGGTGAGGCCGAATCTGGAGTATGGTGTGCAGTTCTGGTCGCCAAATTATAGGAAGGATGTCGACAAAATGGAGAGGGTACAGAGGAGATTTACTAGAATGTTGCCTGGGTTTCAGCACTTAGGCTACAGAGAGAGGTTGAACAGGTTGGGTCTTTATTCTTTGGAGCGTAGAAGGTTGAGGGGGGACTTGATAGAGGTTTTTAAAATTTTGAGAGGGACGGACAGAGTTGACGTGGGTAGGCTTTTCCCTTTGAGAGTGGGGAAGATTCCAACAAGGGGACATAGCTTCAGAATTGAGGGACAAAGGTTTAGGGGTAACATGAGGGGGAATTTCTTTACTCAGAGGGTTGTGGCTGTATGGAATGGACTTCCGGTGGAAGTGGTGGAGGCTGGCTCGATTTTATTATTTAAGAGTAAATTGGATAGGTATATGGATAGGAGGGGATTGGAGGGTTATGGTCTGAGACTAGGTCAGGGAGAATGGTCGGCGTGGACTGGTAGGGCCGGACAGGCCTGTTTCCATGCTGTAGTTGTTATAAGTTGTTATATATATATATATGTTGAATGTGGTGAAGCATGTGCAGGATGGTGAAGAGGACATTTGGCATGTCTGCCATCATCAGTCAGGGTTTTGAGTATATGAGCTGCGATGTTATATTGTAATTGTACTAGTCATTGGTGAGACCACATTTGGAGTACCATGTGCAGTTCTGGTCACTCGGCTAAGGACATTTCATTAAACCAGAGAGGGTGCAGAGAAGATTCACAAGAATGTTACTGAGACTGGATGAGCTGGGTAGATCATAAAAGACTGAGAGGTGACTTGAAAGAGGGGTATAAAACTACAAGGGGTGGAGGTAAAGTGGATGGTCACAGTCTTTTCCCCAGGGTAAGGGAATCAAGAACCAGAGGACACAGTTATAAGGTGAGAGGGGAAAGAGTTAATAAAGACGAGGGGCAACCTTTTTACATGGAAGGTGTTGGGTCTGCGGAATGAGTTGCCAGAGGAGGTAGTTGAGGTAGGTACAATAACAACATTTAAAATACATTTGGGCAGGTCCATGGATTCACGGTTTAGAGGGATTTGGGTCAAGCAGAGGCAAGTGGGACCAGTATAGAGGGGCCAAGTTGGTCAGCATGGGCAGAATGGGCTGAAGGGCCTGTTTCCTCACTGTGTGACTCTGACTCCATAATATGAAGCCTACCGCCCAGCATGGTTTGGTGAGTTGAGCCTGTTTCCTCTCTGAATGTAAAGGTTATAATCAATTTATTTTGCTAGGTTCCTTCCACCTGATCCATCTGACCTTTGATGACTACGTACTCTATCTGCTGGAGTCTCTTCACTGCCAAGAGAGGGCCAACGAGCTGATGAGGTCCATGAAGGGGGAGCGTTGCACAGGTACAAAGGGAACGTTCATGTCAACCAGTCTGAAGAAGCCCCCCCCCCCCCCGAAACGTCACCCATCCATGTTCTCCAGAGATGCTGCCTGACCTGCTGAGTTACTCCAGCACTTTGTGAAACGTCACCCATCCATGTTCTCCAGAGATGCTGCCTGACCTGCTGAGTCACTCCAGCACTTTGTGTCCCGCTGTGTAAGCCAGTAACTGTCGTCCCTTATTTCTACGTTGATGTGCGTCTCCCGTGGCCAGTTCTGAAGCTCCCTTCCTGAAACTCTGCCGTCCACTCTTGCCTCTTTCAGGCACATTTTTGTAAACTCAACCCGAGCACAATCTCAGTCTCTGCGCATGACACACAACGTAGGGATACTGAACAGTAAACACTCCCCTACCATTTGGAAATGGCCCTATGCCATGTGTGCTGGTACCAGTCCCTCTCACACACTGAAGCAGGAGGAGGGAGAGAGCGGGGAGGGTGAGAGAGAGAGAGATAGAGGCCATTCAGCCCATCAAGTCTACTCCGCCATTCAGTCATGCCTGATCTATCTTTCCCTTTTAACCCTATTCTCCCGCCTTCTCCCCGTATCAGCCGCACCACTGTGCTGAGGTTGGGAGGGGTTCAGAAGGCAGCAACAGATGATCAAAGAGCAGAGGATGCATAAGTAGGGAGAAAGTGATCTGTGTGGTAGATCAGCGAGAAATATAAATGTCTTATGAACAATTTATACATATTTTTAAAATGAGCAACAATGAACGGTGAGCTCATGGGGGCGGCGACGGAGAGATGGGAATGAACAAAAAGGACTTCAAACGCTGGAGTAACTCAGCGGGTCAGGCAGCATCTCTACAGGGCCGGTATAGGTGATGTCGCCTATTCATGTTCTCCATGGATGCTGCCTGACCCGCTGAGTTGCTCCAGCACTTTGTGACCTTTTTGTAAATCAGCATCTGCAGTTCCTTGTTGAACACGAGGGAGAAGGAGGCGGCGGGGGCTTCCAACAGACGCGTTGTACCAGTTGCCCTGTAAGACCTGCAGAGATGAGGCGGGTGGACAGGGGCCTGGCGATGGAGGGTCGGTAGTGGTGTCTTCACACCGGAGCCATCACTAACCCAGTGTTTCCACAGCAGAGCGCCAGGAGGAGGCGGCACCTTCCGAGCACAGCCCGGCCGCACAATCCCCACCTCCCTTCTCTCCGGGTCAATCCGTGTCCGCGGACATCGCTGTCGCCTCGCCCGGCAACAGCCAGTCTCCAGACGACCCCGCGACCACCACGGCAGGTGAGAGATAGCGAGGTCACACAATCAACCGTGTCCGACTCACACCGCGGGCTCCGGAGAGGGGTGGTCGAAAGGGAGAGGGAGATAGGGAGAGGGGGTGAGTAGAGGAGGGGTGGGGGATGGGGGAGAGAAGGGGTATGGGAGGGGCGAAGGGAGTGGAGGAGGGAGGAGGTGGAGGGGCTGAGAGATGTGGGGAGAGAGAGATTTGGAGAAGGGGAGGGATAACAGAGGGGGAGGGATGGGAGGAGGGGGAAGGGGAGTGAATCGCTGGGGTGAGTGGGTAAAGGGGTAAGGGGGAGCTATCAGGGGTGCTGGGTTGAGGGTGGGGGGCTGGGATCCCACCGTCCCCTCCCCTCGTTCTGCCCGGGTCTCCAGGTGCGACCTCCCCCCAGAGGGGCATATGACCCCGCGGCGTAGACTCCCTCTGCCCTGGGAGGGGGGGGGGGGGGGTCACAGATTCCCGCTGTCCCGCCTGACTTCCCACATCCTGTGGCATCAAACAGCATTGATAAATCATCGAGTTTAATCGCTGCTGCAGATAGATTTCCAAATTATTTTATGAAAATTCCAATTGGCACTCGCAAAGATCTTCTCTGCAGTTTTTATGCGCGCGGCTGCCGGTGTGTGGGTGTGTGTGTGGGTGTGTGAGTGTGTGTGTGTGTGTGTGTGTGTGTGGGTGGGTGTGTGTGGGTGTGTGGGTGGGTGTGTGGGTGGGTGGGTGAGTGGGTGTGGCATGTGTGTGTGTACGTGGGTGTGCGCGTGTGTGTGTGGGTATGTGGGTGGGTGTGGGTGTGTGGATGTGTGTATGTGTGTGGGTGTGTGCGTGTATGTGGGTGTGTGTGTGTGAGTGTGTGGGTGAGTGTGTGTGTGTGTGAGGGGCGGCCGCTCCGCCGGCTGTTATGGGAGTTAGGATGTCGCTGCTTGTTTGTTGACGGATCTAACTTTTGCCAGCAGCCGTTCAGTCCTACACCTGGTCGCTGACCTACACGGTGACCACGGGAGCAGCCCCGGACAGCCCCCAGCAGGTGCCCTGCATGCGAAGCACCGCGACGGCCCCGGTCCCCGCTTCACACCGGATGCCTGGATACACGGCCCGGGACCAGCATGGGTAGGTCACTCCCACCCTTTACATTCACTCCCCGTCTCACCGGCCTTCAGTGCCCGGCTCCCAGCATCAAACTGTCTTAAAACTCTCATGAAGTCTTGTTTAATGTAATTAAATCCACAGCATCTAAACTGCAAATATTCCTTTTCACCTGCTTCCTCTACTGACTCACCTGTTCATTTGCTCCTTCCACTAACACACCTGTTCCTTCTAGTAACACACCTGTTCACTTACACCCTCTACTGACACACCTGTTTAGACAATAGACAATAGACAATAGGTGCAGGAGTAGGCCATTCAGCCCTTCGAGCCAGCACCGCCATTCAATGCGATCATGGCTGATCACTCTCAATCAGTACCCCGTTCCTGCCTTCTCCCCATACCCCCTCACTCCGCTATCCTTAAGAGCTCTATCCAGCTCTCTCTTGAAAGCATCCAACGAACTGGCCTCCACTGCCTTCTGAGGCAGAGAATTCCACACCTTCACCACTCTCTGACTGAAAAAGTTCTTCCTCATTTACCTAAATCCTCTACCGACACACCTGTTCACGTGCTCCCTTTACTGACTCACCTCTCCCTCTACTGACTTACCTGCTCCCTCTACTGACACACCTGTTCACCTGCACCCGCTATTGACACACCTGTTTACCTGCTCCCTCTATTGACACACCTGTTCACCTGCTCCCTCTACTGACAAATCTGTTCACCTGCACCTACTCTTGACACACCTGCTCCCTCTACTGACAGAGCTGTTCACCTGCATCCAATACACACATCTCATAAAGTCATACAGCATAGCAATAGGCCCTTCGGCCCAACTTGCCCACACCGATCAACATGTCCCATTTGCACTAGTTCCACCTGCCTGCATTTAGCCCACATCCCTCTAAACCAATCCATGCACCTGTCTGAATGCTTCTTAAATGTTGCAGTACTACCTCTGCACCTGCTCCCTCTGTCAGCTTTCCATGTGTTCACAACTGATGCAGTCTTGGCCTCAATACCTGTGTCCCACACTCTTCCCTTTACACTGATACTCCACAGAGGTTTAAATACCTGAATCTCCATTGAAAGTGCTCCATGATGCCTCAACCCTCACCCCCTCCACTTGACCCTCCTCTCCTCTCCTCCACGTGACCCTCCCCTGGTACATTGCGATACTCCCCTCCTCCGCTGATGCACCCCTCCTCCACCGTGACCCTCCCCCTCTAACTGACCCTCCCCTCCTCCACCACAATCCCTCCCCCACTTGATTCCCCCCTCCACCTCAACTGCTTCCCCCCCCCCATTGCGATCCGCCTCTCAACCTCAACCCCCTCCAGCGCCCACTGCAATTCCCACCTGACGTGTACATTCCCACCTGATGTGCAGGTGGAGTCAGGTGAGGCCACAGGTGAGCCCTACCTCTATCGGTGGGGGGACAGTAAACTGCTTGTCGGGTTCCCCCTCTGGACAGAGAGAGTGGGAGAGAGTACTCAGCAGACGGCTGTTATTGGCAGCAAATACCTCGGACAGCGGACGGAGTGTTTTGTGAACTCTATCTCTCTCTCCCCCAGGTACACAGGAGGCTACAACTACAGTAGTTACAGCAATCAAGCCCCACTGCCCATCCAGAACCAGTACCCAGCCCTGACACACGATGCCCTCGCCTCACCACTGCCCTATCCCACCTACCACAGGAGTGGATCACCGGTCAGTGCACACGCTCAGCCTACAAGGGGCCACGATTCATCCACAAAATCAATCCAGCACCAAAATCCTGCACATGCTGGAGTTTAGTACTAAAGTAGAATAGGCTGTGGGCCTGTTAGCATCTGCAGAGAGCTAGAGCTTTATTCCTTGGAGTGCAGGAGGATGATGGGTGATCTTAAAGAGGTGGACAAAATCATGAGGGGAATAGGTCGGGTAAATGCACAGAGTCTTTGGCCCAGAATTGGGGAAATGGAGAACCAGAGTACATAGCTGTAAAGTGAGAGTGGAAAGATTTAATAGGAACCTGAGGGGTAACTTTTTCACACAAAGGGGGGTTGGTGTATGGAACGAGCTGCCAGAGGATGTAGTAGAGGCAGATACTATCGCAACACTTAAGAAACATTTAGACAGGTACATGGATAGAATACGTTTAGAGGGATATGGGCCAAATGCAGGCTGGTGCGACTAGTGTAGATGGGGCATGTTGGATGGCATAGGCAAGTTGGGCCGATGGGCCTGTTTCCATGCTGTATGACTCTATGACTCTAAACACCAAGATCAGACTGGAGATCTTTCTCAAGAAATGGTGCGATGAAACATTCATGGCAATTAAGAAACACCTGAATCACAAGGCAGAAGAGGCTACAGACTGAATAGAGCCATAGAGCTCTGAGCATAGAAATAGGCCATTTGGCCCATCTAGGTCATGCCAGCCAAGTTGGCATTAAGGCTAGTCCCATTGAAAGTAGTAATTTTATCCGCTTCTCCAGCTTCCTCTGACAACATGTTCCAGACAGGGACTACCTTCTGAGTGAAAAAGTTGCTCCTGAGGTCCCTCTTAAATCTCTCCCATCTCACCTTAGGCTTATGCCCTCTTGTTTTAGGATTCTCTACCCTGGGGAAAAAGACTGTGAGCATTCACTTTTTCCTTGCCCCTCATGACCTTGGACAGCTTGATATCAGCCTCCTGTGCTAAAATAACACGTCCCAGCCGAACCAACCTCTCCCAGTAACTCAAACTTCTTGAATGTTGCATGATCTCTATAATGAGGCACAACAGATGATTAATCATTCTTTTGAGTATAGAGCTTTAATACTTTTTATGTGGAAGTAACTATTTCTGTTCGGCTGTTCCACTCTCGTCTATATCCGTGGAGTTTCTAGATTTAGAATAAACGAGACAGAAAAGGGATCTGTTATTTTCCGTGGCTGGTTTTCCGTGACCCAGGATGTGCAACAATAAAGAATGGTCCTTAAATTACAGCTTGGCCCATCGGCCATCGCTCATTCCCAAACTATTCTCGGCATGTGTTACTGAAGCCACAATGAACAAGTCTTCAGTGTTTGGCTCTTTGGTGAAGGGATGTAATATTGAATCTATCGAGAAACTATCACAGTTCATTTCTGATAATCACATTTATAAATGTTGTGATTAAAGGATCACAGGGTCACACAGCACAGAAACAGGCCCTTCGGCCCAACTCGTCCTTGCCGACCAAGATGCCCAATCTAAGCTAGTCCCAGCTGCCTGCTTTTGGCTCGTATACCACTAAACCTTTCCTGTCCATGTACCTGTCCAAATGTCTTTTAAATGTTTATATAGTACCTACCTCAACTACCTCCTCTGGCATATACCCATCACCCACTGTGTGGAAAAAGTTGCTCCAATTAAATCTTTCCCCTCTCACCTTAAACCTATGTTCTCTGGTTCTTGATTCCCCTATGCATTCACGCTATCGATTCCCTTTGTGATATTATACTCCTCTATAAGATCACCCCTCATCCTCCTGTGTTCCAGGGAATAAAGTCCTAGCCTGCCCAACCTCTCCCGATGGATTACTATGTGGGAAAGAACTGCAGGTGCTGGTTTAAATCGAAGTTAGACACAAAAAGCTGGAGTAACTCAGCAGGTCAGGCAGCATCTCTGGAGAAAAGGAATCATTGACGTTTCAGGTCAAGACCCTTCTTCAGACTGTCGGGGGAAAGAGAAATGAGAGAAACAGGTGGTGATATAAAACAAATGAATGAAAGATATATTTGATTTTACTTCATGTAATTCTGAGCTCAGGGATGGACCCAGGAAGGTAGGGTTGGTGTTCAGTGGGCAAGCTGAACAAGTTGGGATTGTAAGCACTTGGCTACGTGGAGAGTTGCAGCAGGCACTGTGACGTGGGCAGGATTAGCTGGGAAACAGTTAAACTAGGATTTAGCCAGCTGAGCTGTTTTCTTCTTCTGAAAGAATGGCCTCTGAGTCTGTGAACCCAACAACACACTCAGAAGGCAAATGTTTTCCTGCTTAGACAGAGCCCTCTTTCACACTCTGCATAATGAATGGCCAAGCACATTTGAATGAGATTTGTTCCCTTGAACTCCAGCTATGGGGAATCGCAGAATAGCAGACTTCTGGAGAGAGAGAGAGAGAGAGAGGAAGGGGGGGGGAGGGGGAGAGAGAGAGAGAGGGGGGAGAGAGAGAGGAGGGAGAGAGAGAGAGGGGGGAGAGAGAGAGAGAGAGAGAGGGGGGGGGGGGTGTTTGCATTAAACTGCGGCAGATCTAAGCCTCTCTGATCTCTCTTGTTTTGTCCGTGTACACCTCGCTAATCGCTCCCCTCACTCCGTGGTGTTTAGATGCCTTCAGAGCGACCTTAGTGCACGTACCACGAGTAGACCTGTCGAATGGTGACTTCCGGTAAAGGGTCCTCCAACAACCGTACCCTTTGTCCCAGCCGCTCATGAGTGGGACTCTGTTTCAGGCGCAGTGTGTGCGAGAACTCTGGGTGACAACGGATGCGGAGTGAGAGGGGCGATTGTGGTGACCCGGGCGGACATCCGCACAGATGGCTGCGCTCCGGCCACGGCCAGCTGACGGGAGAGGGTGGGGAGAGGGCAAATGTCAGGCTGGGGAGAGGGTGTGGTCAGGCCGGGAGACGTTTGTGAGAGTCGGGTCGGGTGGGCTGGGGAGATGAGGAGGGGAGACGGTGGGGGAGCGTCAGGCCGGGAATTGTTTGGGAGAGTCGGGGTCAGCGAGAGGGGGAGAGGGCAGAAGAGGGTGGGGAAGGGAGAGGGTCGGGAGGGAAGGGGAGAGGGTGGGGAGGGGAGGGGAGAGGGTGAGGAGGGGAGAGGGTGGGGAGGGGAGAGGGTGGGGAGGATCAGGCCGGGAGATGTTTGGTAGAGTCAGGCTAGGGAGAGGGGAGATGGTATGGAGGGATGGGAGAGGGGAGGGGAGGGATAGACCGGGAGACGCTTGAGTCCAGCCGGGGAGAGGGTCAGTGCGAGGGTGGGGAGGGTTAGGCCAGGGGGTTGGGGGAGAGGAGAGTCAGGATACTAGTGGGAAAGGTTTAGAGGTATAAATGAAAGGCCTAATAATGAGAGGTCAAGACAGAGTGGATATGTAGAGGATGTTTCCACTCGTAGGAGAGTCTGGGACCAGAGGTCACAGCCTCGGGCTAAAAGGCATAAGTTTAGAAAGGCGATGAGGAGCACTTTCTTTAGCCAGAGGGCGGTGAATCTGTGGAATTCATTGCCACAGACGACGCCCCTTCTCCCCTTTCCCTCCCCTTTGCCCACAAAGAAACCCATCTATTTCTCCCCTCCCATCCGCCACTTTCCTCCCTCTGGCTTCACAATCTACAATTCCAAACCTGTCTCGCATCTTCTGTTCTTATCTCTGACCTTTGTACCAATCACCTGGTTATCAAAAACCCACCCCTATTACCTGCCTATCCCCATTTCCAGCTTTCTCCCCCCTTCAATCTGAACCAACCGGAAAAGTCCGGACCTAAACATGTTCTCCAGAGATGCTGTCTGACTCACAAGCTCATAGGTTCATCGGAGCAGAGGAAGGCCATTTTTGCCATCGAATCTACTCTGCATTCAATCACGGTTGATTTATCTTTCCCTCTCAATTCAATTCTCTTGCCTTCTCCCCTAACCTTTGACACCCTTACTAGTCAATCTCCGTCTTGAAAATCCCAATTGACGGCCTCCACAGCCGTCTGTGGCAACGAATTCCATCGATTCACCACCCTTTGGCAAAATAAATTCTTCCTTATCTCCGTTCTAAAGGTACGTCCATTTACTCTGAGACTATGCCCTCTGGTCTTAGACTCTCCCACCAGTGGAAACATCTTCTCCACATCCACTCTATCCCGCTGAGCTAGTTACTCCAGCACTTTGTGTCTATCTCCACAGATGCTGCTTGACCCGTTGTTATTCCAGCACTGTGTCTTTTCCCAGGTCTAACTGTGCGTTTGTTTCCACAGTATCCGTTCAGCGGCCAGAGTCCGCGGATGGAGCCCTGCCTGATGGGCAGCACCCCCCGGCTACACTCGGCGCCCGTTACCCCTCGCTGGCCCGACGTGTCCTCGGCTAACACTTGCTACACCAGCGCCTCCATGCACTCGGGGAGGTACGGGGGCTCGGGCGACATGTATACTTCGCTAGTGCCCCACCGCAGCGCCGACTACGAACACACGCAGCACTTCCCCGGCTTCGCCTACATCAACGGCGAGGCGTCCACGGGATGGGCCAAGTAGTCCCGCGGGTGTGGTGGGGACCACAGCCGCCGGCCCGCGGCCCACAGACTGCCCAGAGATGCTGGAGCACCTCCCCCCCCACCCCCCCGCCGGCCCTCCCTCCCACCACCCCAGGCTTGGAGAGGCCGCGGAGACACCGGCAAGAGTCCTGCTGTTCCCCACAGGCAATGGCCGGAGTTCCCAGCGGGACCTGTGGATACAGACACCCTCTCTCAACTCCCTCCCCATCCCTTCCCTCCCCTCCCTCCCCTTCCCTCCCCTCCCTCCCCTCCCCTCCCCATCCCTCTCCTCCCTCCCCTCCCCTCCCCATCCCTCTCCTCCCTCCCCATCCCTCTCCTCCCTCCTCCTCCCTCCCATTCTACTTCTCTCCTCCTCTCCCCCCCTCAAATTCCTCCCCCTCTCCCCTCCCTCCCTCCCCCTCCCTCCCCTCGCCCTCTCCCCCCCTCCCTCCCCTCACCCTCTCCCCCCCTCCCTCCCCTCACCCTCTCCCCCCCTCCCTCCCCTCACCCTCTCTCCCTCACCCTCTCCCTCCCTCCCCTCACCCTCTCCCTCCCCTCACCCTCTCCCCCTCCCTCCCCCTCCCTCCCCCTCCCCCTCTCCCCCCCTCTTCTCCCACCCTCCCTCTCTCCGCTCCCTCCCTCCCCCCTCCCTCTCTCCGCTCCCTCCCTCCCCCCTCCCTCTCTCCGCTCCCTCCCTCCCCCCTCCCTCTCTCCGCTCCCTCCCTCCTCCCTCCCCCCTCCCTCTCTCCCTCTCCCCGCTCCCTCCCTCCCTCTCTCCCTCTCCCCGCTCCCTCCCTCCCCCTCCCTCTCTCCGCTCCCTCCCTCTACCCTATCCCTTCCTCCTTCCCTCCCCATTCTCCTCTTCCTCCCCCTCTCCTCTCTTTCCCCCTCCTCCTCTCCTTCTTTTCCCCCCTTCTCTTCCCCCAGCCCTCCTCTCTTCCCCCCTTCTCTCCACCTCCCTTCTCTCCTCCTCCCCCCCTTTCTCTCCACCCCCCTTCTCCCCCTTCCCTCATTTTCCCGTGTCTCTCCTGCGGAATGAACATTCCCAACGTGAACGTGCAGTGGGAACTGGCCGGTGAGCGCCGTTTCCCGGAGTGCCCCAGGCCTCACGTTGCCTTCGCCATCCATGCGGTGCCCAGGTCGTTTGCCGGGCCAGCGGGCACGGTGGGCTGGCTGCAACGCAGGGCCCACTGGCAGAGACGTTGCCACAAGGGACTGCAGAGGCTGGGATCTGGAGCAAAATCAAACCGCTGGAAGAACTCAGCGGATCGAGCAGCATCTGTGGGGAAGGAATGGTCGATGTTTCGGGTCGAGACCCTACTTGAGTAATTGTCGTCTTGCAGTGAGTAATTCAACGTGCCTGGCCCAGTGACGGGACGGACTCCCCACCCACAGCCACCTTTGTCTCGGCTGCTCTGCCCACGGTGACCCGGCACTGCTGCACATTGATGTACCGACTCTCTCCAATGGGCCCAGCAGGAAGCCGCTGCCAGACTCCGCCCTTGGATATGGACCTGCCCGCACTACACAGCGGCGAGGTACAGCAACGTGGACAGCTGGAGAACTCCATTTGACCGAGACACCAGGAACTGCAGGTGCTGGAAAAGTCAGCAAAACACAAAGTGCCGGAAGAACTTACCTGGTCTGGCAGCACCTGTGGAGGGAACGAACAGACGACACTTTGGGTCGAAACGCTGCCCGTTCCCTCCACAGATGCTGCCCGACCGAGTTCCTCCAGCACTTTGTGTCCAAGTTCATTTGACTTCTTCACATTGCCACAGAACACCTTCAGACACTGAAAGCCGTGCCTTAGGAACGACACTCGTTGTGTTTGTGTGAAAATGCTTATCTAATGTTCTCCTGTATCCTTGACAGATCGGGTTGTGGAATAACCTGTCTCTAGCCAGTCACTAGTGAGTGTATGTACTCTGGTTCATTAACATAGTTCTTTCCTTGTACTGTTTTTGCAATTACAGAATGCACTCGGCAGATTATATGGACATTACCCTATGGGTAAGGTGGATAATGGAAGAATAACACAAGAAACCTTAGCCTTGTTTTGTACATAAAAGCACTGTTAGAACCGTGTGTGGTAACTATAACTGTGCATAAACCCCCAAGTACATAGTATTATTTGTACAGATGTGTGAGATATATGAAGGCTAAACGTTCTCAAAATACAAATACATTTTTAAAAAAATTGTTCAGATTTCTATTAATATTATTACTGCCCTGCAAACGTTTCCCCCCCAGACATCGGATAGATGCAGTCTTTTTCCCAGAGTAGGGGAATCAAGAACCAGGGGACATAGGTTTAAGGTGAAGGGAAGATTTGATAGGAACCTGAACAGCAACTTTATCATGGTGGGTGTATGGAACGAGCTGCCAGAGGAGGTAGTTGAGGCAGGTACTATCACAACATTTAGGAAAAAGTAGACAGGTACATGGATAGGATGGGTTTAGACGGATATGTTTCCACACTCTATGACTCTATCTGTTGAGGGTAAACGCAGGCGAGGCTGTCAGTATGTGGTAGGTTTGGCCAACTGCACAGCTGGATTGTGGAATAGAGTCTGTGACTTCTTTACAAAAGTAAGTTATTTTACAGGTACAAAATGACAGTGAAAACATGACTCTAAGGAGGCATCTATCTAAAATAAGGAATGTACATAGAAGTATCAAATCAAAACATTATTACTTTAATCCAAGAAACACTGCAGCCCCTGCAGTCCAGAAAGTGGCCAAGGCACCCATGGCCAAGCAGGCTGGATGGGCTGAATGGCCTCCACCTGTTCCAATTTTATATGGCCTACAATCCCAGCTGCCAATCCAAGCTGTGATGCATCCCAACAATATGCTTTCTATTCACAAAATGCTGAAGTAACTCAGCAGGTCAGGCAGCATCTCAGGAGAGAAGGAATGGGTGACGTTTCGGGTCGAAGCCCTTCTTCAGACATGCTTTCTATGGTGCATCTGCAGGAATTCGTAAGAGTAATTGGAGATATGCCAAATATCCTTAGCCTTCTGAGGAAGTTGGTCTTCCATGATAGGGATGTGAAAAACAAGAGGGTGCTTGCAGGTTTAAGGTGAGATAAAAGAGTTTTAATGAGGATCTGAGAGTAGGTTTTTCACATGGAGAGTGGTTGATATCCACAACAGGGAAACAGACCATTTGGCCCAACCCGTCCAAGCCAACCAAGGTACCCCATCTAAGCTAGTCCCGTTTGCCTGCGCTTTGCTCATATGCCACTAATCTTTTCCTATCCATGTACCTGTCTGTCTTCTGAATGCTTTTGTAGAATCTGCCTCAACTACCCCCTCTGGCAACATGTTCCATACACCTACTGGCCTTTGAGTGATAAAGTTGCCCCTCAGGTGCCTATTAAATCTTCCCCTCTGACCTCAAACATATGTCCTTTTGTATTTGATTCCCCTACCCTGGGTAAATGACTTTGTGCATTTACCCTATCTATTCCCTTCATGTTGTCAGAGGAGGTGGTGGAATCAGACACAATCAATGTTTTTAAGAGACATTTGAATAGACAAATAAATGGACAAGGCTTAGAAGGATATGGACCTAATGCGGGCAAATGGGATTAGTGTAGATGGGAAATAATGTTGGCATGGATGTGGTGGGTAGAAGGGCCTGTTTCGGTGCTATACGACTCTAAAACTCTATCAAGGTGCGACAGGTGAAGCCAGGTTACAAAGCCTGCCACTAAAACAAACAGATTGTGGAGAGATAAGGGGCTCATTGGGAAGGTGGAAGTCCCATCAATAATTCTCAGTTTAATTCCTTTCACTACATGAACGTAGAGAAACCTGGAATTCTTACAGTTTGATTCGATTTATTTAAGCACTTGGAAATTATCTACTAAATATTATTCAATTTCTCCTTTAAAATGTTCACTTAATTATTGCATTGATAATATACAACATGATCACAGAATTGTCAAATAATTTGTTAGAAGAATGTTACTTTTCTTCAACAGGTTTCAGAGCAATGCTATAGATGCTGACTTTAGATTCTCATTCTGAAGTGAGTGAGGATAAGGAACAGGCTTCAGACAGTCTGACTTTGCACAATAGCTCAGAAGAATTAAGAACAAGCAAGCAAAATATACAGCAATGGTTAAAAGATCCTCACTAACAGATCAGCAAATCCTTATATTAGCAGGATCAAAGATCCACGATTCACTCAGGCTCCAAGGCACTCCTGATAGATGTTGTTAGTTCATTCACATGCTGTGAAACAAACCTACTTCTTTAATACCAATTAATCACAAAGAAAACGGCAGGATTGTGAAATCTTCTAATTATGCCAGTCTTTCAAGGTTGTAGCTGGTGGATAGTTTGTGGGAGCAGCAATACTGAAGGCTTTGGAATCAATTCAAAGTGTACTGTTCACCAAGTAATTACCAGCATAAAGAAGATACATTCAGTTGCTGAATGCCAGCTAGGCTTATACACTGAAGCTTTTAATTTGTGCCAAAGCATCAGAGTGCTCTCCAGCCCAACATTTTGCACCTTTATCTGCCTCTGAACGAAAGAGGAATGTGAAATATTGGTGACATGAAACTGGAAATGAAAGTGCACAGGAGAAATGATCATTGCCGACAGAGAGAGTCTCACAGAAAGACCCTCGCTCACCCATTACTGGGCTGCGCCACAAACAATAACCTGATCTTTACTCTTTACAGGGGCTGATCAGGTCCAGCATGACTGACTTCAATGTGCATCGTTAAGTATCAACAGAAAGATGTATTCATTTTACCTTTACTTTTCCACACAAAGCCAGCTAATTGGAACCTAATTGTAATGATCTGTCCTTAGATCTATACATTTATACTCAATTCTCATTGGTAGCTCTGCTACATTAAAGCAATGCTGCAAGTTAATTCACTGAAAATCAAAAGAAAAACTGCAAATGGTGGAGATATAAAATTAAAACAGGAAATATAGGAACTACAGCTAGTCAGGCCATACGTTACCTGGAACATCACTGTTATTTTTCTTCCCACGATGCGGTCTGACCTGCTGAGCAGTGGGGCATTTTCTGTTTCATTTTAATTTACGCTCTCCCATCATTATTTTAAACAAAAACTGTATTTATATTTTATTGTTGTTTTTGTTTCTGTCGAGTTCCTGCTCAAACAACACAAAAACACTCGAACATCAGCATGTTTCTGACATGGTCATTTGGCACTGAGATGTTGTAAATACTATGTCGATTTCTTCAGCCCACCTTGTCCATGCTGGCCAACTTGGCATACTGAGCTAGTCCCATTTCCCTTCATTTGGCCCATATCCCTCAAGACCCTTCCTGTCCACATATCTGTTCAAATGTATTTTTATTGTATCTGTTTCTATAGCTTCGTCTGGCAGCTCATTCCAGATAGGGATTACCCTCTGAGTGAAAAAGTGGCCCCTGAAGTCTCTCTTAAATCTCTCCCCTCTTACCTTAAGCTGTACCCTCTAGTTTTAGAATCCTCTAGGCTGGGCAAAAGGCTGTGAGCGTTCACTTTATCCATGCCCCACATGTTCTTGTACACCTCAATAAATTCACCCCTGAGCCTCCTACACTACAAAGAAAAACATCCCAGCCTAGCCAACCATGTTAATTTGTGAATCGCAATCTTACACAGCTGAATTAGTTTCAGTAGTAGGAGGCAAAATGAACCCGCCTGCAAGAAATAAATAGTTTACATGTACGGTGTATAATTTTGAAAATAAACAAGCCCACAGTTTTTCCTGGTAATGTTTGGCTCTGCGGTGAATGTGAACTGAAGTCACCCGTTCTTGCCCAGGCCCCTGTTAGCGTGGGCTGAGGCCTTATTTTCACGTGAACCTGCTTTGCAAGGACTTGGCGGTAAAGATGTCCTTCACAAAGCTAGGCAACGGTCTTGCTGTGTTTGTGAGAGTGCGTGTGTGTTCATGTTTCACTCCTGGGCTGTGGAGTCTTACATTTGACGAGTTTCAAATCGGGGGAGCCTTAAAGCAGTGTGAAAATCATTATTTTCAAACATCATTGAAATGCGAGAGTTTATTAGCAGAGAGTGAAAAGGACCCAGCGAGGGGTCGTGTGCAGTGAAAGTCCATGAGGTGGAATGTATTCAAGCTCCTGGCAAGCCGTCTCTCGCTGGTGGGGTCAATGCCCTCCAACACCATAACCTTTGACCCAAGACCCAGTCTATCGGTTAAAACTGACCCGCAAATCCGGCAGGCTCACAGCCAGACACTGTCGAAGGTTTGCACAAGGGGACAGCACACAACAAGTAGTGTTGCTTCACCAACCTGAGGTGCAACTCATTATAGCTTCCCCCTTCAACCCTGCGCTAATCCAACATCTTTTCAAGCAAACCCTTGAAATAATGCAGCTGCCCAATTGTTGAAAGGTTTAATCCAATAAAGCAGCCAATAAATCAGATTTGTCCGAGGGAAATACAATGGATGGTACACTAATCTCATCAAGGTGGCCAGAACCAAGATCGGTGGCACGTTTACAATCATAAACCTTTATGTCGTGGAGTTGAATTTTCTCAGCATTTGGTGTTTAGAAGCAGTCTGCCCCGGAGAGTTGCTCGAGTAGAGTTTGGTCGGGTCTCCTGTGACTCTGGATACTATTTAGTGATTGGTTTATTTGTTATTGGTTTATTATTATCATGTGTACTGAGATCCAGTGAAACGTTTTCTTTTGCGTGCAACCCAGGGAATCATAACGTGCGTGAGCACAACAGGCAGCACAGGAGAAAAAAATAAACAAAGTGGGTGAAAGCACTTGTGTGATTCGAAAAACACAAATAGATGTGAAGTGATCAGACTCTGCGGACACCCGCACCATTTCACCACACTCACGCTCCATGCTCACCCCTCACTGTGTGGCTGCTCTTGCCCCCATGCTGGGTAGCTCCAGCATCAATAGTTACTTGGAATTATGTTGGTTTATTTGAAGCTGTAAGCCCATCCAATCACCAACTGCAAATTTTCCAGAATAAGATTTGAGATAAGACCAAGAAGTGTTTGAAACACTCGGGAGGTCAGTCGGGTTCTATGGAGAGAGAAATAGAGTTAATATTTCAGGGCAAAGAGCCTACGCCAGAAGGTAACAATGGGGGCACTGACAGCTTAATTGGAAGACGGATGAGGGAGTAAGAAAAGGAATTTAATGCACGGGGGCCAGAAATGGATGCCTGAAAGATGTGGAGACAGACCCTATTACATTTACACAGGTACTGGAGCAGCACTTGTGAAAAAAGAGACATTTGTAAAAATATATAATTATTTTTCAAAAAACAATTCTACGTCCAAGAGATGGTCCATAGTCATAGACTCATAGGCCGTGGAAACAGGCCCTTCGGCCCAACTTTCCTACACTGACCAACATATCCCATCTACACTAGTAGTGTTCTGTTGCTGAGATAGGATTAGGGTTGTGTGGGTTGGTTCAAGATCCAGATGGTTGCAGGAAAGTAGCTGTTCCTGAATCTGGTGGTGTGGGACTTCAGGCTTCTGTACCTCCTGCCTGACGGTAGCAATGAGAAGAGGGCAAGGCCAGAATGGTGGGGATCCTTGATGATAGATGCCGCCTTCTTGAGGCAGCGCCTGGTGAAGATGCTCTCGATGGAGGGGGATGGAGGTCTGCCAATGAGAAAGTATAGCATTCAGTTGCAAACCCTTGATCAGTAAGGAGCGGAAGGACCTCCCCACAGTTGCTGATTAGTTTAAGATCAGAGGTGGTTCTAGAATCGATAAATGATGATCAGGGAAACAAAGCGACAGTCACTTAGAGAGCTTTGAGCTATTAAGTAGACCAGGCATGGATACATTGAACCACCTTCTGTGCACTGTCACTAAGGCAAGTATAAACTTACATCATAAAGAACTGTAAAACAGTTTAGGTCATCGCCAGGTTACAAATGCCTGACTGTAAACACCCCAATAGTCCTGCGCTGTACTATTCTATGTTTGTGTGGAAAGTATTTTTGGGTGGGAGGTGGGAATAGGTGTCTGCTGTTTCAGAGAGAAAGGACAGGGGTTTGCAAAGTCTAATCGTGCTTTTGAGCATGCATCAACACTGACCCAAAACAACGAGCTGCCAGGGTTGTTAGTTGAGGCAGGTACAATAACAACATTTAAAAGACATTTGGACAGGTACAAGGATAGGAGAGATTAGACGGATATGGGTCAGACACAGGAATATGGGACAGGTTTCGATGGGAATCTTGGTCAGCATGGACAACTTGGGCTGAAGGGGCCGTTTCTATGCTGTATGCCTCTGTGACTTTAAAAACTAATTTTTTTTCTAAAACTAAAATTAGTGTTCAGTTTAGAGACACAGCGCGGAAACAGGCCCTTTTGGCCCACCGGCCCAACACTAACCTGTAGGATTTATTCACAAAATGCTGGAGTAACTCAGCAGGTCAGGCAGCATCTCGGGAGAGAAGGAATGGGTGATTTTTCGGGTCGAGACCCTTCTTCAGACTGATGTCAGGGGGGCGGGACAAAGGAAGGATATAGGTGGAGACAGGAAGATAGAGGGAGATCTGGGAAGGAGGAGGGGAAGGGAGGGACAGAGGAACTATCTAAAGTTGGAGAAGTCGACATTCATACCACTGGGCTGCAAACTGCCCAGGTGAAATATGACGTGCTGTTCCTCCAATTTCCGGTGGGCTTCACTATGGCACTGGAGGAGGCCCATGACAGAAAGGTCAGACTGGGAATGGGAGGGGGAGTTAAAGTGCTCGGCCACCGGGAGATCAGTTTTGTTAATGCGGACCGAGCGCAGGTGTTCAGCGAAGTGATCGCCGAGCCTGCGCTTGGTTTCGCCGATGTAAATAAGTTGACATCTAGAGCAGCGGATGCAATAGATGAGGTTGGAGGAGGTGCAGGTGAACCTTTGTCTCACCTGGAAAGACTGTTTGGGTCCTTGGATGGAGTTGAGGGGGGAGGTAAAGGGACAGGTGTTGCATCTCGTGCGGTTGCAGGGGAAAGTGCCCGGGGTTGGGGTGGTTTGGGTAGGGACGAGTGGACTAGGGAGTTACGGAGGGAACGGTCTCTGCGGAACGCAGAGAGGGGAGGGGATGGGAAGATATGGCCAGTGGTGGGGTCCCGTTGTAGGTGACGGAAATGTTGGTAGATGATATGTTGGATCCGCTGGCTGGTGGGGTGGAAGGTGAGAACGAGGGGGATTCTGTCCTTGTTGCGAGTGGGGGGAGGGGGAGCAAGAGCGGAGCTGCGGGATGTAGAAGAGACCCTAGTGAGAGCCTCATCTATAATGGAGGAGGGGAAGCCCCGTTTCCTGAAGAACAAGGACATCTCAGAAGCCCTAGTGTGAAACACCTCATCCCGGGCGCAAATGCGGCGTAGACGGAGGAATTGGGAGTAGGGGATAGACTTTTTGCAGGGGACCGGGTGGGAAGAAGTGTAGTCCAGATAGCTGTGCGAGTCGGTGGTTTTTTAGTAAATGTCCGTCAATAGTCTGTCTCCTGTGATGGAGATGGTGAGGTCCAGAAACGGGAGGGAGATGTCAGAGATAGTCCAGGTATATTTAAGGGCAGGATGGAAATTGGAGGTGAAGTGTATGAAGTCAGTGAGTTCTGCATGGGTGCAAGAGGTAGCACCAATGCAGTCATCGATGTAGCGGAGGTAGAGTTCGGGGATGGGGCCAGTGTACGTCTGGAACAGGGATTGTTCGACGTACCCGACAAAGAGGCAGGCGTAGCTAGGGCCCATGCGAGTGCCCATAGCTACGCCTCTGGTTTGGAGGAAATGGGAGGAGTCGAAGGAGAAGTTGTTGAGTTGTTGGGTATATCCTAACCTGTAGGATATACCCACTATGGACAGTTTTTACATTTACCAAGCCAATTAACTTACATACCTGTCTGTCTTTGGAATGTGCGAGGAAACCGAAGATCTCGGAGAAAACCCACGCAGGTCACGGGGAGAACGTACAAAGTCCATACAGACAGCACCCCTAGTCGGGATCGAACCCGGGTCTCCTGCGCTGTAAGGCAGCAACTCTACCGCTGCGCCGCCCGATGAATAAACCACTTCAATTTGTTTCAAATCTTGAATCAGTTTCCAGCAAAGTGCAGAAACATGGAAACTGGTGCCTAGCCCACTCCCCGGTAAACCACACTCTACCATTTCCAATGTATCTCCCATCCCTGATAGAAATTGCATGAATATTTCAGTGCCAGGACCTACAGTCCACATCCCTGGCAATGCCACAGATTCCAGGGCTCCCTTTAATCAGTGTAGATGGTCCCACGCCTTTGGAGGTGCTCTGGGTCTTCAAAGGTCAGCAGTGGGTGGCACCCCGAGATACAGGGGTTGAGTGGTGGCTGTGTGAGGCGTGGAACGGTGTGTCAGTGGGTCGATTTGTCCGGGTCAAAAGTGTCGGTGGAGTAGGTCACTGGAGGCTCTGCAGCAGCCCGGGGCTCGATTGGATCGGACACTGCTCCAAGAGGTCGAGTGCGTGGATCGGACGTGGCCTGCAGCAGCGCAGAGCGGTGGAGGACATCCAAACATCACCTGGCCAGGCCGACCCCTGCAACCCCGACCCAGTGCCGCCACCAGGACAACGGGCCTTTAGGGCTGTTAAGTATCTACATTTTTAACAGCTCTGAACTTGAAGGGTACAAGAGGGCAACTCTTGTGTACTATCTCAGCGTAATATGCTATCTTACACTCTTGTACTTAAGTATGCTTGTGACTAATGTATAGTACGATTGTTACAGAACTGTATGCAAAACAAAGAATTGCACTGTACCTACGTGACAATAAAGTATCATTGAACTGTTGAACATTAATTCCCTCTGTTCCAGTAAGTGGCAGAATCAAGCGATGTTGGGAAAGGGCGTTATAACCTGCATTGCTGTAGCCCCGCCTGCGGTCATACAGACACGCACTGTAGAGGATGTTGCTGAAGGAACAAACCACCAAAATTTCCACAAAATGTCCTTCATCCCTAGAAATGGCTGCCACGCTCGGTGTAACCAAATCCTTCTCTTTGAAAGCTGTTCTGCCCCACAGTGGTTGCTGATTAAACTTTCACCAGACTTTCTGCTGATCTTTTTTACACAAAAATACTGCCTCACAAGCGATACAACTTTCAGTTCATTAGTTCAAACCCTTGTTTTTGTGCATTCTCTCCTAAATGTTCCAAATGGTCTTACAATGATCTTCAATCTACGAAATGCAGTTTCAAAAGCCTTGTACAACATGTTTGTCAAAAGACTTCAAGATTCCAAAAATAAAGTGTTGGAGGAACACAGCGGGTCATGCAGCATTTGTGGAGGCAATGGGCAGACAGTGTTTCTGGTTGGGACCCTTCTCCAGTCCTGACCAAAAATGTCATTTGTCCATTCTCTCCACTGAGGCTGCATGACCGACTGTATTCCTCCAGCACTCTATTTTCAATTCAGGATTCCGGCATCCACAGTCCATTGTATCTCATCTTTAAAACCCAGTCTGGATAATGTCTGAAGTATTGAAAACAACATTTGAGCATTTAGAGGCACAATCATAGACATGTAGCACGGAAACAGACCCTTTGGCCCATCTTGCCCGTGCAAACCAGGATGCCCCGTCTACATTAATCCCACCAGGCTGGGATTCATATCCCTCTAAACTTTTCTATCCATGTACCTGCCCAAGTGTTTTTTAAATGTTGTTATAGTGCCTGCCTCAATTACCACTCTCTGAGTGAAAAATGTGTCCTTCAGGTTCCTATTAAGTCTTTCTCCTCTCACTTTAAACTGTCTTCTCGTACTAGATTCCTCTGTCCTGAGATTTAAGAAGGACCTCAGGGGCTACCTTTTTACTTAAAAGGTGGTCTGTATCTGGAATGAGCTGCTGGGGGAAGCAACAGAAGCTGATACAATTACATTTGGACAAATAGCAAGGGGTTGGAAGAATATAGGCCACATGTAGACAAATGGGACTACTCCAGAATTTCAAGTTGGTCAGCATGGACAGATTGGGCCAAAGGGCCTGCTTTTATGCTGTACAGCTCTACAACTCTACACGACTGACTTCAATGGACTCAGGAGCATGACAGAAATCCCCCCATCTCGAATAAATATATCAAAGGCCAGTACAACCATCAGAAAGTGCTCACCAACTGCTTTCTCCATCAGGCATCTCCTGCCCCATGTGTGGTAGTGGGTCACATTGGCCTCAAGAATCCACAAAATGAGAAAGTGGCAAAACTTACTCAATTTCTCAAATATACACCCTGATCCTCATCACTGCCTCCACCCACCCACCTAGGTGGTCCCCATTCCAACCAGCTGCTCCGCTCCTACCAGATCAAGATACTAGATAGAGTTCTTAAGGATAGCGGAGTCAGGGGGTACGGGGAGAAGGCAGGGACAGGGTACTGATTGAGAATGATCAGCCATGATCACTTTGAATGGTGGTGCTGGCTCGAAGGGCCGAATGGCCTCCTCCTGCACCAATTGTCTATTGTCTATCCCCCAATACCCCCTCCCAATCACACCCTGATCCAAATTCCACTCTGATCCACCCATACGCACATTATGAACCCATACCCACACCCACACCATGCACCCATATCCACCCAACCCATGCTGCCATTACGATTACACTCTGCCCCCACCCACACCCTCACCCCTACAATCTGCCCCAACCCACACTCTGACCCCACCATCTACCCATACCCGCATCCCACCCTTACACTGTGTGTCTGGCACATCCCATCTGCACCTGAACCCCACCTACACTCTGCACCCACGCTGCCTCCCATCCTCACACTGTGCACTCACCCACACAGAACACCCCCACTCATGCATACAGTGCCCCTCATCACACCCACCACCCATGCATGCACCCCACCCCCACCCTTACACTGTGCACCCAGAACACCCCCACTCATGCAGACAGTGCACCTCAACACATCACACCCACCACCCATGCATGTACCCCACCCACACCACCCCCATCCTTACACTGTACACCCACCCACCCAAAACACCCCCACTCATGCATGCAGTGCCCCTCACCACATCACACCCACCACCCATGCATGCACCCTACCCACCCCACCCCCACCCGTACACTGTGCACCCACCCCACCCCCACCCTTACACTGTGCACCCACCCCACCCCCACCCTTACACTGTGCACCCACCCCACCCCCACACTTACACTGTGCACCTCACCCACCCCACCCCCACCCTTACACTGTGCACCCACCCCCACCCTTACACTGTGCACCTCACCCACCCCACCCCCACCCTTACACTGTGCACCCACCCCACCCCCACCCTTACACTGTGCACCCACCCCCACCCTTACACTGTGCACCTCACCCACCCCCACCCCCACCCTTACACTGTGCACCTCACCCACCCCCACCCCCACCCTTACACTGTGCACCTCACCCACCCCCACCCCCACCCTTACACTGTGCACCTCACCCACCCCCACCCTTACACTGTGCACCTCACCCACCCCCACCCCCACCCTTACACTGTGCACCTCACCCACCCCACCCCCACCCTTACACTGTGCACCCACCCCCACCCTTACACTGTGCACCTCACCCACCCCACCCCCACCCTTACACTGTGCACCTCACCCACCCCACCCCCACCCTTACACTGTGCACCTCACCCACCCCACCCCCACCCTTACACTGTGCACCCACCCCCACCCTTACACTGTGCACCCACCCCACCCCCACCCTTACACTGTGCACCTCACCCACCCCCACCCCCACCCATCCCCTGGTTCTCTCCTCACCCCGCACCAAGATGCCCACACGGCCATTCGGCCCCTCCCTCGCCGCTGCAGCCCAGCCCAGCCCAGCCCGCCCGCGGCGCGTTGCCGGGGTAACGGCGGCGGCCGGGTGAGGGGTCAGGACAGCGAGGGCGGGGCGGCGCCGGGCCGGGCCGGGCGGGGAGCGGTGGACTTCAGGCTCAGGCTGCGCTCAGCACCGGGCCCGGCAGCGACAGCGACAGCGACAGCGATGGAGCGGGACGGGGCGGCGGAGCAGGAGCAGGAGCAGGGTGGCGGCGAGGCCGATCTGGAGCGGCGGCTGCGGGCTTTCAACCAGCAGGTGAGCGGTAGGCCCGACGGAGGCCTCGGGCTGGCGTGCGGCTCTAGCCCGGCACAGTGAGAGCCGGCTGTCGGCCCCCCACCACCACCACCGCCCGGCTCGGTCCCGGCGGCCCGACCCTGCATCCCCCCCCCCCCTCCCCCTCCTCGGCATCGCCACACACCCGCCGGACCCCCACCCCAACACTCACCCACATCATTCACACCTCATCCTCACCCCCGGCCATCTGGCTCTGACCCTCACCCCCACCTCCATCCTCACCCTCACCCTCACCCCCACCCCCACCCCCACCCCCACCTCCATCCTCATCCACCCTCACCCTCACCCCCACCCCCACCCCCACCTCCATCCTCACCCTCACCCTCACCCCCACCCCCACCCCCACCCCCACCTCCATCCTCATCCACCCTCACCCTCACCCTCACCCTCACCCCCACCCCCACCCCACCTCCATCCTCATCCACCCTCACCCTCACCCCCACCCCCACCCTCACCCCCACCTCCATCCTCATCCTCACCCTCACCCCCACCCCCACCCTCACCCCCACCTCCATCCTCATCCTCACCCTCACCCTCACCCCCACCCTCACCCCCACCTCCATCCTCACCCTCACCCTCACCCCCACCCCCACCCTCACCCCCACCTCCATCCTCATCCACCCTCACCCTCACCCCCACCCCCACCCCCACCTCCATCCTCATCCACCCCCACCCTCACCCCCACCCTCACCCCCACCCCCACCTCCATCCTCATCCACCCTCACCCTCACCCCCACCCTCACCCCCACCTCCATCCTCATCCACCCTCACCCTCACCCCCACCCCCACCCTCACCCCCACCTCCATCCTCATCCACCCTCACCCTCACCCTCACCCTCACCCTCACCCCCACCCTCACCCTCACCCTCACCCCCACCCCCACCCCCACCCCCACCCTCACCCCCACCCTCACCCCCACCCCCACCCTCACCCTCACCCCCACCCCCACCCCCACCCCCACCCCCACCCCCACCCCCACCCTCACCCCCACCCCCACCCCCACCCTCACCCCCACCCCCACCCCCACCCTCACCCCCACCCCCACCCTCACCCCCACCCCCACCCCCACCCCCACCCTCACCCCCACCCTCACCCCCACCCTCACCCTCACCCCCACCCTCACCCCCACCCCCACCCTCACCCTCACCCTCACCCCCACCCTCACCCCCACCCTCACCCCCACCCCCACCCCCACCCCCACCCTCACCCCCACCCCCACCCTCTCCCCCACCCCCACCCCCACCCCCACCATCACCCCCACCCCCACCCTCACCCTCACCCCCACCCTCACCCCCACCCCCACCCTCTCCCCCACCCCCACCCTCACCCCCACCCCCACCCTCTCCCCCACCCTCACCCCCACCCTCACCCTCACCCCCACCCTCACCCCCACCCCCACCCTCTCCCCCACCCTCACCCCCACCCCCACCTCCATCCTCATCCACCCCCACCCTCACCCCCACCCTCTCCCCCACCCTCACCCCCACCCCCACCTCCATCCTCATCCACCCCCACCCCCACCCTCACCCTCACCCCCACCCTCACCCTCACCCTCACCCTCTCCCCCACCCTCACCCTCACCCTCTCCCCCACCCTCACCCCCACCCTCACCCTCACCCCCACCCCCACCCCCACCTCCATCCTCATCCACCCCCACCCTCACCCTCACCCCCACCCTCACCCTCACCCCCACCCTCACCCTCACCCCCACCCCCACCCCCACCTCCATCCTCATCCACCCCCACCCCCACCCTCACCCCCACCCTCACCCTCACCCTCACCCCCACCCTCACCCCCACCCTCACCCTCTCCCCCACCCTCACCCTCACCCCCACCCCCACCCTCACCCTCACCCCCACCCCCACCCTCTCCCCCACCCCCACCCCCACCCTCTCCCCCACCCTCACCCTCACCCTCACCCCCACCCTCACCCCCACCCTCACCCCCACCCTCACCCTCACCCCCACCCTCACCCCCACCCTCACCCCCACCCTCACCCCCACCCTCACCCTCACCTTCACCCCCACCCTCACCCCCACCCTCACCCCCACCTCCATCCTCACCCTCACCCCCACCTCCATCCTCACCCGCACCCTCACCCCCACCCTCACCCCCACCTCCATCCTCATCCACCCCCACCCTCACCCCCACCCTCACCCCCACCCTCACCCCCACCCCCACCTCCATCCTCATCCACCCTCACCCCCACCCTCACCCCCACCCTCACCCCCACCTCCATCCTCATCCACCCCCACCCTCACCCCCACCCTCACCCCCACCTCCATCCTCATCCACCCCCACCCTCACCCCCACCTCCATCCTCATCCACCCCCACCCTCACCCTCACCCTCTCCCCCACCCTCACCCCCACCCTCACCCCCACCCTCACCCTCACCCTCACCCTCTCCCCCACCCTCACCCTCACCCTCTCCCCCACCCTCACCCTCACCCTCACCCCCACGCTCACCCCCACCCTCACCCCCACCCTCACCCCCACCTCCATCCTCATCCACCCTCTCCCCCACCCTCACCCTCACCCTCTCCCCCACCCTCACCCTCTCCCCCACCCTCACCCTCACCCTCTCCCCCATCCCCACCCCACCCTCTCCCCCACCCTCACCCTCACCCTCTCCCCCACCCTCACCCCCACCCTCACCCCCACCCTCACCCCCACCCTCACCCCCACCTCCATCCTCATCCACCCTCTCCCCCACCCTCACCCTCTCCCCCACCCCCACCCCCACCCTCTCCCCCACCCTCACCCTCACCCCCACCCTCACCCTCACCCTCACCCCCACCCTCACCCTCACCCCCACCTCCATCCTCATCCACCCTCTCCCCCACCCTCTCCCCCACCCTCACCATCACCCCCACCTTCATCCTCATCCACCCTCTTCCCCACCCTCACCCCCACCCTCACCCCCACCCTCACCCCCACCTCCATCCTCATCCACCCTCTCCCCCACCCTCACCCTCTCCCCCACCCTCACCCCCACCCTCACCCTCACCCTCTCCCCCACCCTCTCCCCCACCGTCACCTTCCCCACCCTCTCCCCCACCCTCACCCTCACCCTCTCCCCCACCCTCACCCCCACCCTCTCCCCCACCTCCATCCTCATCCACCCTCTCCCCCACCCTCTCCCCCACCCTCACCCTCACTCTCTCCCCCACCCTCACCCCCACCCTCTCCCCCACCGTCACCTTCCCCACCCTCTCCCCCACCCCCACCCTCTCCCCCACCCTCACCCTCACCCTCTCCCCCACCCTCACCCCCACCCTCACCCCCACCCTCACCCTCTCCCTCACCCTCTCCCCCACCCTCACCCTCACCCTCACCCTCACCCTCTCCCCCACCCTCACCCTCACCCCCACCTCCATCCTCATCCACCCTCACCCCCACCCTCTCCCCCACCCTCTCCCCCACCCTCACCCTCTCCCCCACCCTCACCCTCACCCTCTCCCCCACCCTCACCCTCTCCCCCACCCTCTCCCCCACCCTCTCCCCCACCGTCACCTTCCCCACTCCCTCCCCCACCCCCACCCTCTCCCCCACCCTCACCCTCACCCTCTCCCCCACCCTCACCCTCATCCTCTCCCTCACCCCCACCCCCACCCTCTCCCCCACCGTCACCTTCCCCACCCTCTCCCCCACCCCCACCCTCTCCCCCACCCCCACCCTCTCCCCCACCCCCACCCTCACCCCCACCCCTCACCCCCACCCTCTCCCCCTCACCCCCACCCTCTCACCCTCACCCCCACCCTCTCCCCCACACCCTCACCCCCACCCCTCACCCTCACCCCCACCCTCTCACCCCCACCCTCTCACCCCCACCCTCTCCCCCTCACCCTCCCCCCTCACCCTCCCCCCCTCACCCTCCCCCCCTCACCCTCCCCCATCCTCATTGAACACCCCCCCCCCCGGTGATCTGGCTCTGACCCTCACCCCCACCTTTCTCCCCCAGCCTCATTCAACAACCCCCCCCCCCCGGCGATCTGGCTCTAACCTTCACCCCCACCTTCTCCACCCCCACCCTCCCCCAGCCTCATTCAACAACCCCCCCCCCGGTGATCTGGCTCTAACCCTCACCCCCACCCTCTCTCTCCCCCACCTCTATCCTCATCCACCCAACCCACCCTCACCCCCATCCTCGGATACCCTTCCGCCCGAACCCACACCAACACCCCAACCCCATACATCTCGCTCCCGGAGCCCCCCAACACCTCGCAACCACCCTCTCCCCTGCCTGACATCGACCCCATTCTCCCCTCTTCGTCTCCACTCCCTCAACACTACACTTCGCCTCCTTCTCCCTTTTCCCCCACATACAGACTTGGTAGTGGCAGAGGTGACAGGGGCAGATTGGTAGGGGCAGATGTTTTGTACATAGAACCACACAGCACAGGAACAGGCCTTTCAGCCCACAATGCATGCGCTGAAAATGATGCCAAGTTAAATAGATCTCCTCTGCTGCAATCTGATCCATTCCCTGCTTATCCATGTGCCTATCTAAAATTTCTGAAACACCACTATAGTACCTGCCTCCACCACCATTACCTGCAGAGAATTCCTGGCACCCACCACTCTGGCCAGAAATGAAAAAGACAAATGGAGTGAGGTAAGGAGAGAACACCTTCTGTCTTTTCATCTCTCTCCAGCCATATGCCTACCAAACCCCCCCCCTCACCTGTAAGTATCACAAAATGCTGGAGTAACTCAGCAGGTCAGACTGAAGAAAGGTCTCGACCTGAAACGTCGCACATTCCTTCTCTCCAGAGATGCTGCCTGACCTGCTGAGTTACTCTAGCATTTTGTGATACCTTCGATTTGTACCAGCATCTGCAGTTATTTTCCTACCCCTCACCTGTATCTACCTATTACTCAGTGCAGCATCTCTACCGAGAACGATCTGAATAAGCGTCTCTATCAAGACCCTTCTTCAGATCCTTTTCGACCCGAAACGTCACCCATTCATTTTCTCCAGAGATGCTGCCTGACCCGCTGAATTGCTTCAGTATTTTGTGCCCGTTTTCTGTGTCTACCAGCATCTGCAGTTCCTTCCTGCACATTCTACCTATAACCTGCCAGCCTTTGTCCTGCCCCTCCTCTCTTCCAGCATTCTTCCTCCCACCATAATCAGCCTGAAGGGTCCTGACCCGAAACCTCACCTGTTCATGCTCTCCAGAAATGCTGCCTGGCGCACCATGTTACACCTGCACTGTGTCTTTTCTTGTAAACCAGCATCTACAGTTCCTTATGTCCATTCTATCAATGTTGCCATTTTCAGGGAGCTAAGGACCTGGACCCTAATATCCCTCTGTACATCAATACTGTGAAGGGTCCTGCCATTAACTATATTTTCCCTTTCCGTTTGACCTCCCTCGCATTTTCCTGGATTAAATTCCATCTGCTATTTCTCCACCCAGAAGCATTTTCTGCCATTAATATTATAGATTTCCTGTTAGCTTATCTGCCCCATTCATGATTACCTTGTAACATTATATTCTGTACTCTGTTTCCTTTTACTTTTTGCACGACTTACTGCACACATGTTTGGTTTGATTGTGAAGATAAACACAAAGCTGCTGGAATAACTCAGCGGGTCAGGCAGCATCCCTGGAGAATGTGGATAGCCGACATTTTGGGTCGGAACCTTTCCTCAGACTGATTTGATTTAATTTGTTTTGATTGTACTCGTGCATGGTATAATGTGTCAGAATAGCCGGCAGACAAAGCTGTTCACTGTGTCTATGTACACATGACAATAATAAACCAATTAACTATATTTTCCCCTTCCATTTGACCTCCCTCGCACTTTCCTGGATTGAATATCTGTAACGTGTTTATATCCTGCTGGACTCTATGACAGCCTCCTTCATTGCCTGCAGTTGGACCAATTTTTGTGTTGTCTACAAACATTCCAATCAAGCCATTTTCATTCAAGTCATTTCTGCACATAACAATCAACAAAGATCCCAACACTGATCCCTGTGGAACGTCATTGGCCATAACCTCCAGCCAAAATGATACCCTTCTACAACTACCCTCTGTCGTCTTTGGGCATTCTAAACGAACAAATCTCCATGGATCCCGTGCATCTTATGATTCTGGATCAGCCTACCTTGAGAAGGACATTATCAAATGCCTTAATGCCAAAATGTCATTTGGACAACATCCGTTGCCCTACCCTGATCAATCAACTTTGTCATCTCCTCAAAAGTCACCTTTGCCACCTCCTCTAGAAAGCCATGCTGACTGTCCATAATTAGCTCATTCTCTTCCAAATTAGAGTAAATCCTACCCTGAAGAATCCTCACCAATAGATTCTCTAACACTGGTTGAAGGCTCATCAGCGTATCATTTCCTAGCCTATCCCTATATTCTTCTTAAACAACATAGGCTACTCTCCAGTCCTACAGAACTTTACCAATGGCTAGAGACAATGCAAAGATCTTCGTCAAGGTCCCAGCAATCCCCACTTTGCCTCCCCCTCCCCCTCCCCCTCCCCCTCCCCCTCCCCCTCCCCCTCCCCCTCCCCCTCCCCCTCCCCCTCACCCTCACCCTCACCCTCACCCTCACCCTCCCTCTCCCCCCCTCCTCTCCTCTCTCCCCCCCCTCCTCTCCTCTCTCCCCCCCCCTCCTCTCCTTTCTCCCCCCCCTCTCCTCTCTCCCCCCCTCCTCTCCTCTCTCCCCCCCCTCCTCTCCTCTCTCCCCCCTCTCCTCTCCTCTCTCCCCCCCTCCTCTCCCCCCCCTCCTCTCCCCCCCTCCTCTCCCCCCTCCTCTCCCCCCTCCTCTCCCCCCCCTCCTCTCCCCCCTCCTCTCCCCCCTCCTCTCCCCCCTCCTCTCCCCCCCTCCTCTCCCCCCCTCCTCTCCCCCCCCTCCTCTCCCCCCCTCCTCTCCCCCCCCTCCTCTCCCCCCCCTCCTCTCCCCCCCTCCTCTCCCCCCCCCTCCTCCCCCCCTCCTCCCCCCCTCCTCCCCCCCTCCTCTCCCCCCCTCCTCTCCCCCCCTCCTCTCCCCCCCTCCTCTCCCCC
The DNA here is from genome assembly GCF_053455715.1 of Rhinoraja longicauda. Classification (NCBI taxonomy): domain Eukaryota; kingdom Metazoa; phylum Chordata; class Chondrichthyes; order Rajiformes; family Arhynchobatidae; genus Rhinoraja; species Rhinoraja longicauda. The sequence continues at coordinate 19,127,278 of NC_135972.1, read as the reverse complement.
CCTCCTCTCCCCCCCCTCCTCTCCCCCCCCTCCTCTCCCCCCCTCCTCTCCCCCCCTCCTCTCCCCCCCCCTCCTCTCCCCCCCTCCTCTCCCCCCCTCCTCTCCCCCCCCTCCTCCCCCCCCTTCCTCTCCCCCCCCTCCTCCCCCACCTCCTCCCCCCCCCCCTCCTCTCCCCCCCTCCGCTCCCCCCCCCTCCGCTCCCCCCCCCTCCTCTCCCCCCCTCCTCTCCCCCCCTCCTCTCCCCCCCTCCTCTCCCCCCCTCCTCTCCCCCCCCTCCTCTCTCCCCCCCTCCTCTCCCCCCCTCCTCTCCCCCCCCCCTCCTCTCCCCCCTCCTCCCCCCTCTTCTCCCCCCCCTCCTCCCCCCTCTTCTCCCCCCTCTTCTCCCCCCCTCCTCCCCCCCTCCTCTCTCCCCCCCTCCTCTCTCCCCCCCTCCTCTCTCCCCCCCTCCTCTCTCCCCCCCCTCCTCTCTCCCCCCCTCCTCTCTCCCCCCCTCCTCTCCCCCCCCCTCCTCTCCCCCCCCCTCCTCTCCCCCCCCCTCCTCTCCCCCCCCCTCCTCTCCCCCCCCTCCTCTCTCCCCCCTCCTCTCCCCCCCCTCCTCTCCCCCCCCTCCTCTCCCCCCCCCTCCTCTCCCCCCCCCTCCTCTCCCCCCCCTCCTCTCCCCCCCCTCCTCTCTTATTTTCCCTTGTTTCTGACATTGCAGTCATTTTCTGTGCGTCTTATTTTACAGAACAGCCTAACTTTCAAGTTTGATCTAAAAGAGCAAGAAGAGAGAAAGGTAAGAAGCTGATAAATGCCCTGAAATCCCACAGAATATTTTGCTGCAAATGCCTGGTCATTTAATAGTATATGAACAGTATCAACATAACTGGCAGCTGAAATATTAATCTAGGAGCAGAATTGTCCAGACTTTAGCTCCTATGTGTCCTATATAATAAAAAAAAAACATTGCAACCATCTTTATAAGCTTAAGTATTTTGTTTGATGCAGTTTAAATACTTCACAACTTCGAGAAAATAAATGACATTGATGCGCAAGACTTTTGTACTGGTGATATCTAGTTCCTGAAACATGGGCTGGGGGTTGCTAAGACTCCGATCCAACTGTTGGTGTTGGAATCCAAGCAGCTTTGCACTTGGCTAGGAGCCAGTTGCAGAATTCCAAGAGCCCTGTGTATCATAGACCATAACCACCATATGCAGAGTTAACATACACCTTATAGAGTGAAGAGCAGAAGGACAGGCCTTTCAGAATGGAGAAAAGTGGTTTCTATCAAACTGTCTAAAACGACAAAATTAACATGCAAATATCCTCAATGGACAGAAATGTGTCCGGCATTTTAAAGCTACTTAATTTTTGGTCTGCAGTGTAATTGATGCGAATATAGAACGTTTTATTTGGACTTTTAACGTCCTCAGCATGTCCCAAAGTGTTTCGCGTCCAATAAATTTGTGCCTGATGTTCAAGTCTGTTGTAATATGGTAAACATTACTTTCTGGCTTTGGTGAAAAACTTTCAGTGGAGGTCCAAAGCATCTTGGGGGTCTACAAACGTAGATCATTCAGTGTCACGGAGAGGCACAGAGAAAGAATCACAAAGGCTATTGGAATGCTGGCCTTTATGTCTAGATGACTGGATTACAAAGGGTTGAAAGTTATGCCACAGCTATACAAAGCCTAGTTAGTTCATACCGCGGGGTACCGTGAGCAGTTCTGAGCATCACACCTCAAGAAGAATAGAATGGCCTTGGAGGAAGTAGGTTCTGAAGGTTGAATTACTCAAGGGGGCTCCAGAAACCTGGGTTACTTTCACTGAAATCTGGAAGGCCACAGGGTAAATTAATTGAAGTTTTCTAGATATTAAGGGGATCAAATAAAATAACTGGAGAGAAACTAAATCATCTGGTTTGGGTTGGGAATGTTTAGCCCAGGAAAGAAAAGTCTAAAGAGAAGAGCTGGACTTTCCCAAGCCTGTTAGAGAATATTTCTGTAAACAGAGATGGTAGTAATTTGATTACTTTTCCTCAAAAAAACACTCAATGATTAGTTGTAATTCTGAAACCAATAACCAAAGATAATAAGAGGCAGGGTCTATGCCCCAAAGCAACTGCAATCTCACTAAATGGTAGAACAGGCTCAAGGATAGAATGGCTTCCCACTGTCTCTGAACAAAATTACCAGATGATTCCTGCAAGCTGGAAGAGGAAAATTGAGTATGTGTTAATGTCACAGCTCAGAAATAAATGGGGCATCATGTTCGGTATGGACGTGTTGGGCCGAAGAGCCTGTTTGCCTGCTGATTGTCTATAAATAAGTCCTTTGCCCATCTGGTCTGTATTAAAGCTATCAGATATATTGCATCCATTCAAACGTACTGATGATCCTCAGTGTAACACCTAAAAGTCTGCATCTCTAATGGAGCAGCACTGAGTGTATTAGCCTGGCGCAGAACTGGAGTGGGTCCCACTGCCTCATCTTAGACCCGAGAGTATCCCCCTGACGACAGCTGACAAAGCAATGAAATTCATCCCTCTCAACGTGGAAGAAAAATAAGACTGGTGAAAGGAAAGAAGAAAGATGTGGCAGATGGAATTTAATTCCAATACGTACACGATGATACTGTTTGGGAGGTGTAATAAAGGAAGTGCACCTAGCTTGGTGGGATCCTAGGGAGTATTGTTGAAGTCCATAAATCCCTAAATGAGGCATATAAGGTGGCAAAGAAGGGATCTGGCACACTAGTGTTCATTGGCCAGGGACCGAATGTAAGAGTATAGAGGGCATGGTATGAATTTATAACATTTTGGACAAGCTACATCTGGAGTATTATATGCCAATCTGGTCGCCATATTAAGGAAGTGGCAGCACTGGAGAGGGCGTGGAGGTGATTCACCAGGATATTGCCTGGAATTAAATGTTTTAATTACAGGGAGAGGCTAGATAGATAGAGTTTGTTTTCATTAGAATACTAAAAAGATTTAGAGGGGACCAGAGGAGTTGGATACCTAGAAAGGAAATGGCAGGGGTGAGCACATTGTAACATATAAAATACATGAATATGAGATGTTGTCCTCTAGTTTGCATTTGACTTCACTTTGTCAGCGGAGAAGGAGGACAGACTGGTTGGTATGGGAATGGGAGGCGGAATTAGAATCGCTGGCACCCAGGAGATCCAGATGGCCACAGCGGAAAACTATTCACGTAGGCTCAGTTTTGTTTCTCAATGCCACATCAAAACAATGTTGGAGGAGGTCCCATAATAGAGATGAGGGAGGAGGTTATAGAGTCATACAGTGTGGAAACAGGCCCTTTAACCCAACTTGCCCACACCAGCCAACATGTCCCAGCTACACTAGTCCCACCTGCCTACGCTTGGTCCATATCCCTCTAAACTTGTCCTATCCAGTTGTAGGGATAGATGTTACACATTGTACAGTTGCAGGGGGGGGGGGGGGGAGTGTTTGAGGAGGTGACATAGGGGTGGGAGAGGAGAGATGAATGAACCAAGGAGTCACAAGAGAGAGGAAGAGGTATCAGAAATGGCCAAAGTGGATTTGAGGGGAGGGTGAAAGGTAGTTCAACTTTTTGTTGTTGTCACGTATCGAGGCACAGTGAAAAGCTTTGTTTTGCTTGCTATCCAACAGGTATACCATAGATAAATACAATCGTCAAACTCAAATACAATAGATAGAGCAAAGGAGTAGTGGTGGTTGATAAACTTGATTAGTTTCACACAAGTACAAATGTGGTACCAAAGGATATGTGCATGAAACGCATACCTTAGCTTGCAGATCCAACGAGCAATAAGAAGACTGATGAAATGGTGGCATAAATTGCAATTGGGGAGTGTAAAATGAGGGAAATTTTAGCCAAACAAATAAGACCTCGACTGGTGGATGAGGTAGAGTGGATTCCATATTTAAGGCAGAATGTCAGTGCAACAAAGATTCACTGGATTATTTCCTGGGATGAAGGGGTTTGATGTATGAAGAAAGGTTGACAGGTTGGGCTTGTCCTCACTGGATTTTAGAAGAATGAAGCTTCTCCAATTGTGAGGAGGATTGACGGGGTGATTACTGAGAGGTGCTGCTCCTTGTCGGGCGGCCATTACTGGACAGCTGACAGATCGACCATCCCAGATGGAGATGAGGAGGAATTTATCCATTCAGAGGCTTGAGTACTTTTTGGAACAAAACACAAAATGCTGGAAAAACACAGATCAGGCAACATTTGCGGAAAAAGAGACTGTCGGTGCTTTGGGTCTGTGACTCTTCGTCAGAATTGGGAAAAGAGCAATTCAATTTAGTTCTCGGTGGAGAGAAGGTGGAGGGGGGGGAGGGATGTGTAGAACAAATGGAATGTCAGCGTTAGGATGAGTTGGAGTGGCTTAATGCAGTAGCTGCCAGCACGTTAAGCGGGGAAAGTGTGAAGTGTTGTTGATGGTTGTGGGATATGCCCAGCAGGCTAGATCCGCCCTGAGGGCGACCTACCCACCCGGTGACCTCTGCGTTGCTTAAAAAAAAACTAGAGTCATTTGAGGGGCAAATTGCATTATGAGGGTTCTTCAGTAACTTTATTAAAGACAAATTCTCAGTCTTCTGTCCCACGCTCATCATGATCTCAACACGAAATACATTTCCTCTCCTGTTCTTTACTTTTCCCCAATTGATATTCGTACGTTTTTTTCCCCCCAATTTTGAACCTGATTTTTGATTCTGACTAGATCTTCGCCTGTGTGGATTCCAAGTTGTCGTTGATTTTAAAAAAATTCAACTGAGGATGGGAGGGCTTGCTGCTATTTCAATAAATATAAGTGTTTGTGGAACAATAGGCTGCAGGAATTCCATGTTGATCCTGGGGGGAATTACTGAGGCCATGACTTGTGGACAAAATGCTCTACTTTTGTGTCAAATCAAAACTTATGTGCGGGACCAATATGTACAGTACTCAAAAAGCTGAGTGCAGTGTACATATATTTTCTCCTTCTATTTAAGAACTTTATCTTATCAATGAAATCCTGACAATGAGAGATAATCTGGTTGAACTCTCAAGCCTCTACTGGTTCTGACTGCTACGTGTTAATAAGGGAGAAGAGCCTTGAGAAAGGCCCCAACCTTGTTGCTAAGATACTTGATTTGACTCTTCCAGCCATTTGTGTTATTTATAGATTTTTAAAAAAATGTCTGTCAGTGACGGTGAATACAGAAGTCTTGTACAAATGCAAACTTCATTCAATGTGATTCTAAAGTCCCTTTTATCTTACTTCAACTCTTTGTATTTTCTTTTGTTTCCTTGTTGCACACCAGT